>NC_067146.1:55373281-55673281 GCF_903995435.1 Acomys russatus
GTTGTAGCAGGTACCTGTAACTCACTGTGTCTATCTACTCATTTTGCACTCATACAACCTCTGATTGGCATCTAAGTTGTTTCCCACTGGTGTCTGTTATGACTGAATCTGCTCTGAGTGTTTGCATGTGGACATATGTCTTCCTTTCTCTTGGGTAAATACCTGGAAGTAGACCGGCTGGAATGAATAATTAATATGTGGTTAATTTGATTTTTAAAAAATCCAAAGTGTTATCAGAGCATCTGTGCCATTTAGAGCACACACACACACACACACACACACACACACACACACACACACACACACATTCTTTCAGTGTGTAGCTTTTTTTAACCTCCCACCCTCCCTGGCCATTTCACAGCTAGAGGATGCTACAGTACGCTGGGAATGCCTCTGTACATAGCTTGGAGCCTCTGGTTCTGCATATACAGAGCAATACTCCCAATACACCAATGCAAGCCTGCAAATTTCTTCACAGTGGGCACTTAGGGACTCAGGTTGACACTGTCTGACCCAGAGGAGCTGCTGGATGTTGCTCCCTCTTCCCTAAAACAGCCTCTGTGGAATGCCTTGTAAGCGGTGAGAACATGGGAAATGAGACTACAGGTAGAGTGGGATAGCCTTGTGCCCTGAATGAACCTTGAATATCATGAAGAAGGTTTGCACTCTGTGTGCTGGCCAAATACTTTATTTCATGGACGGATTGTTTGTTTTTTTAATTTTTACTTTTTATTAATTTGTTTAGAGTACATCTCAATTGTTATCCCATCACTGTATCCTTCCATTCCTCCCTCCCTCTCACTTTCACCCTATTCCCCTCCCCTAGGTCTATGACTACGGAGGACCTCCTCCCCCACTATATGGTCACAGCCTATCAAGTCTCATCTTGGTAGCCTGCTTATTCTTTCTCTGAGTGCCACCAGGCCTCCCCACCAAGGGGAAGTGGTCAAATATGGGGCACCAGAGTTCATGTCAGAGTCAATCCCCGCTCTCCGTGTAACTGTGGAGAATGTCCTGTCATGGACAGATTTTAAAGACAATTTTCTTTTGCAAAAAACACCATTCTCCTGTCCCTCCTAGAAAAGTCAAAGGAAAACTGAATCCAAGGGTGACCTGCTTAGTCCTGGGTTGGCCGAGGAATAAGATGTGGAGTCCAGAGCTGCCCCACATGGAAGGGTTGATGGTAGTGTGGAGGAGTTCATCTTCAGGCATGGGGGTTCCCAGTTGGGAAGCAGCTCTGCTTGAGAGAGCGCTGGGAGCTGTTTCAGTCTCACGAAGCACGTGTGTATTCATCCTAAGAACAGCCCATGAAAAAGATGGCAGACTGCAACTCCCCAGAGGCAGAACAGATGCAAGTGTCCAGCCCAGGCTGCTTGCCTGGCCAGTAGGTATCTCTGCAGCTGTCTTCACTGACAGGGCCCTTGGAGACACATCATGATTCACCCACCCAGTTCCAAGAGTTTCGAGACAGAGGCATAGAGAGCTGGTGGCACAGAACTGGGGAGACAGCATGATAGCAAGATCACTTCCCGGCTCCCTGAGACTCTTAACTCAGTCAACAGTGAGGAACTGTGGCATTTCAGACACTCGGGAGCAGTTTCCAGATCACACTGATTGCAAAGGGCTGCACAGAAGCAATGTTTTTGAGAGTGCAGATTAGAGTCTCACCCCAGCCAACGGCTTCTGTCTTTTCCACCTCCACAAAGTGAGGAGGCTCTAACTCCGCTAGGAAGATGGTACAACCTGAACTCTTTGCAATTAATCTTTTCCATAAACAGAAATTTAGACAGCCAGGTTTCTAATAACTAATGAGAGGTCAAGGTTTTATATCTGTGAATCTTAATTTTTATTCACAACACTACTGCCCTAAGGCAAATTCCTACAGACCTTTAGAAGTACTGGGAGAAGCTCTCACGGCATTGTTAGTGTGAAATCTTATGACTTTCTAGGTGCATGTGCTGTGTTCTCAGACTGTACCCAGTTCCAGCACTATACTAGGTACTCTAGTACTGCGCTAAGTACTAATACTAAACTAGGTATTGTAGTAGAAACTAGTACTACAGTAGGTGTAAGTAGTACACTAAGTACTACTACTAGTAATGCACTAAATGCTAGTGCTGTTTCAGGTATCAGTACTGCACTAGGACTTCCCAATATGGCTGGAGAAGTCAGTGGTTAGAGAGCGAACTGAATATCCTATCATATTGGACTCCATCAGCCCTCAGTGCTACATCCTGCAGTCTTCACCGCTGTCACTAAATTGACTCTCGGTTCCCGTGGGCTTCTGCTCTCCTCCACTCCTCCCCCAGCATCCCTCCTCTACTGGCTAAGCTCATCCCTGAGCAGCAACATCTGCTAATGACTACAGTCCCACCAGAATCCGGGGCTGCGTGAGTCAGGAAAGGACACTCGCCAGGGGCTTCATCCTGTCAGGAATCACCCAAATTGGCCCTGCTGCGGCTCAGCTCCTGTCTGCGAGCATGGACTCTTCCCTCCAAATTGCTCCAGTGCCGTTAATCATTCTCAGCCTGACTCTGCTTCTGCCCGCGACAGTTTGCAGATGGGTAGCATGAAGGAGAAGGGTGCCGTGAGTGACACAGGACACAGAGGAACCCTGACAACGTGGCTTCTGTGGCTTCTGTGGCTCTCTCTGGTTGCAGTCTGTGGCAATACCGTGACCTTGGCGGCCCCTGGACGTTCCCCACATTCTGGAAGCCTTTGCCCAGGCTTTCTCACATATACTCTCTGTAACAGGCCTATCTCAGGATCTTGTTTGGTTACAAGCCCCTGATCCAGTGGGCTCAAGGCACTCAGTTCTGCCTTTAGAAGTTTAAAGGACTGGCCAGGCAGATTAGAGGGGGAATCTGTACTCTCTGAACTGTCCTAAACATTCTGGAAGAATCCTCCAGCAAACAAAAAGTTTCTCTGCCACAGACCTCAAACTCATTGGCTAGCAGTTCCATCAAGGATGCTGGGGTCTTAGGCATGTTGGTCCTACTGTGCCCAGATCATGAGAACCCAAAAAAAGACCACCAGTACTCAATACAAATGCAATACACACGAGGACCTTTAATTTTTCGACTTGAGTTGGACTCTGACCAGTCACCAACACAGTAGTACCCAGAAAGAGCCCCAAACTTTGAGCTGATGGTAAATGTATAGGTTCCTATCCCTCCGAGTGCCCTAAAGTAGGGGAGTTCCAGCCTGGCAAGTGCCTATTGGTTGAGTAACATATGGAGGCCTAATGTCTAAAGGTGACAGGCTACAGAAAAAGATGACAAGACCACCCATGGCTTAGCTTTCTTTGTTCTCTTTGTTCACTACCTTGTCCAGGAACACATCGGTCTCTTACTAACCCTATCTCTGGTGTGCAGGAAGGAATGTGGCCATAAAACTGGGTCTCTTAGCAACTCTATCTCCAGTGAGTGGAAAGGCTGGTTCCTCCCAGTAGCTGGTCAGATTATCTCCTGTAGGCCTATTTCTTAACCTTTGTCCTGGGTGACCCTGAAATCTAATTTCATTTCTTCTGGTATCTCAGTCCGACCTCCTGACCCACACTGGGAAGGCTCTGCCTTTCCCCAGCATCCATCTCATGGCAGGCCGTGTAAGTATGCATTCCAAAGGAATTGTGCAGAAGGCTGAACACAGAGCCCTCCAAGGAGTGGGGATCTGTGTTTAATTTACATAGATGTGAAGCCAGTGTCTAAGGAGGAAAGCAACCCATCTCACACATTCCATCTGAAGGAAGCCCAGGCTCACAGAGGAGCTGTCTAGGCACCGAACCACCTTCTATGCCTCAGTTTCCAAAAGGGCAAGTCCTGGCATGGCAACACTATGGTACGACATGCTACGTGATCCTGGCCACTTGTGTGGGAGGAACAAGGAGCCTGTGTGTGCATGCAACCCATCTGCCCCCACGAGCAGCAGAGCATCTGTCAGCTGACTCCCAAGACCAGCAACCAAGGAGGGTCCACCCCACCTTAAGCAGTAGATGGTTGGCTCAGAGAGGTGAAGCCATCAGCCCAGGGCTGCACAGCCTGGTGGGGTCAGAGTCCCACATCACCAGTCCTGACAGGTTGATCTGTCCCTGGGGCGCATTGATCAGATGGCTCCTCTGAGACAACAGGCCTAGGAGAAAGGAGAGCATGAGAGAGATCTGTGATACAAGAAAAAGATACTGCAGACTTCTGGGTCTCTCCTGCAGTGAGGAGTGGCTTCCTAGGCAGCTGGAGGCCAGCCAGTGAGGAAGCTGCAGCTAGCCTCTTAATTTTGCCCAGTGCTGGCTCTGTGGTGATGGAGTTTGAGGAGAGAGCCTGGGGTGGCAGGCTTTAGCTAATTCGAGAGAACAGGACAGGGATGGGGTGATCAGAATGGTTGCCTATGATGTCTCCTGTTATTCAAGCTTCCCAGCAGGCAGACATCTCAGCCCAGGAAAGGCTGTCAGCACTGGAGGTCAGCTTACACTCCCCTCAAGATGTATGGAAAAGGGAGGGCCCAGAACATGGCTTCCTTCCCTCCTGACCTTTCTTTCCTTCTTCTCCTTCTCTCTCTCCCTTCTTGCTTCCCTTGCCAAGTTCTCTGGAGACGTCCTTCTCACACCGTTAATTTGCAGATCTAAATCACACAGCTCAGTGGTTTGTCTGGGGTATGAAGAGCTTTGCAACCATTACCTCACTCTGCTTTAGAACTCTTTATCTCTGCCAAAATGGTTCACAGTCCAACCAACCCCGCCCCCCAGACCCACCCTGACCTGTCTCTTTTCTTCTTTTAACTGGGGTAGATTAAGGGTGGGTGACCTGGGAACACTCTTCCCATGTGACTTTGCACATGGGCTCCCTTAGGAGCAGTCCAGCTCAGCTGTCCCATCACACTTTAGAGTCCAGAGCCTGCATAGGGTGGGCTTAACACAGCCCTGGCAGGGGTCAGCTGCCAGCTATCCTGGACGCACTGATGGCGTGGGACCCCTGCCCCTGCCCCAGGAACTTAAGTGAATGTGCCATGATGCATAGAAAGGGCGATGGGAATATCAAGGCACTTGAGTGGGTTTCAATTATTTTGATACTATTCTTTGGCCCCTCAAGAACTGAAAGCTGCTAATCTTCCCCCCTTGCTGACCTACTATGCGTTTATAGTCAGTTTGCACCTACTGTGAATGGCACTTACCTAGGTCTGAACATGTATCTTTTTGTGTCTCCCACTACAGTAAACATATGAGAAGACTTGAAAAAACTTACAATATTTGACATTGAAGATGCTGGGTCAGGTTTAGTTTTTTGTTTTTGTTTTTGTTTTTGTTTTCTGGTCTTGTTTTTGTTTTTTAACAAATGATTTTAGTCATGAAAGTTTAGAGCCAGGAGAAAAAGCAAATTTTAGCTTTCCTTCCTCCTAAATGCCATTGCTATTGGGGAAGCTTTTTCAATCCCTCAAAATAGCTTTGGAAGATAAATGAGCAAACTTGGCTGGGCACTAATTCACTCTTCAGAATCCAGTGTGATTTATGCCCTGTTTTGTTTATTGCTCCAATAAGCAAAATCAGAATGGATCTTGTGATTATTTTGAGCTATGTGAAGTCAAGATCATTTTATTCTTCCTTCATCATTTTTTTTCACCAATCTATCTCTACCCAGAGATGATTTATCACAGGGCCTGACACACATTCTTTAGAATAAATGAGTAAAAATAAATAAATAAGGCAAAGGGATGGGGGGGCACTAGACAGCCCCTGAGTGAATCACCAGGTTACTCTGTGTCCTTCTCCTCTCTCACACACACTAAGAACTTCAGAATAACCCAGTATAAGGTAAGAATCACTAGCCAGACTGTCAGACATGCCCAACCTTTTAAAACTGGGACACTCACGACATCATTGATGTCATCTGCAAAGTCCACACTCAAGAATCACATAATCAAGTTACAAAACACAGTCTAAGTAAATGCTTGTGATATTTTAAGTAAGTTTAGGATGTCTGTGTTTGGGCTGCATCCAAAGCTGTCCTTGAATGCATGTGGCCCATAGGCCACAGGTTACATGCACACGTGACACCTTGGGTATGTATCAGAGGTTACTGCTGCTGTGTTCTGTGTGAGAAGGGGACCTAAGCCCTCTGATGTTTTAAGGCTGGGTCTCTCATTGAACCTGGAACTTATTAGCTGGCCATAAGCCCTGCCCGATGATGAGGTCACACGCATGTGCCTCCATATCCAACTTGTATATGAATGTTGGTGATCTGGACTCAGGTCCTCAGGCTTACATGGCAAGTGCTTTACCACTGAGCATCTCCCCGCCCCAGTAAATGATGAGGGGGCAGGACTTAAAAACTGTGTGGATAGGAAGGCCAGCAAGGCTTAGATGTGGAAGGGTGCTGGTCAGGTGAGGCATTTCCATTCACTGTCTTATCTGGTTTGTGCTCCGACCCTGGAAGGTTGAGAACACAGAGAAGACAGAGAGAAGGCTGTGAGAGTGAGTGAAGTCCTGGAAACAGGCCAAACTTGAGAGCGCGTGCTCGTTGCTTCAAACAAGGGGCCAGCCCAAAGGCACTGAGGATGTGGAGCCTCCTAGAACAGGCAGAGCCAGAGGCTGAGAAGACAGTAGTTGCCATAGCAGGGAAGGGAGAGTGTGAGGAACAAGCTTGTGGTGCTGACAGGGTGATGTGTGGCAGATTACGTTTGTCTAAATCCATAGGGCACACACAGTAGCCAAGGGGCCCCAGAGTCGGGCATGGGATCCAGTGGGAGGTAGCATAAATTGATGATGACAAACGTAAAAACCTAGGCAAGCTATTAATATTCTGGGTACATTATTTTCAGCTCTTCTGAGAACTTTAGAATGATTTAAAGCACAGTAATATTGAAGTTTCCCAGAAGCAACATGCAAAGAAAAATTGTCCAGGGCCCAAGCCGAAACAGGATGCAATGTTCAAACAAGAAAAGATGCTGGACCAGTGTGTCTTGAGAAGGTGTGCTGCCTGGAGAACAGGAAGGGAGACTGGCTGGTGGGCACTTCGGGATGCTGATTCTGAGAATTAGAGGGAAAGTGATGGGTCAGTGGGCTGAGGAGGAAAAGTCCCTACAGACCACAGTGCACACATCTCAGAGGCAAAGCAACAGAGGCCGGAAGCAGGATTTGGCAATGAGAACCTCAGGTGCAGGTGGGCCTGACCTGGGGCTCTGCCACCTGCTTAGCACACATCCAACACTAGGCACACACCAAGGGGTAGCAGGTTCTTCCTTGAGGTGAGCACAGGGCCACCTGCCTGCCCCACACAGAGAAGACAGAAGGAACTGAGGACAGGAACAGAGACAAATAGTGGGATAAAACTGAGAAGCTAGGACTCACCAGAAGGCTATGGCAATGGTGAGTGGCCAACTGAGTTACACACACACACATACACACACACACACACACACACACACACACACACACACACACATATATATATATATATATCATTAGCTGTCTCCAGAGACCTCCAGTATGGAAGCAAACATATATCATGATCTTCAAGAGACCTTTGTACTTTTGTCACTATGAGCCTGTCTGTGAGAGTAAAGGAAAAGTCAGCTTCACACACAAGTCCTTGGTCCTGGGCCAATGATGACTCAGCCAGAGAAAGATGCTTGCCACTAAGCCAAATCCCAGAGACCTAAGTGGTGGGAGAACTGGCTCCTGCAAGATGCTTCTGTCCTTCACTTGCAAGCACAGCTGTGCCTGCACACACACACACACACACACACACACACACACACACACAAATTTTTGTTTGTTTGTTTGTTTGTTTATTAACAATCTGTCATCTGCAAAGTCCAGACACCCCACCATGTCTCTTAGTTTCTCTGCTTTCCTGAGGACTGTCATCCCAGCTGTGTCCCCATGTCTGGCCTTTGTCACCTGTCTTCGCATCCCCTTGGAGAATCTCACCTCTCCATCTTCTCTTCCTCTGTTTCTTCCTGGTTTTGTTTGTCTGTATTGATTCTTATGGTATTTTCAAATTACTCTAGAATGCTCTTTGTCTGAAGCCATGATTGTTTACAGGTCTGGTTCATACTTCTTCCCTCTTGCCTCCTCCCTTTGGGGAACTCCTAAGATGCTGTGTCTTCCTTTCTTAAGGATACGTGGCGATTCACCTATCCTCTCTTTAGTCATGAACATTTTCAGGCTCTATCTTCAATGTGGGAACTATGATATCAGGGCAGAGTGCTCCGCCAGCAATCTTGCTCCCCCAGAATGCAGATGCCATCCTATAGGTGGGGTGGCACCCTCAAAAAAAATGTGAAGACCGGTCTTCCTACCTGTGGAAGGCAGGAGCAGCTGCCAACAACACTGAAATATCCACATCAGTGTTACAGATGTTTCCATGGCATTTTACCACGGCTTTTATTTATCAGGACATTTGAATATATAGACAGTATTTTGTGGTCAAGGCGTTTTCCATATCTGTAAATCAAGAATTAAAGGCAGGGGACTTGGGAGATGGCTCAGCCAGTAAAACACTGCTATGGAAGAAGGAGTTTGTACACACAGCACCATGTTAAAGCGAAGTCCATGCACTATGATCCCAGCACTGGGCTGGCAGATGCGGAACAAATCCCTCAGGATACTGGCCAACCAGGCTACTGAGATTGACAATCTTCTGGCTCCGTGAGAGATGCTGACTCCAAAATTAAGGTGGAGAGTGATTGAGAAAGATATCCATCATCGACCTTTGGCTCCCACATCCTCATGAATGCATGCAACACACCTGAGCATGTATATGTGCATGCATAGTACACACGTGTGTGTGTATGCAGGCTGGCTCCCATGTAGACACAACCGGAAAATACCCAAAATAAACATAAGAAAGGAGTAAAAATGTAAGAGACATTGAATGGGAAAAGCATCTTTCAATTCTTCTCGCTCTCCGGTGTGCCCTCCCTTCTCCTTCTGTGTATCTGAGAGGGAATCAACTCATCCTGAGGCCCCTGGCTCGAAGGTCAGAATGACCTGGCTTCAGACTTGGAAGAGAATTATTTGTAAAGAGAGGCAGCAATGAAGACATTGGGTGTGGGATTTATTGCTGCTCGGCTGTGGATTTTGTTTAATTTTAACTGCCCTGGACATTTTAAAAATTGATCTATAGAGTCCTCCGTATATTCTCTCCTGATGAATATTTACCATGTGGATTATGTAGCGGTGAGTGTTTCAGCTGTATATAAATTATGCGCATCCGCAGAGATCCGTGGAAGCTCAGTAGCTCAGGGACAGGAGGAGACTAATACCGTCAGGAGAAGTGGAAGCATAGTATATTCTTGGTTCCCAACACTGTGCTTTGTTTCTGTTTGTCTGTCTGTTTCCTCAGGGACCCTCAGAGTCTGGACCCACCGGAAGTGAGCAACGCAAAGCTTCAGTATGCGGGGTGGGGCCCGAAAGGCCAGCAGCTGGTAAGCAAGCCGGGTTTAGCAGCGATATTTTGATTCTTACTGTTTATGGTCTCTAAACTGTTTATCACTGTGCACATCTATCGTGTGTCTGTGTGTGTGAGTATGAGGTGTGTGTGGTATCTATATATATGTTATAGGGTGTGGGGCAGTGTGTGTGTGTGTATGTGGGGGGAGTATGAGAGGTGTGGTGTGTGTATGTGTGTGGTTTGTGTGTGGTTTGTGTGTGTGTGTGTGAGGTGTGTGTGGTATGTGTGTGTAATGTAGGTATGTGTGTGGTGTGTGTGTGTGATATATGTGTGTGGGGTGTGTGTGTGTGTGTGTGAAGTGTGTGGTGTATGTGGATATGTGTGGTATGTGTGAGAGATGTATGTGGTCTATGTGTGGTGTGTGCGTGTGGTGTGTGTGTGTGTGTGTGTGTCTATGTGTGTGGCGTGTGGTATACGTATGTGTGAGGTGTGTTATGTGTGTGATGTATATGTGTGAGTGTGTGTGGTCTGTGTGGTGTGTGTGAGTGTATGTATGGTATATGTGTATGTGTGTGTGTGGCATGTGTATATATGTTATTAAATTTTAGATAAATGAACCAAAGTTCCTGATTATATAAAATCATTGTTTCTTTTCAGGTAGTGAATTCTCATTTTTTAAAAAATGGATCATGACAGGCTGGGGAGGGCACTTATCATCCCATCTCTGGGCATGGAGACAGGCAAACCACAGCGACTCTTTGGCCAATCAGTCTAGCTAAAGTGAAGCACTCTAGGCTCAGCAAAAGACCCTGCCTCAAAAATAATAATAATAATAATAATAATAATAATAATAATAACAACAACAACAACAACAACAACAACTTAGAGAGCCAGAGGAAGATACCTAACCTCAGCCTCTTGTCTTCACGTGTGTGTGTGTGTGTGTGTGTGTGTGTGTGTGTGTGTATACAGGCAAGCATACCCACCCCTATGCACACATACACACACACATGGAATATCATTGTGACCAACAGGTTTTCTTTACTATAACAAAGCACCTTGGAAAATAACCAGCAATGAGTTCCTCTGGCTCAGGGGCTCAGAAGTTCCACTCCACGCTTGGCTGCCCCCCTTTATTTCTGGGCTCATGAGGAAGCAGAATACCATGTTGTAAAGGTGTGTGGTGGAGCAAAGCTGGTCACCTTATGCTAGCCAAGAAGCAGGCGTGGGTGGGGTGGTGGTGGCACACTGGTGAGATATGCCCTGTGAATTTGTTGATGGATTAGTCCATGAATGACATCAGCATCCTTGTGAGCCAATCATCTCTCAGTGGTACCACCACCTGGGGACCAAAGTAGATCCAAGCCATACCATGTATGTATATGGATCCAGGGTACTTATTTGCATGGCGGCACCTGTACCCATGTGCATAGATGACATTCCTCAGAGGGTGCACAGGAAGCACCAGTGTGGAACACATTGTTATACAAAGCCACACTCATTCCTGGACGTTTATGGAGAGAGTGGACCTGTTCATCATTACAAAGCTGTGCCCGGACAGCTGTGCCAGTGTGGCGAAGCCTCCAGAGCTAGCATAGCCTTGACTCTGACATCCGTGGTCTTCATGGACTCAGACAAGCAAAACAAAGATGTTTAAAGCCCTGCGAGTAGCAAGGATGGGGTATAGGCTACTTTCCTTATTGTTGTTGCAAAAATACCTGATAAAAGCAACTTAAGGATGGAAGAATTTAGCTCACAGTATGAAGGCCCAGCCCATCGTGATTAGGAAGGCAGGCTGCAGCAGCATGAGGCAAGTGGTGGTATTGCATCTGTAGTAAGGAGGACTCCAGCCATGGGCCCCCAGCCACCCACTCTAAAGACTCATTAGCCTAATCTAGAAACCCCTATAGACATGCCAGGGGTGTGGCTTCCTGGTAGTTCTAGATTCTGTCAGGTTGCCAACCAATGGTAACCGTCACAGACAGTGTGATGAGAAAAGCCCACAATGTGCAGCCTTGCTGTATGACTCCCAATCCAGAACTCAGCACGGGCTGGCCATGGCCACTCATATGAGTCTCTGAGGAAGAGGAGGAGAAGGATGAGGAAGAGGAGGAGGAGGAGGGCAACTCGGAGAAGAATGTGTATGTCATGGCCTGAGCGTGACAGGTGGCACACCCAGGTGACCAGATAATTGCTTAGTCCTGTTTAGCTTCATGTCAAGAGGCAGGGCCTCCCTGCACAGAGCGGCTCTTATCTTCGGATCCAATGGTTTGGTGATGGTGACTCAATCCCTAAAGCTATTTTTAGCTGCCTTCTCCTAAAACATGATTGCATTTAAAATCTTGCTGGGGTGGTGTTGGATCAGCAATCTACTGGGTTACCAACATAAAGAGCCATTGTGTTGGCCCACTGTGCAATTTTGTCTTCTTCGTTGCATCTCAGTTCCACTGTCTTGAGTTAAATCTAATAAGCAAAAATATTGGGCCACAGAAGAATCTTAGCAAGCCCTCAAGAATCTAGCCACCTGGAGATTCAATGGGCCTAACTGGCCAAAATCCGAGGGTTAGTTAGAAGAACTCTTGAAGAGGGACCTGGGTGGGGGTGGGTGGGGGTATGGCTGGGGGGTGGGGGGTAAAGTGGGGGAGTGGGGGGGGAAGGTCGGGGGGATGGGTGTAACACCAGTCACAGGAAGTACCTGCAGCCTGCTGAGTGACTGACCTAGCGATCAGTGTGGCTGGAGAGATGGCTCAGCAGTTAAGAGCCTTTGTTGCTCTTCCAGAAGACTCAGGTCAGGCAGCTCATACCTGTACTTGTAACTCCAGCTCTAGTGGACGTGACCATCCTCTTCTGGCCTCCACAAGTACTTACCCATGTGGTACACACAGGGAAATAAAATCTTTAAAAAGAGTTGACTCATTTAAAAACAAACAAACAAACAAAAAGATTGTAAATTCTTCTGCAGATGTGGCCACTGCACTTCCTACTGGTTGGTCAACGGCCCAGTGGGCCCAGCCTGCCAGCTGGCCCAGCCACAGCAGTGAGGGAGATAATGAGACTCTGCATCCTCACAAAGTGGTCCCTTTACTGGGAAAGGGACACCAGTCCTTGGTATCTTGCTGTGTGCTTGACGTGCTGCCTGCTCTGCGGCAAGCTTCTGGACATGAACCCTGCCATCTGTACACCTGAGCCCATGAGTCAGTGCAGGAGACAGAGCCCGTGCTCTAGAACTCTGTCCAGCAGCGTTTGGAAGAACATGAGTCTGTAGATGAGGCCTAGCTCAGCCCCTTCCCTGTCCAGAGCCAGTACACAGGAATGAAGATAGAGAATGACAAACATGACCTTGCTTGACCTAAAGACTAACAACAAACAGAACAGGTGTTGACCTGACTGCGGCAGCTTCCCTGATGTGACATTTCCATGCAGACACTCTGTCAGGAAGCCCCCTGTGAGGGCCCACATCTCCATGTGTGGAGTTTTTGTCACATACAATACCATGTAAGTTGCAGGCATCTGAGCATAAAACATAAAGCAAAGAGTGCCTGGTGCTCATCAAGTATTTACTGGGTATTGGAAAAAAGGAATGCATAAATGAATTGCTTAATTAGCTCCTTAGTATATGTGTGTGGTCCTATTACAAATAAAATAACCAGAAGGCTTTAAGTAGCTGGGATCTGGGACTGTGTGCTCAGCACTCACAGTGAGGGAAATAGTGCATCCTTTCTGCTTCAAGGAACTTGGTGTCCAGTTAAGTATTCACTGCTGGCATTTGCGTTTAGAGCTGTGAACCGACAGGCTCACCGAGTCCTTGACTTTAAACTTCCATTAACTAGGAGACTCTTGCTGAGCACTCAGTGTGCTGACTCTAAAAAGTAATATAACCCATAGTGGAGAAAGAGTCTTATATGTTGGAAATCAGCACACTCCAGTCATGGTAGATTCTCGGGGCCATGAGGCAGGCCTTGAGGTTTCTGCCAGGCACTTTTCTCTTACTGTTTAGCACAAACACAGCTTTGAATATATAGAAATGAATATACATGGCCATGTCATGGTAAAACGTACAGACCCAGGAGAATTATCCTGACCCACTGTGTATCCTCACCTGAGAGAATCCTCACCCCAGTGCTACCAACCCTGAGCACAGTCAGTGCCTGCACTGTGTGTCTGCAAAGGAAAGCGGCAATCAGGAGCCCTGCAAACATTAATCTATTAAGTGACAGGCAACAGATCCCTCCTCGCCGTTTTATTTTTAAAGGTAAATATTGCTCCCTGCAGTAAATCTGCTCTAATGATAACGAATCATGCCGCAATGAGTGAATCTCCTTGGGGAGCAGAAAACACAGCTGCGGTCGGCCCCACCAAGGAACATTCACCACAGCCCTACCGTTCAGGGTGCTGAGTCGTGCCTATGGTGTGGAGCCTTGCCACTCACAGGAATATGGCCAGAATCTTTCTGGTCATCCTCAGCCTACACTCTGTGTGCCTCTGGTTAGCAGTCTTACTTAGACAGCTTTATTGGACTTTTAGATTCCGTGGTCCAGAATGAGTAATACCTCTATGGATGCCCTGGGCCTTGGCCCCCAGCACAGGCAGGGAAGCCCCCACCCATCATGGAAATCAAAAGTCTGAGACAGGATTATAGAAGCCAGCCTGAGATATATAGTAGACTCTGCAGCCCAGCTTGGACTATAGTGTGATACCTTTGGGGGTGTGGGGAGGAAGGGAAGGGGAGGAGGAAGAAGAAAAGAGAAAAGGAGTAAAAGGTGGCAAAAGGAGCCATTTCTCCCCAGGGAACCCCAAAGGCTGGCTCCTAGTTGCTGCATTGGTGTTATAGTTGCTCACAGCAGGAAGCCATGTCCTTTCAAAAAATGTCACCAAAGTTGAAGATGTAGGAAAATGAATTTGCCTGTTTACAGGTCTCAAAGGGACCCTATGGTGCCCAGGCAGAGTTACAGCAAGCGTGGCATTCCAGAGTTCCATCTCTCTTGTCTTACTTCAGAAGATTTCCTGTCTGACTGAGGAGCCTAGGGTTCCTCTGGAGAGCTTTGATGCTCTGAGCCCCACCCCCACCCCGCCTCCCATATGTGAGGTTGTATCTGTGCGCCTGCATTTTGTTTTTGCTAGTGCCATTTAATAAAAACAGACGGACAGAGACAGGCTGGTGGCTTCCTCCCTCTTAGAACGCAGGCTGCCTTCCGTCTTGAGCAGGCCAGAGTGTATGAAGTTCCTTAGGAGGGGGCAGGGTGCTTTCTTCCTGTGGACTGGAGAATGATGGGAAATGTTTGCAGAGACAGTGCACAGCGTTAGTCGGCATTGAGGATTCAGGACTGGACTCTGCCAGAGCTCTCAAGATCACAGACCAGGAGACAGCTCCTCTCGGCTTGGCTTGCCACCACGACAGTGATAAATGAGCAGCTTTGGAGAGAGCGTTTAATAAGGCCTCTGGGAAATCTTCAATAGCTCAGGATGTGAAAAATGAAGAGCAGTCGGGGAAGTTGGCCAGGAAGCCTGTGGGTGGTGAGCTTCCGAGCCTGCACACCCCAAGGAGCAGGTGAACTCAGCACATGGTTGTGGAGGGGGATGTTCGAGGAAAGAGGTCATAGGTCTGACTTCCGGCTACTCATAACCCCCCTCGTCACAAGAGACTGTGTTAAAAACATCAGGTGACTGTCTAAAACAGGAGAACGCAGCTAAGAAAATCAGGGCGTTTAAGCTAGACTTGGAGATGAAGCACTCCATGGGTCATGTAGCTGTTTAGCCTTTAGAATAGTTTTCCTGGAAAGGGCATGGGCATAGGGAGTCAGGAATTATCACCCAGAGCAGTTCTCCCATTCCCTGGGGAGTGAGCACTGACCGGTGACTGCTGTGGCTATCCAGTGAGCCGCCGGTGGAGGCCAGTCCTCACTGTGTGCACACTTCTGTCTTCTTTTCATAATCTCATTTGCTCCTGTTCCAAGCCCTCAGACACTGTTGGGTTCTGGGAACTCGAGAGCAAGATGATCTCTTTTCCCCTGGCCTCTACCTCTGACAGAAAGCATTTATCTCATGAGCCCTCAGCCACTGGATCTGTGTCCTGTCCTCCATGCTCCCGTCCCTTGACATGGCTCCCAACTCGAGGAAAGCTTCCATCCTGGTTATGTGTCTTTCTTACTTTTCTATTGCTATGAAGAGACACCAGAGCCAAAGCAATTTATGAAAGTCTAGCTGAGGAGGTGCTTAGAGCCTCACGGCCACCATGGCAGCGAGCATGGCAGCAGGTACATGGGCATGGTGCTGGAGAAGAAAGCTTACATCTGATCTATAAACACAAGGCAGACAGAAAGAGAGCTAATTGGGAATGGCACGGGCTCTTGAAAACCATCGAAGCCCACCCTCAGTGACATCCCTTCACCAATAAGATCACGCCTCCTAATCCTACCCAAGTAGTTCTGCTACAGAGGACCAAGCATTCAAGCATATGAGCATATGGGGACTGTTCCTGTTCAAACCACCACACAGGAGCCTCAGGAGGTAGGCAGCTGCTCTGTATGTGTGACCTTTTCATTTTAAACCAAGACCCTTCTACGCCTTAACAAGACATTGTTACCCAGAACACAGCTGTAGAAACAAACTGCCCGTTCTGTGTCCCACACTGCTTGCTTGATCCAGAGGTCATCGGGTCAGCTCATGTCCACAGAGAGCCCCCACTGGTCCTGAGATCTGGCCTCTTGTCCCAGCTGGGTCACTGTAATCATGGCTGGCCTGGCCCCTGCCCACATGTGCTCTGATATCTCAACCCTTCTTCCACCCTCCCCTTCCCCACCTGCTTTCCCCACTCTGCACAGGCCCAAGCTGGGGAGGGGGGGGGTCTCCTCTTCCTTAATGGCAGATGTCCTCGGAGCCATGACCAGGTGGTGGTGGCTCTTCAGTCAAGTCCATCCAAAGGTTGCTTGTCCCTTGTGCACAATCAACACCTGAAGGGAATTGAGGGGCCCACTGTGTCCCTCCCATTCGTTCTCAGGCCCTGAGACAGGTGCTGACTCATTTTCTGTGAGTCAGTGAAAGAGTCAGAAATCGGAGTTGAAAGATTTTCACACCCACCCTGAATCGTTGTGTGGCCTTTAGGTCTCTGACTTAAAGAATGTCACACTATTCCACTAGAGCTGTGAAACACATGCCAGCGTGGTACCACCTCAAGAGATGAGGTGCCCTTAAAATACCAGGAACAATAGTGTGAGGAGTTATAGCCCTGAGGGTGGGACTTCTGTCTGGCAGCCATGGAGCAGAGCAGAACCTAGGGAGAAGGGACACCATGAATGTATGGGTAAGGGCAGGCAGAAGGGTTCAATGGCTGCCGCACGTGCCTTGAGCCACAAGACATAACCCAGGTCAAGAGCAGACAGTGGGAAGTGAGACACCAGGAACCAGGGAGAAGGTGGCTTTTGAACCTAGAAGGCCCCATCGGAAGTCCCAGGGTTTAGCACACTCCACCTCTCCACCTGCATTGTTGTGTAGCTAACCCTAAGCCTTAGTGGGGAAAGCAAACTGTCTTGTTGGTTCAGTTCTGCAGGGATCACTACTGAGAAAAGCTTTAGAGCAGAAAAGCCAGGTTCAGATCTTGGTTCTGGCACTCAGATGTCAGTCACAAAGATGTGGCTTTAAAGTGTCAGACCTCCCATAGCCTCAGGTTTCTCCCCTGGAAATGAGCCCCAACCCTTCCCTACTGCCATCTCCATACACAGTGTGGGAGCTCTCGTGACAGTGGACGGAGTCACTGCATTTACGAACTTCTGTATGTAACGTCATTGTGGGGCCAAGAACGAACCCAATGAACCCTTTGGTTACAGCCTCGTTGCTGTAATATTCACGTTAAGGAGTGTAGAGAGGGAAGGAAGCAATTGTGGGTCATCAACAGGAAGTTTGGCATCTAAAAGGGAGGCAGCCTCCTTGAAGAGCATGGTTTAGCCATCAGCTGTGTCTGTGGGCTCAGTGACTCACCAGTGGATTGTGGGTAGCGCCCCCCCCCCAGGCTGTACACTCTACCTTCCTCTATCTCTGGGGAGCAAGAATGAGGTTCAGGAAGCATCGTGTCAGTTGGGCCTTCTCTGAGTCTTTATCTCCCCATGAGTTGGTACCTGTGCCTTTAGGAAGGTAGCGTCAGGTGATAAAGTCACCTGATAATGGTTCTCCTGTCCCTATGGCTCTGTCTCCCAGTACCCAATGGCCATGCCACCAAACACCCCAAGAGCCACACTAGCCATGTCACCCAGCCACACCACCTATGCCACCCATCTCCTGCAAGCCACGTTACCAAGCCACTGAGGTTCATGGTCACCTGGCCCCCATGAGCCATGTAAATTCAATCCCAGATAGCCATGCCACCCAGCTCCTGAGAGTATCTTCAGATTGGTGTTCTCACTGGACAACAAGGAACTGAGTGCTGGCAGCACCCTGCCCAGGATGCAACATTCCCAAGGGCATTGTCCCTCACCAGGGACTGCCTATGCCTTGTTAGCAGGGGCAGGGGGCAGGGAGCATTATACTGAAGTTGACAAATGCAGTGAGAGAAGCGAGATTGATCCTTCCTGCAAGAAGAAGGTATTTAACGAAACATTGTGTGTGCAGAGAAGACCAGACCAAAGTGACATCACATTAATAACTTATAAACGCTAATCAGTTTGGGTTAATTTGGTATTCGTTGTAAAAACATTTATCATGGGCCCTGAATCCATGAAAGAAGCCAAGGAATTAATATCACATGGATGGGATTAGCCTTCTGTGTCCTCAAATAAGGGTGGAGGCAGTTTAGCATGTGATTAATGAGCTCCACCAAGGGTCCTCTTCAAATGTGACGTGTCTGTCATACTTTGCAACTTCTGGGGGGCCAAATCACTGTAATATACACTTGTACTCAAATAAATAAGGCAAGTTCTTGGCACCTGGTCTAAATGGATGGAGGAGTCCGAGCTGCCAGGATTGTGGTTAAGGAAATGGGAGAGGAAGCTCACTCATGCTAGTGAACATGTTTCTGAAAGGATTAACAACCATGAAGCCAATTCATAACTGTGAGGCTGGAGAAGTGAAAATGTGCATATTTTAAGCTTTTGTCATGCCATGACAATAGGAGAAGAGCCTAAGAGAAAATTCATTCATCAGACAATGTAAGATGCGATGAGCAACATAAAGCAAACTTGTGCTGGTGGCAGGCTCCTTTCTGAGGGGAACCCAAGCTAAGTGCACAAGCACAGCCATAGCACTGCCGTTCACACAAACAGTTTGTAAAAGCTGGAGGCTCCGATGTGTTTACAAAGGGCCATTTGGAGAAATCCAACCCTTATCCCGACCCAGACCATAATACTAACACTAATGCAAACCCCAACCATGACGCTATCCCTAGCCCTAGCTGAATCCTAGCCCTAACACTAACACTAACCCTAATCTTAACCCTAACCTTAACCTTGACTTCAACCCCACTATTAACCCCAACTCTAACGTTAATATTAACCCTGACCCCGACTCTGACCCTGACCCTGACCTTGACCCTGACACTGACCCTGACCCTGGTCTGGAAGAGCTATCACACAATTAAAAACTATAGTTAGAAGAGACAGCCTTCAGCATGGGAGAAAATACTTGCAAGTTATACACCTGGGGCAAGGGAACAGAAACCCAGGACAGATAAGGAGCGCAACAGTAAAGATATCAATAATCTGACTCAAAACAGGTAATGGGCCTGCACTGACCAGAGTGATCCACTGGTATATGAAAAAAATGCTCAGAGGCTGCTCTGGTTAAGAGCACTGGTTTGCTGTTATGAAGACCCCAAGTTCAGTTCCCAGCACCAACATGGTGACTCACAACTGTCTGTAAGTCCAATTGCAGGGTATCAGATGCCCCCTTCTGGCCTCTGTGGGCATTAGGCACATACAGACTAGCAGACAAAACATTCAGGCGCTTTAAATAAATATTTTTTAAAATTTTATGTGACTTGCTGTTTTGTCTGTGTGAGGGTGTCAGATCTTGTAGTTACAGACAGGTGTGAGCTGCCATGTGGATGCTGGTCATTGAACCCAGATCCTTTGGAAGAGCAGTCAGTGCTCTTAACCACTGAGCCATCTCTCCAGCCCCTCTTTTTTTTTTTTCTTAAGCTACTCAATATCAGAAACCACTAGGGAAATCTGGCAGAAGCTTCTGGAAGGTATCACCCACTGCAGTGAAGTGGCTGTCATCAAAATGGCAGACCACAGCAAGAGCTGGTGAGGATGCAAACTCAGCTCCACGGAACTGAGTGGAGAGCTACCACCACGTGTGATCCAGCACGGCCATCTGAAACCGGGCCAGCGTGCTAAAGAAGCACATTTCATGTTCACTGTCACAAGGCTTCTCACGGTCTGCCTGTGGGGGGGCATGCACACACAAGACAGAAAAGCATGAGAGCTTACCACATGTGCCAACGTGGCTACGAGTGGAAGCAGTATGCTCAGTGAAATAAGCCAGACACAGACAGATGCGAGCCACAGGACCCCACTCACAGGTCACAACTGAAAAGGTTGACCTCAATGAAGCGTAGAGCAGAACAGCCATTATCAGCGGCTAGGGGAACAGCGGAAGGGAAGGCTGGAAAAATGCAAAAAGGAATAGGCAAGCAAGGCAGTGGAACCCACAAGAGGAAATTAGGAATAAAATCATGTGAACATTGTAAACAGAGCCGATCTCGTACATTCCCACCCTCAGCAGAGCTTCCTTAATGCAATTGTGTCGGGCGCTGGAATGGTGTAGTATGTCTTACGGGAAATCAAATTTGGACAGTCTCCACACCAGCCTTGGCAATATTAGGCTAAGGGCTTTAATGATCATGCATCAGAGAGACATTGGGAGCAGGACCAGAGCTCTAGGTCAAGGAAGAGTACATTCAAAATAGTCCACAGATAATGTAACTAGGCAGCGAGGAATTCAACCTGCCATTGTTGACGTATCGAGGGAGTGAGTGGCAGCCGGGGAGGATGCAGATGCTGAAGGTGTGGAGCAGCTTCCTGAGCCTGGCCTGGGCGCATAGCTGATCCCATGCTGCTAAGATGCTCTGAATTGTGCAGAAGACCTGTAGTGGTTGTACCATTTGGATGGAGGTAACCCCTCTCCCTTGAAATCCTAAAATCGTTTCACAATTGGAAAATGGCTCCATCTCCCCATCCACAGTGAACAGTCATGACCTTTTCTCCCTGTGAGGCCCCACATCCTTCGGCAGCTAATCATAACGCTTCTTTGTTTTATTATTCCACTTTTCGCTTTTGAATAACTTTATTTCCCAGATCAAATGCAAGCTGTTCAAGGACGCACGATGTTTTCCATCACATTTGTAGCTTCCACGGCCCGCTGCTCGCTGTGGAGCAGAATGTGGGGTTTCAACAGACACTTGCTAAATGAATGATATCCTGTAGTGAAAGTGAAATTAAATGTCAAATTTATGGGTATAAGTTCCAGAATTTGTGGGAATTGAAAAAGCTTGATGTTATTACATAAAAGATTTTAGATTTAACAACTTGTCTGATGGTTAATTAACTCAGCGACTCACCATGAGCAAGCCCAGGGAAAGGTGCTCGAATGTTCAGGCAGGTTGTTTCCTTGAGTGTTTACTCTGCTATGAAAGGCCTTAGAGTAAGGGTGTCACTTGTCATTATTGAAGATCATCAGGGACAGGCTGAACTGAACAGGCCAAAGGTCAGAGCTGCCTGGATTTCCAAGGTGTGAGAGAAGACAGTGTTCATAATGTCAGACCTCAGGGACCCACATCCTCCTCAGACCCACCCCATGCTAACCACCTTGGAGGTGTAGGGGCAGTCTCTCTGTGGGGGGCAATCTCTGTAGGGGCAATCTCTGTAGGGGGCAGTCTCTGTAGGGGGCAGTCTCTGTAGGGGGCAGTCTCTGTAGGGGCAGTCTCTGTAGGGGCAGTCTCTGTAGGGGGCAGTCTCTGTAGGGGGCAGTCTCTGTAGGGGGCAGTCTCTGTAGGGGGCAGTCTCTGTGGGGGGCAGTCTCTGTGGGGGGCAGTCTCTGTGGGGGGCAGTCTCTGTGGGGGGCAGTCTCTGTAGGGGGCAATCTCTGTAGGGGGCAGTCTCTGTAGGGGGCAGTCTCTGTAGGGGGCAGTCTCTGTAGGGGGCAGTCTTCATGCCTCAGACTTTGTATGGAAAAATCTATGGTGGCCATTTTCTGCACACACTGTCAACATTCACACTTGCACCAGAGGCAGTCTTCATCGTCCTACTGGGCCTAACCAGGGGAAGGATTTGCCACTCTCCTGTACCTGAGGCATTGTTTCTTGACAGGGCTGTGCATATATCAGTAATATACATTCGCCAGGGCTTCCCTTTAGCTACAGTGCATGGTATGCTTACATGCCTCTGAGAACTCAGGGCATCATTGTAGTGTACCCAAGCACTTTCTGCACAGTGAACTTCATGGGAGTCCTTCTTAGCCACGCTGTTAGCCCAGTGGGGTATTGTGTCAGTCATGGCACCAGACAGGTGTCTCAGTGGTTATGAGCACATGCTGCTCTTTCAGAGGACCTGAGTTTGGTTAGATTAGGTGGCCTGCAACTGCCTGTAGATCTAACATCCTTTTCTGGCCTCTGAAGATACTGTGCTCACTGCACAGGTGTGCATGTACCATAGACAGAGACACACACAGAGAGAGAGAGAGACAGAGACAGAGACGGAGAGACAGAGAGAGACAGAGAGACAGAGAGAGACAAAGAGACAGAGACAGAGAGACAGAGGTAGGGAGACAGAGAGACAGAGACTGTAAAAGAAACCTTTATAAATACTAAGAAGTAGGCATGCATCACTCTTCTGAAGGGCCCCTCCAAACCATGACAGTGTTTCTTACAACCCACAAGGTTCACAGAAGGCATGGGCATCATATTTCTATAATATTTCTATAGAAGAGTGACAGGACTAAGTGTAGATAACCAGGGAGACCTTTTTTTTTTTTTTTTTTTTCCTTTTATTATTATTAATTTATTCAAATTACATCTCAGTTGTTAACCCATCCCTTGTATCCACCCATTACTCCCTCCCTCCCACTTCCCCCCCATTCCCCTCCCCTATGTCTGTGACTGAGGGAGACCTCCTCCCCCTGTATATGCTCATAGGGTATCGAGTCTCTTCTTGATGACCTATTATACTTCCTCTGAGTGCCACCAGGCGTCTCCATCCAAGGGACATGGTCAAATATGGGGCACCAGAGTTTGTGTGAAAGTCAGATCTCCTTCTCCACTTAATGGTGGAGAATGTCCTGTCCATCGGCTAGTCTGGGTAGAGGTTCGAAGTTTACTGCCTATATTTTCCTTGGCTGGTGCCATAGTTTGAGGAGGACCCCAGGGCCCAGACCCGCCTGTAGTTTTCCAGGACCCTCTGGATCCTTCTATTTCCTCATTCTCCCAGGCTTCTCTCACCTAAAGTCTCAATAGGATGTCCTCCCCTCTGACCCACTTTCCTGGTAGGTAAAGTTTTCCATGGGGACATACCCCTTGGACTAGTGTCTCAATATAGTGAGTATTTAACTCTTTTTGCTTCTGGGTGAACTCACTCATTATGATAATTTCTAGTTCAATCCATTTGTCCACAAATTTCAGAAATTCCTTGTTTTTAATACCTGAGTAGTATTCCATAGTGTAAATGTACCACAGTTTCTTGATCCATTCTTCTACTGAGGGACACTTAGGCTGTTTCCATGTTCTGGCTATTATGAATAAGGCAGCTATGAACATGGTTGAGCATATGTCCCTGTCGTGTGGTAGTGCATCTTCTGGGTATATTCTAGACATTAATCCAGTTAGAGGAAAAAGTGGGGAAGACTCTGGAACACATAGGCACAGTAGACAACTTTCTGAACAGAACACCAACAGCCCAGGCCTTAACGTCAACAATTAATAAATGGGACCTCATGAGGCTGAGAAGCTTCTGTAAGGCAGGTGACACTGTCAAGAGAACAAAGCGACAGCCTACAGACTGGGAAAAGATCTTCACCAACCCTTCATCTGACAAAGGTCTAATATCCAAACTATGTAAAGAACTCAAGAAATTAAGCACCACCAAACCAAATAACCCAATAGAGAAATTGGGCTCAGAACTAAACAGAGAATTCTCAACAGAGGAATATCAAATGGCTGAGAAACACTTAAAGAAATGCTCGACCTAATTAGTCATCAGAGAAATGCAAATCAAAACGACACTGAGATTCCATCTTACACCCATCAGAATGGCTAAGATCAATAACTCAACTGGCACCACATGCTGGCCAGGATGTGGAGAAAGAGGAACACTCCTTCATTGCTGGTGGAAATGCAAACTAGTACAACCACTTTGGAAATCTATCTGGCGCTTTCTCAGAAAAATGGGAATAGGGCTTCCTCAAGACCCAGCTATTCTACTCCTTGGAATAGACCCAGAAGAGACCATTTTAATAGCAGAACAATTTTCTTCCTGATTAGAAGTTGCTTAAAGCTGGCCGTGAGCTGGCCGTGAGCATAGATGCTGAGCAAGCTAAGGTGCATCAATTACCTGAGGTAAAAGCACAAATGCCTCTTCCTTTAAACTTACTGTTATCAATTCTTTTTCAAATTACTGAGAAAGTTACCTGACCTTTCATCTTGAGCCATGAGTCAAGTCATGACTTCTTCTTCCTACAAAGCAGTGAGTCTTACCCAAACTCAGAGTCAGCCAAGTTCCAGTAGCCATCAAATGTATGTAATTAAGCTGGCTTTTTCACAGCCATACAAATTCATGTGTTTAAAGCTAGCCAGATGGGATTGCTAAAGGAAGCTGTGTCATATTAGACCGCTCTCTGAAGTCTCTAACTGCCAGAGAACAAAGTCAGTCCACAATGGGGCTTGCTCAGCAAATTCTGTCTTCTAAATTTCCTGTGTGTTTCTGCAATGCAGAATTGGTTCCCTCCCACATCTCAGAACGTCAAAAGAACAAACAGGCAGTCAGTCATCTCTCCTAAGCTGGGGAAAGCAACAGCCTCCTCTCATCATAACATTGTCCACAGCCCTAGCAGGGCCGTGTCTGTGGTCACACACTAGCTGCTCAGCATCCATCCAACTGCCTTCCCTGTCCTGTGCTGGGAAGAAGGAATGCACTGAGGTATTTGTAATTTCCTGGTAACATGGTAGATGCCATGAATCCATCCTTCCAAGAACCCTAAAATTTTCCCAGCCAAGGGTTGAAGGGCCTGTGTACATTTAGTAAAACAAAAGGCCTGATGACATGTCACAGCTGAGACTGTCCTTCAAGGTCAGCATGGCTGGCATACGTACCCTCACCGTGGCCAAGTGCCCAGAGGTCTGCTTTACTGGAGCTAGGAAGAAGCATATACCTCAGGATCTACTCAGGGTCCCCAGCTGCTTCTGGTCCACGGTCACCTTGAGCACCTGTCCCTGGACGTCTGCTCAGAGCCAGACATGAGCAACCTCTGCAATGTAATGACAAAATATGTGTCACAGAAGAATGTGCTCTGAGCCTCCCGACACTGACAAGAGCGTGTGTTGTGTTTGAAATTACCAGTCTGAACATTCCCGGGGAGCCTGCTGCTTCTGAGATGCAGCTGTGTTCCTGCCTCCACAGGTACTTGGGACAGTCACCAGCCATGGATCCTCCTCACACCCTAAAATAGGCAGATCAACCCTAAAATAAGGATGTTACGAGTTTACATTCTTTCTACTTCCAAATATGGATGAGAAATTAGTTACGCGGGTTGTATAAATGAGCTGCCAACCCCCCAAAACCAGAACTGAACCCCAAATGCAATCAAGTCCTTCCCCCTCGGAGAGAAGGTCACTAGAGGAGATAGCGCCGTCACAGTCATCTTGCATGGTGTGTGAGCCCAGAGTACGTAGGGTTAAGGTGTCTCGTCCAGAGGTTGGCCTCCCTTTCTTTCTTCCTTCCTTCCTTCCTTTCTTTCTTTCTTTCTTTCCTTTTTTAAAAGTTTCCATATTCCCTGCTCTTATTTTCAGGTGCATTTTGTATATTGCTTAATTCTCTTGTAAGTGAAGGTGAGCAACGTGAGTGCTTGTGTCCCCACCTCTCAGCGTAGAACGAGAACACGAGAAGCTTCCGCAGGACTTAGGTCATCGCTCATTCAGCACTCCCTCCCCCACAGGCATTCACACTGTCCCAGTGCTTTATGAAAATACTTTACTACATGTTTCCAGATCCCTATAGAATATATCATGTGGGTTTTTTTTAACTTGGTGGGACTGTTGTCATGTGCTTTGTCTTTGCATTCAGGTTTGCATGTGGTCTTCATGGATGTGGGTACATGACCGGGCTTCACGGCTGTGTGGTAGCCTGCTGCCCTGCTGGTCACTATGCCCTTCTCCTGTCTGTGTATTTGCACGTTGTTTCATTTTTTAAATACTTACTTTGCTTTATGTGTGAATGATTTACCTTTGTGTGTGCTCATGTGTGTGTGTGTGTGTGTGCACGCACGTGTGCATGTGTGTGTGTATGTGTGTGTGTACGTGTGTGCATGTGTGTGTGTGTATGTATGTATGTGTGCCGCCTCTATGACTTGAGTTATGTAAATTGTCATGTGGGTGCTGGAGATGGGACCTGGGTCCTCTGCAACAGTGCTGTTTACTGCTGAGCCATCTCTCCTGCTTCTCTTTTATCTTTTTTTTTTTTTTTTCCAATCTTACTGTGGGTTGGGTACATTTCACTGGCAAGGCTGGACATCAATGCATTTCCCGTTCATATTACATCTCTATGAACAACATTCCTGTCTTTTTGCACATTTTGTCTTGGAAGGTTGGTCACCGCCACATGCATGGGTATGTGGGATTCTAAGTCCTTGTCAACTCCTGATTTACTGACGTCCAAGGCCTGACACAGCTGCTCTCTCTACACAGGGCTGTGCTCGATACTGAGCCATGTTGCATTGTAATGTCTTCTTAAAGAAAGCCCTTCCTACCCTCAGGGCTGAGAGACCCTCTAACTCTTCTATAATTTCACCTCTTACAGCGGTGTCCTTGATTCATCTGAAGTTGCTCTGGGGATCTGGTCTGAAGCACTTTCACCTTCCTTTCTCCATAGAAACAAGCACATGTTACAGAACCTTTGATTGACAGGGTCTCCTTCCCGGCTCTTCAGAGCTGCCTCTGCCTTTTACATTCTTAATTATCACAGCTTTATCATAGGCATAACACTATCTACTGCTACTCCCCCAAACGTTGTTTGTGCAAATATAATAAGCTATGTCTGGTACTCTGAGTACATGTGCACACACATGCATCTTTATACACACACACACACACACACACACACACACGAATAACATTATTCAGTTCCTTTAGAAATACTCAAAAAAAAAAAAAAAGCATGGATCTCATCAAATTTATACACAACTTAAGGAGGAATTTATGATTTTGTCTATTAAAAGTAGCCAGTGTGTGGCATGGTTCCCAATTTATTTACTTTTTTAAAAAGATTATTTATTTGTGTGTGTGTGCCTGCCTGAGTTTATGTGTACTACATGTGTGCAGTACTTTTGGAGACTAGAAGAGGGCTCTGGATAGCCTGGAACTGGGGTTAGAGGCAAGTGTGAGCCCCATCTGGGTGTGTAGTTGTTATCTCTTAGCTGTGGTGAAGTGCAGGGCCCTTGGCTTTGGTGTCATTTATTTTCATACACACATTTATGAATTTTAAAACTGGCATTTCCTTTGGGATTATTTTTTGCCTTATAAGTGAAACTGGCCCAAGACTATGTTAAATTTTTTTATTAATTTGACTTTAATTGCTTCATTAAAATGATTCGTAAATAGCTACAAAAGTAGCTATAAACCTTTGCTACTGAAAAGACGAATGTAACTTACTAATTGATACCTACAAATCTAGAAAATCAACCAATGTCAAAACAATGCTGTCGAACTGTCAGGATGGTTCACTGGGTGAAGGCACTTGCAGCCAAGCCAGACACCCAGGGCCCACATGATGGAAAATAACTAACTCCTAAAAGTCATTCTCTGACCTCCACATGTCCCATGGCAGATGCTTACATGCACACTCATACAAGCACAATAAACAGGTAGACGTAAAAATGCCATCATTCTGCAATCCTGATGGTTCACTGAAATCTCCAGTGTCACTGGTTCTAACTGTCCTCATACCCCTAGCATCCATGCCACCATATTATCAAGACTCTACTCCCCTGGACTGTTCTTTATTGGACCACTAAGGAGCCTCCTTTGGAGCACTATAGCATGACGTCATCATTACTCTGCTTGGGAGAAGCTCATCTCGACACACAGCTCCCTTTTAGTCTTCTCTCTCTGGTCCCCAACAACTAAAGCATTCCCTTAGAGCACCAACTCAGAACAAAGATTCAGTGATGGGACTTGGCTGCCATGTAGTCATTCAGATGGCCCAAATATGTGATGTTCACTTTACGAGTCTTAGCACAATGAATATAAGACTTCAAGGACTCTTAAGGGCCCAAGTCCTTAGGCTCCTAGGTTATTGCTACTTGGTTTGATCAGCATCCAGCACATACTTACTTATTTCCAGACCCATTAGTAAAACTTGCTAGGTGCCTTGAAATAAATATGAATGTCCCATTAATAGATGAATGGATGATGACTGAAATGTACATGAAGAGGGAGGAAAAGTAGTAAATTTCCTCTGTAAAACCAGCAACCTGGTTTCCACCCAGACCCATCACTGCCTTTCAAGATTATGGAACCAGTACCGGGACCAGCCCAGGCTGTCCAGCATCAGAAGGTGACCTTGAGTGGATAGCTCTTCCTGCCCATCAGCCCTTGGTCACCCCATCAGAAGTCTCTCATTATTTTCCCCTTGTAAGCTGTCCTTATTCTTATTTTTAACCTGATTGATAGCAAGAGTTGAGACTGAAACAATAGCTAGGTGTCTTGTTTTAACCTCTTCTCTCTTGTGGTGATGGACTTGGGCCATTCCCACCTCCATCTGGATTCAGTTCCTCTGGGACCATCTTGCTCACTGGCAGTATCCCATGTGGTTACCACAAAAACTTTAAGCAAAGCTCTTGTGACCTACTACATTGCTTACATATTTTCCCCAATATATGCTTACCGCCTTGGGCAGACAAAAAATATTTCCTTAGCACCACCAGTGACATGCAATGCCGCTCTCTAGGCTACCCACTTGGGACTGCTCAGTGTTACAGAATAAAGGAAGGGTCATACAGGATGCCAGGGATGCAGTTCTAGGCGTTAGAGTGGAGGGCATCAGAGAGGCCTGAAGCACAGAATAAGATCACATTCCTGACTCTCCATCCAACTGGAGATTGCAGGCAAGGAGAGAACCACTGGGTGATCTTTCATTTTTTAATTTTTTTTATTTTGTTTTTGGTGCATATAAACATATAAGCACAACAATTCCTGTAAGTTAGCCCAGTGAGTCAACAGTAGAAAGATTGCTTTTACTCGACCAATGGCACAGAAGAAAAGGGCCACTCTGTCACTCCCTTCCTGAGACCTGGGGCCCAGGTGGTACACGTTCATGGAGGAAATGCCAGCACCTTGAAATGAGTGTACCCAGTTCTAAATAGAGGGCATGGGTTTTGTTGCCGTGGTTGTTTGGCTTTGTTTTATGGTAAGATGAGTATTATAGATGATGGCCTTCATTTGAAAATAATATGCCTTTATAACTAAGAGCCAGGGTGTCCTTGGCTCAGAATTCCAAATAGGTTTCTACAGAATTCATAGTCATTTATGTTTAGGCTTTTTTTTTTTTCTTTTTTGAGGGGGTGGTGGTGGTAGTGCTATTTATTTTATTTTACTGTGCCTAAGAATACTGGTGTTCCCTACAGCAGTGATGTAAAATTCCTTCCCTAAGTGAAGCTCGTTTGCAAGTTGGGAGAATTGGTTATTAAACAAATAAACCATGGCCATAGCCAAAGCTGTAGAGATCCTGACTGTGGGTGGTGGCTAGCCAGACTTTGGGAAGTACTCCTCGAAACAGAAAACACATTTAGCTTCTGCCAAAGCTAGACTGAAATGCAGCCCTGACACTCACAGGCCTGGGTGACTTTTATAATGGGAAGGGGTGTTGAAGGAGAAATGCCCCCCAAAGGCCTCTGAACACTTGGTCCCCAGTAGGTGGCACTGTTTGGGAAGGTTATGAAACTATGCACTATGAAACACCATGACAGGGAGCAAGTTGAGGAGGAAAGGATTTATTTGGCTTACACTTCCATATTGCTATTCATCAGGAAGTCAAACAGGGCCAAAGTCTGGAGGCAGGAGCTGATGCAGAGGCCTTGGAGGGTGCTGCTTGCTGGCTTGCTGCTCATGGTTTGCTCAGCCCACTTGGTTATAGAATCCAGGATCACCAGCGCAGGGTGGCACCATGCACAATGGGCTGGGCCCTCCCCCATCAATCACTATTTAAGAAAATCCTCTACAGGTTTGCCTAATACAGGGGCATTTTCCTAGCTGTGATTCCCTCCTTTCAAATGACTTTAATTTGTATCAAGTTGCCATAAAATTATCCGTCACAGTTGACACACAGAAACATCACTATTAAGCTACAGCCTTTCCTTTCTTGTTCATCATCAAGATGACATATTAATATCATGTCTTTTACAAACTTAGAAACTCCCAGTCTTTACAAACTCAAACACTTTAAAATTCAGTCTTTTTTTTTTTTTTTAAATTCAAGGTATCTTTTAAAGCCTAAAAATCTTTTTAAAAACTCAGTCTCTCAACTGAGTGAAAGTGGGCTCCTGTAAAATCAAAAATAAATTAAAGACATTCTTACTTCAAGAGGGAAGAACCAGGGCACAGTCACAATCTGAAGGAAGCAAACCCAAACTCCGACAGTGTGATTTACTCACTGTCTGATCTGGGATTTACTCCCAGCCTGGGCTCCTCCAAGGGCTTGGGTCATCTCTTCAGTTCTGCCCTCTGCAGCACCCAATGTGTCTTCTAAGCTCAGGCCAGCTCCACTCCACCGCTGCTGTTGCTCTAGGCAGTTGTCTTATGGTACTGGCATCTCCAAAATGCCAGAATCTTCTTCTACAACGGGGCTGTACTTTTCCTAATAACTTCTTCTAGGCTCTCTTTCTAGTGCCAAGCCTTAATTTCTCTGCACTGAATGGCTTCTCCACTGACACAGCGAATCAAATTGAGCCAAATTAAAAATTATAAAAATAGGTTTGTTGGGGGCAGCTCCTAGGTGGGTTCATCAGTCCCAAAGAACAGGACTGAAGAAGTTGCCCATCAGGGATAGGGCAGGGAAGTTTTATAGACTATAGGCGAAGGGTGAGGATGGATTAAATGGGGGAGATGTTGGAGGTGGGTCTCATGCACTGTGTTTTCAGGTGCTGGTTTCAGTGCCCTGAGATCTGGTTACCTCCCTGCCACGGGCATTGTTATGAACGTTGAACCATCTCCCATACCCAAGTGATGTAAGGAATGTTCCCCAGTTCTCCCTGATTGGCTAATAAAGATGCTGAGGCCTGTGGGATTTGGACTTGAGAGACCACGAGGAAGGGAGGAGAGCAGCAGAGAATTTGGCAGGAGGAGAGGAAGACAGAGCAGGAAGGGAGTCGCCTGGGGCAGGATGGAATATGAGGCATGAGGACAGACTGGGGGAGCAGAAGCCACCCGGGAGTCATCAGATTGGCAAGTTGATTGGCTTTTATGTGCCAATGGGCTTTAACGATAATAGGATTAGAGTCGCTCAGAATCTGCCCAACATTGTGCCTTCAGCTTAAAAATAAATCAGTCTCCATGTGGCTAGCGGGGTTAAAGAAAACTGTTGCTTTATTAATTAGTATCTTACACCCAACCAAGCATGCATGACCCGTTCAATCCCAGGCCTTCAACTGCTGCTGAGGCTGCACCTTTACCAGTGGCCTCTCCTGGCCTCTGCCAGTGGCAAGCCTCAGCTTCTCTCCATGGCTCTTCATGCCTTCAAAACCAGCACCACCCAGGCGACTCGTAACACTGTGAGGCTCAGCTGCCAGCCCAAGGTACAACCTTGACCACCTCTGGAACACAGCTTCTGTATTCTATCAGCAAACACTTTCCAGAAGATTTTGCCTCAGAACCTCTGGTCTCCTGTAGTCACTGCTGATCTCTCAGCTCCTGCAGAGCAGCATCAGGTACCCCAGGGAAACAGGCTTCACTCGGTAGTTCCAATATCTTGTTAACCATGGCTGGCTCTTCAGCCCCACTTTACCAGAATCTTAAAGTAGAAAACGGCCCTTTAGTCTTCTTTTAACTTCCCTCTGAAACTTCACGAGCCAAGCCTCCATCTTCTGCACTGCCCTCAATGTTCTTACCTTCAGACTCCCACAGACCATCCCACTGAGCTCTCAGCACTCACTGGCTTTTCTAGCCCAAAGTTCCAAAATCCTTCCACAGTCCTCCTGTCTTAGTCAGTGTTCTATTGCTGTGAATAGACACCGTGACCACAGCAACTCATATGAAGAACAGCATTTCACTGGGGCTGGCTTGCAGTTTCAGAGGTTTAGTGCATATTTCATCATAGTGGGAGCATGGCAGAGGGCAGGCAGACATGGCACTGGACAAGGAGCCGAGAGTTCTACGTCTGGATCCGCAGACAGTTGGAGGAGGCTCTCTTCCACACTGGGAGGAACTTGAGCATCAGAGACCTCAAAGCCCCCACCCCACCAGACCCCACCCACAGTGACACACTTCTTCCAACAAGGCCACACCTATTCACTCCAACATGGCCACACCTCCTAATAGTGCCACTCCCAATAAGCCCAGCACTCAGACAAGTATGTCTACGGGGGCCATTCCTATTCAAACCAGCGCACCTCTCCAAGACATGGTCAGGCCTGTCTGTCTGTCTGTCACAGCAAGAACCTAAGGAGGTAGAACCTTGTTGAAGGAAGTGCATCACCAGGGACAGGGCGGCAGGCATCGATGGTTTGAAGCCCAGCCCTACTTCCTGTTCTCCTTCTCTTGAGCTGTCTGCCTCCTGCGTACAGATAAAATGTAATCTCTCTGCTTCCTGGCTGCTAGGCTGGCCCCAGCTCCTATTTCCATGCCTCCTCTCCCATGATGGGCCATGTCTTCTTTGGACTGTAAGTCAAAATAATTCCTTTCTCCCTTAACTTGTTTTTTTGTTGTTGTTGTTTTTTGTTTTTTGTTTTTTTGGTTTGGTTTGGTTTGGGGTTTTTTGGTCGAGGTGTTCTATCACAGCAACCAAAACTTAACCAACTAAATAGCCCTCCCTCGGCAACTCAGTTTTCTCATTGGTAAGTAGGGTAAAAGACCTGCCAAGGGATGCTGGAGATAAAGATGCAGGCGGGCGGGATCCGTCACGGCAAAGTTTGCTTCCCTTTCCTACCCAGTAGTGTTGAAGAAGAAACCCATCGTTTGGGATCTGTGCCAAAGACCTAATGATTTTCATGCAAGTGATGAGAAAATTACAAAATGAAGAAACCTGAACTTGAAGCGAGACCATTAGCCTCTTTGACCTAGAACCTTCAGAGTCGATTTTCTCATCCATAAAGGGGGGGGGGGGTGATTAAGATGCCTCTTCTGCGTGCTTATCAGCTGGGTCTGACGTGATTAGAAAGCCAGGTGCCAATGACATGAAGTACAGAGCAGGCAGCCCGGAAGCAATGCCTGAAGCATTGGACAACACAGTGCCCCCTCCCTGTGACTGCACCCCTACATCCTAAGCTACATTTTGGTGTCTAGAGGAAAATAATTTAGCAAATTTTTGCTGTCAAGAAGCAAGATGTTGGATGACATTTCTCTTGGGAAATTAAATTTCCAGCTATGATGTATACAAAACTCAAGGCATGGCTTCAGATTATAAAGAGGCATGCGCTTGCTTTCTTATTCCAAAGTTCAGGGCACTGAAAGTCCTCTCTCCATAACGTGTGTGTGCATGTTTGTGTGTGTCTGTATCTGTGTGTATGTGTGTTGTGTATGCATGTGTTCCTACTCAAGTGTGTGTGCAATTGTATGTATGTGCCTGTACACAAGCACGTGCATGGAGGCAGATGTCAACAATGAGTGTGTTCACCTATCACCCTCTCCCCTAATTCTTGAGACAGAGTGTCTCACTGATCCCTGGAGTTCATCTATTTGGCAAAACAAGCTGGCCAGTGGGATTCCGGTATCATTTGCCTCCACTTGCCTTGTGCTGGGCTCACAGCTGTTGGTATGGGTGCTGAGGACTAGACCGGGGCAAGCACTGTATCCACTGAGCATCTCCACAGCCCACACAATTCTGCTAGAAAACTCTCCCATTTTACCTACTAACCATTATTTTCGCTCTGATTAGATGCCTTTCTATGTATAGGAGGCTGGTGATTTGCTTGCCTAGGAGAGATTCCTCTAAGGCAGTAATAGCCTCCAGTTTAATAAGAGCTATGGGGTGACCACTTGGCTGACTGTGAGCACACTGCTTTTCTAGTAAGGAAAACAGGTGCTCAAGTGCCCATGATAAAGGCCCTGTCTCAGGGACCCCATCGCAGCCCCCTCCAGTCATGTTTTCCTGATGCTAAGTGTATGCAGCCTGGATATCTCCCGGTATTATAAGGATTTAGAGATTTTGCTTTATTAATTAACATTTCCATTTTGCTTAAATTCTGGAGTGCGCTGATTTTCCAGAAGTGCTAATTACCAACCTCACAGCACAAGGTCAGCTGCATATTAAAATAGTCCATCACATGCCCCACACTGAGCTTAGACGTGTCCTCCCTCAGCCCTGTTGACAGGGAGGAGGCCCCAGATGCCAATGCTCACAGGCTGGGGGCCTCTTCTGACCAGGTGAGCACTGAGTCTCAACAGACCCCTCATTCTATGGAAGTTATGGCCACATCTATCTTTAAATCCATTTATTGGTGTGAACCCTGATGTGCAATGCGACTGTCTTAGTTAGGTTCTATCACTGTGGTAAACCACCATGACCCAAAGCAACTTGGGGAGGAAAGAGTTGATCTCACCTTACAGCTTACAGCATGAGGGGAAGTTGGGGCCAGAACTCAGACAGGAACCTGGAGGCAGGGACTGAAGCTCAGGCCATGGAGGGGCAATGCTTACTGCCCCTCCCCTGGCTTGCTCAGTCTGTTCTATAATACACCCCTGGTCCACCTGCCAGGGGTGGCACTGCCCATAATGGACTATGCCCTCCTACATCAGTAACTAAGAAAATTCTCTATAGGTTTGCCTATAGGACAATCTTACAGAAGCATTTTCTCAATTGAGGTTCTCTCTTTTAGATAATTCTAGCTTGAAATAAGTGGGGGGAAAAACTAACAAGGACAATGGCATCCCAGACCCAGGGCTACTTCTAATCACCCCTTTTGCCCCACAAGCCAGCACAGAATTCTTTGCATGTGGCGTGTCACAGACATGAGATCCATTAGGAATCTACAAGGCTCTGAGAAGGCCTTCAGAGCCTTAGGGCAAACAAAAGAGTGCCCCAGGACACCCCTGAGTATCATAACAAGAGATGCATACACATACACATGAAGGGGAGTGCAGGTCTGTGTCTTAGTCCATTTGTATTGCTGCCACAGGCTAGGTGACTTATAAAGAGCAGAGGTCTATTTCTCATAGTTCTACGCTCTGGACATCCACGTCAAGACTCTGATAGATTTGCTTGACAGGAAATGGCCTGAAGACCTGCTTCCTGTCTTCCTTCCTGTGTCCTCTCATGCCAGAAGCAGACAAAGAGTTCTCTGTGATATCTTCCAGCTGGTCAACCATCCTGCCCATAAGGACTCCACCCATTTGACTCCATGGTCCCTTGAGGTCCTGCCTCTCATCCCATCCCCTTGGTAACCAGGCTTCAGCACTAAGGACTAAGGTCTGAGGGGTCGCCCCACAAAGAGAATTTGAAACTCAGATACACCATTTCCCTTGTTGACTAGGCGAGCTTTCCATCCAGGCTACAAATAAGAGAGATCCACCTGCTTCTGCTCTCTCTCCCTGTCGTTTATGGAAGCCACCTAAACCAAGGTTTCCAGCCATCCCAGATAAACTGAGGCATTCTCAGGACTTACTCATACAAGGACAGAGCAGGCAGCCAATGCTACTAACAACTTCCTGAACTTGGAGCCAGCCCATGGGAGATAGTCCCTACCTCTTTCCCTGGGATCATATGTGGCTGCATGTATGAGGACACAAATTCCTTGCTCTATCTCACCTTGGATTAGCATGCTCACCTGTTCCCAGTATGCCTAAACTGTGAGCTCTTCCATCTTTAAGGACATTTTAAATGCCATTCCCTCTGTGTTTTCATCAGAAAGGTGTGTGTGTGTGTGTGTGTGTGTGTGTGTGTGTGTGTGTGTGTGTGTTGTCAGGGAGCAATATTTAGTGAAGGATGGACTTAGAGGATCCAAGTAGGAATTAGGGCAGATCAGGACACATCCCACTGGCCCAGGGCATCCTGTGGCGACCACAGTACTGAGGAGCTAAGTGGGACTAAATGGAGAACAGATCCATCCACACATCATAGCACCCTGGTCTCAGACAGAAATGGCAGGGACTGGCAGGGGGCTGGTGAAGACTGTCAGTTGGGAACCAAGAACCCAAATGTAAGCCATTCTGTGAGTCCATCCATTTTCCCAGAGCCCTACAAACAGGGCCTGGAGGATATAAAGAGAAGACATTATCATGTCCCCAAACATGGACATGACATATCAAGAACATGAGGACTGAGTTTAGGAGCTGGAGCCTCATGGCCCCACTAAAATGTAGAAGAAGGGTTTGATCTGCTCTCAGCACTTAGGAATGAAGAAAGCTCATCCATAGTAAACCAGAGAAAGAAAAAACATCTCCTATGTGTAACAAATGTAGGTGGTGATGACTCTAGAAGATTTCTGAGGGGGCTGAGCTGTTGTGGGCTCAGCATGACAGCAAAGACAAAGAATGCACCCCTAAAGTATGCTGGGCTGAGGCAGGAGGCTGAGCACACCGGAGGCAAGATGTAGACTTCAGCCTAGCTCTGAGAAGTTGGCCCCAAGCTGGGTTATATATAGGAAAATGAGTTCCTGTGAACAGCCAAATGAGACCCAAAACCGAAGCCTTCTGGAAAAGCCATGATCTTCCCTAGGAAGTTTGTCGGGGGAGACCCAGCTACTGGGATTGAACACCCACAGGAGACCTCAGGATCTTTCTAAAAGTAAGATTCTGGATTCTTCCTCAAATACCTCATTACTCTTAGGCCAGGGGAACATTGAGTTCCATCGTCGGGAAGTTGTGAGGTTAGAATGGGATTGTGGTAGGTTATTGTCTCATATTCTTTGGGTTTTGTTGTGTTTGGGCATTTGTTGGAGGAAAAGTGTCTCTCCATTGTAAATTGGACAATGAGGACACTGAAGGGCCTCCCATAAGACCTTGGATCTAGTGACCTAAGAAGTTACATTGTCACCACTGGGCCATTTGAGGGTTTGGACTGAAACAGAGAGAGAGACAGGAGGAATAAGTATATTTGTGACCACGTCCAGATATCCCCAAGGCTGGCTAGACTTACTCTGTGGTCCTGGCAAAGCCCCCATGGGACATAAATAATGAGGTGCCCAAGTTATCAAGACTTCTGAGGTCTTGGGTGGAGACATTCCTCCATTGCCATAGCTGAAGTAGACTGTTGAGTGTGCAGAGCAGCCAGCCCTGAGGCCACAGGGCACAGACCTGAACCTGGCACCTGGTCCAGACCCAGCTCTGACACCTGCTGCTGATTCTGCCTCAGTGGGCAAACTACCCAGCTTCTCCATCTCAGTTGCTCTTAGATGGGGCCTCATGGGATGCCCTGAGGATGTAGTTAATGCTGCTGTAGTGCACAGTAATGTAATTGGTGCTATGGTGTGTGTCCATTGAACTCCCCTGGAGGGGAAAATGCACAGACTGATTGGTTGCAAGGGGCCAGTCCCCAGCTGCACAGTCAGGCTTGGCTCTCAGACAAGAGGAATCTAAGATAGGCCCCAAAGCTAAAACAAGGTCGGCAAGTCCCTTCCCCTGCCATTAAGAGGGCACCAAGGTTCTCAAGAATTCCAGGATCCTGATGCTGTCGTGCAAGTTGGAATCATTGATGCCACTGCAGAATGTCATTACTACAGAAAATAAGGAGGAAGGAACCCCAGGATCAAACCATGGGTTTCCCAGGAGCTCCATGTAGGTCACACAAGGTCATTCATGAATAATGTCTCAGTCTCCTTTCTAATTGTTGTGACAAAAATACCTTGACCAAAGAAACTTAGGGGAGAAAAGGTTTGTTTGAGCTCACAGTGAGCTCACAATCCAAGTTCCAGTCCATCAGAACAGGGCGGCCACAGCAGCAGGAGGCCGAGTGAACTTGTTTATAGTTAGAAGATGGCTGCCCTTCAGCTCACTTTCTAATATTTTATTTTTTACATTATTTTGTAAGAATTTTATAGATGAGTATAATATTTACATCATTTCCTCTCCTTCCAACTCCTCCCATGCTCCCGACTCCCTCTCAAATTTATGACTTCTACTTTATTATCATTACACAGACATATATGCATGTGAGTATGTATATACAGATACGGCCTACTGAGCCCATTTAGTGGTGTGTGTGTGTGTGTGTGTGTGTGTGTGTGTGTGTGTGTGTGTGTCTACCACTTGGGAGTGGATAACCAATTGAGGCTCATCCCTAGAGAAGATGGATTCTCCCCTCTTAGCACCCATTGCCCATAGCTCTCCATCTGGGATAGGGCCTTATGAGATTTCCCCATCCACACTACGATGTCAGCGAGTTGTCATAGTACAGGCCTTCTTTAGTTGACCATATTGTTAAGAATTCATGGGTGGAGCTCCGTGACATATATAGAAGACACCGCCTCACTGCGGATGCCCTGGTCCTTGGGCTCTTACACTATGTCTACCCATCTCTCCAAGTGTTCCCTTAGCTGTTGTGTTGTAGGTGAACACCACAAGGGCAGTTGTTCTCTGCATTCTGACAGTTGTAGGTTTCTGTAATGGTCTTTGTCCGCTGCAAAAAGAAGCTTCTTTGATGAGGGTGAGAGATACACTCGCTTGTGAGCAAAAGGATGGGCTGGTAGAATGCAGTTGGGAATTACACCGCCTTAGGAAGGGGCAGTAGTGGGTCCTCTAGGGTCATGACCTCACCAGCCATAGACAGTTGACTTATTTTACAGCACCATACATGAATTCCCTCCTATGGAGCAGTCCTGAAGTCCAGCTAGACCAGCTAGATAGCAGCCAGTTGCCCCAAGATAAAGGTGACACTGTCAATTTCTGCACTTTTATACAGTCTGGGACCCAGCTCATAAAATTGTGCCACCCACATTCAGGATGGGTCTTGTCACCTCAGGTAACCCAATTAAAAAAAAAATCCCTCGCAGACATGCCAGAGGCCAGCACAGTCCAGACAATTGCTCCTTGGGATGCTTCTGACAGTATGTTAGACTGACAACCACAACAGACCGTCACAGATTAGGTTAGCCTGGGACTGTGGATCAGGCAAGTGTCTCTGTCAGGTTAGTGCTGGAGCTGACTTTGGACCTAGGTCACTAGTCAAATTCACCTTGCTGTGAGATTTAATAAGACCAGAGAGGTGTCTCCCCTCCCCACCTCTTCTCCGATGCCATCCCTCAGCCACCTACTTGCCCACACTTTTAGTTGCCGAGTGTCATCATCCCAGCCCCGGGGCCTGATGGTTTTCACTGAGTCTCTATAGAGCTCTGGAATATGACTGGAGATCAGCTTTATTGGCTTGGATATTGTCAGGCAGTAGGGAAGGGGCAACAGGTGTGAAAGTGAAAGGGGCCCACCACCAGCTTCTAGAAAGTGTCTGCTATGTCCAGGTTGGGGCCACCCTTCTAGAGTAACATTCTGTGGCTGTGTCAGCACCTACAGAATGTGGGGAATGAGTCTGTAGGTCGTTCCCATCTCGTAGACATGCCACAGGCTTGGGACAGCAGCATATCCACTTGTCCAGGTCCCATGGCTGGGACCAGGGTCGGCATAGGTACACTGATCAAACTTTATCACGTCTCTTCTCACCTTGTAAAATTACCATGGAATAAATAAATATAGTCATATATAATATCATATACGTGTATAATACTAACACCAACAAGCCCACAGCACATAATTACTATTAATATTTTCGTTCTGTTTCTTTCTCCCATTTCCAGGACTGCATGTACTTTTTGAAGTTATAATTAATTTGATAACCTCACCGTTTGCCCCCTATGACAAGATCAGCTCTTTAGGCAATTAAATGCTTGTTGTAAACACAGTTTGAATAGTTACGTAATGTCTCAGGGAGTAAGTTTATGGAAATGTAGACAGCTGTTCTCATGCTGACAGCTAGGCTATTTATAGCATCCTGTATTATCAGTCGTGCCTCAGAACTCTCCTGTACCCAGAATGCTCCTGAAGTAGAATTATCTAGTCAGAAAATATCAACAATTTTTTAAGTCTCTTGATTCATACTTGCAAATTGTGCGCTAAGCGCCTCATCATCCATTCTGATTACAACGTTGCCCGATCAGGTGAGCATGCATTCACTTAGAGAGATTATGCTAATTTTGTGATTTTTAAAAAGCCTTTGCCAAGATAACTCAATTCTGCCTCTACTTAAATCATTTGTGTTTAGTTATAGTCCATAGTTAATTAAATGTGCATGTATTTAACAGTAAATTGGTTATTTTCCATGAGTCAATCCCATTGATACATTCCTTGTGAGTTGTCTGGTTTAATCTCGGTCCATTCCTCTTTTAGTGGCTAGCAAAAGAAAGAAGAAAGTTCACAGATGGAGGAGGCTGTGTCCAGCACCACCCAGCCAAGTGATGGTTGGTTCTGTCAACTTGACACGGTGTAGAATCACCTGCTGGGTGATTCTACACCCAGCTCACCTGGGAGGGAGGAGCTGAGCGCGGGCATGAGTGTGTTTATTCACTGATCTCGGCTCTTGGCTGGGGATGGGTGTGACTAGATGCATCCCTAATGATGGATGGAACCTGGAATTGTGTATTTAGAGTTGCTTGTGTTGGGGTATTTTGTCACAGCAACAGAAAACGACACTGAGGTGAAGAAATGACATCTCCCAGCTTTGGCTCCAAACTCTTCTGTGTCTAAGATGGGGGCCACCTGGGGCAGATGCTAATCCCTAGGTTTCTCCCTGGGGATGTGGTGATGGGCAGGGCCATGCTCAGGAGAGGCAGGGTCACAGGAAACAGAAAATACAATGATGCCCGACTGTCTGCAGACGAGGAGGAGTCCTGGAGGTAGACCAGAGTGTTGGTCCTCATCTCTTCACACAACAGGCACTGAGGAACCTGAAGGAAGAGGAGTTCAGAGAAGGAGGAGTTTCCTGGGATATACAGTGGTGGCCATAGCACATAGGAACTACTCACTTCACATGTCCAGTGTCACCAGTCCACATGCTTGGTGTCAACATTCAGATTCATTTATCTAATGTCACCATTCCACCCCACATACTCAGTGCCTCTACTCTACAGCACACACCCAGTACCACCACTCCATCCCACACACCCACCGTCACCCCATACACCCAGTACCACCACTCCATCCCACACACCCACCGTCACCCCATACACGCAGTACCACCACTCCATCCCACACACCCACCATCACCCCATACACCCAGTACCACCACTCCATCCCACACACTCACCGTCACCCCATACACGCAGTACCACCACTCCATCCCACACACCCACCATCACCCCATACACCCACCACCACTCCCTCCACCACACTCACCGTCACCCCATACACCCAGTACCACCACTCCATCCCACACACTCACCGTCACCCATACACCCAATACACCACTCCATCCCACACACTCACCGTCACCCCATACACGCAGTACCACCACTCCATCCCACACACCCACCATCACCCCATACACCCAGTACCACCACTCCATTCCACACACTCACCGTCACCCCATACACCCAGTACCACCACTCCATCCCACACACTCACCGTCACCCCATACACCCAATACCACCACTCCATCCCACACACTCACCGTCACCCCATACACCCAGTACCACCACTCCATCCCACACACCCACCGTCACCCCATACACGCAGTACCACCACTCCATCCCACACACCCACCATCACCCCATACACCCAGTACCCCACACTCCATCCCACCACACCACGTCACCCCCTACACCCAGTATCACCACTCCATCCCACACACCCACCGTCACCCCATACACCAGTACCACCACTCCATCCCACCACCCACCGTCACCCCATACACCCGTACCACCACTCCTCCCACACACTCACCGTCACCCCATACACCCAATACCACCACTCCATCCCACACACTCACCGTCACCCCATACACCCAATACCACCCACATCCCACACTCAACGTCACCCCATACACCCAGTACCACCACTCCATCCCACACTCACCATCACCCCATACCCAATACCACCACTCCATCCCACACACTCAACGTCACCCCATACACCCAGTACCACCACTCCATCCCACACACCCACCGTCACCCCATACACCCAGTACCACCACTCCATCCCACACACTCAACGTCACCCATCACGCAGTACCACCACTCCATCCCACACACTCACCATCACCCCATACGCCCAGTACCACCACTCCATCCCACACACCCACCATCACCCCATACACCCAGTACCACCACTCCATCCCACACACTCACCGTCACCCCATACACCCAGTACCACCACTCCATCCCACACACCCACCATCACCCCATACACCCAGTACCACCACTCCATCCCACACACCCACCATCACCCCATACACCCAGTACCACCACTCCATCCCACACACTCACTGTCACCCCATACACCCAATACCACCACTCCATCCCACACACTCAACGTCACCCCATACACGCAGTACCACCACTCCATCCCACACACCCACCATCACCCCATACACCCAGTACCACCACTCCATCCCCACACATCACTGTCACCCCATACACCCAATACCACCACTCCATCCCACACACTCAACGTCACCCCATACACGCAGTACCACCACTCCATCCCACACACCCACCATCACCCCATACACCCAGTACCACCACTCCATCCCACACACTCACCGTCACCCCATACACCCAGTACCACCACTCCATCCCACACACCCACCATCACCCCATACACCCAGTACCACCACTCCATCCCACACACTCACCATCACCCCATACACCCAGTACCACCACTCCATCCCACACACCCACCGTCACCCCATACACCCAATACCACCACTCCATCCCACACACTCACTGTCACCCCATACACCCAATACCACCACTCCATCCCACACACCCACCGTCACCCCATACACCCAATACCACCACTCCATCCCACACACTCACTGTCACCCCATACACCCAATACCACCACTCCATCCCACACACCCACCGTCACCCCATACACCCAATACCACCACTCCATCCCACACACCCACCGTCACCCCATACACCCAATACCACCACTCCATCCCACACACCCACCGTCACCCCATACACCCAGTATCACCACTCCATCCCACACACCCACCGTCACCCCATACACCCAGTACCACCACTCCATCCCACACACCCACCGTCACCCCATACACCCAGTACCACCACTCCATCCCACACACCCACCGTCACCCCATACACCCAGTACCACCACTCCATCCCACACACTCACCGTCACCCCATACATCCAGTACCACCACTCCATCCCACACACCCACCGTCACCCCATACACCCAGTACCACCACTCCATCCCACACACCCACCGTCACCCCATACACCCAGTACCACCACTCCATCCCACACACTCACCGTCACCCCATACACCCAGTACCACCACTCCATCCCACACACTCACCGTCACCCCATACACCCAATACCACCACTCCATCCCACACACTCACCGTCACCCCATACACCCAGTACCACCACTCCATCCCACACACCCACCATCACCCCATACATCCAGTACCACCACTCCATCCCACACACCCAACGTCACCCCATACACCCAGTACCACCACTCCATCCCACACACTCACTGTCACCCCATACACCCAGTATCACCACTCTACCCCATAAGCCTAGCATCACCATCCTAACTCACATCCATAATAACCATTTTACCCGACACACCACACACCCAATGTCACTATTCTATGTTGTATGCCTGATGTCACCAGTGTGCATAACATGCCAGTACAATCTAGGCTATTCAACCAGAGACACTTGACTGGCATCCCCCTGGTAGCATTTCCGGTTTGCTAAAATTCAGTGACTATTCACATTTGGACAGTATACCAAAATATCCCAGAAATGGTCTCAGAAAAAATTGATTTTTCTATCGTCTTAGGATAATGCTGAAAATTCATTCACTCCTTTAGAGTCAGAGGATGGCTCTTGGCAGGCGATGAGGTTTGAATTTACTTGCAGTAGAGAAAGACTTGTGTGGTGCAAATACATTGCAGACTGTTTTTCCAGCAGTCAGTAAATCCATCCGTTCTCTCCAGGCTCATGGAACTCCAGGTCACGTGTCTGTGTCTGTGTGCAGGCCCATCCCTTCTGAGACTCAGCACTGGTCGTGCTTAGAGTAGGTGTTATCTGGAATCTCCTCTTAGTACAGGTTTCCTGCTGAAAGAGGCAACAGGGACTGGTGGGGCTATCTCACGCTCACCATGCACTCTATCAAGAGGGCTCACATGCCCTCTCTGGGGCATCTGGACAGGGCCTAAGAATGGTCATTCCTATCTTGTGCCCAGAACAGCCAGGCCCTACAAAAGCAACTGCCTCTGAGAGGCACAAGATGCTTTTTTCTGATGGGGCTGTTTACTCTCACTGTGACAGTGGGCCACAGTTTAATGTTACTTACTGAGCCACATTTGTCTTCTTCAAAGTAAGGATGCCACTGGCCCTTCTGCAGTATTGGGACAAATCAGGCAGAGAGCTTGAACTGTTGGCTCAGGCCAAGTACAAATCGTAGCTCCTCACCTTTGCAGGTATGCCCCCTGCTTAGCTGTGCTGTCAGCCAAACAGTGGGAGGGGTGTGTCATGGGAATATGGCATCATAGGCTTACATACATGAAGATCCTGAAACACTCAGAGCCTTGTCTGGGCAACAGTAAATGCTGGAGGAGTGTAAAATACACTTGACTCAAAATCTCTCAGTGCACAGCAAGTGTGTGCAGAAATGGCAGGTGTTATTTGGGGCTCACTGGTGTGTGCGTCCATGACATAGCAAAGAGCAGTAGGAGTGCGCGTAGCTCTGTTGCAGAAATGCCCAGATGCACAAGGCAGGCCCCCACTGTCTCAGGGACCCCCCCACCTTCATAGGAAGAAGGCAGAAGGGGGCCCAAGGTCTGGCTATTTGGCTGGAGGATATAGACATGTCTCCTTCTCAGAGCAGAAGACCACCATGCAGGCAGATGGCAAGAGGTGACTGCAGATCTAGAGACCTTGAGCCCAAAGGTCTAAAGAGGAGATGTTTCAGGGGACCACTGTCACCTGCGCCTTGCCTGAGCAGATCCAGGCTCCTCAGGTGCCATGTGTGCAACATGTTCAGCTTCTCCGGGTGAAATGTCAGTAATAGCATTTGCTCAAACATCAAAGTATGTCAGCCCCAGGAAGGAGAGAGGTGCATTGTGTCCCCCAAGGCAGTCAGGTGCTTTCTCCAGCAAACGCATGAGCAAGGTGCCAGGGGACCTCAAATCTCGGCTATGATGTAGCCCTTAGCTGCCCCATCAACCCCCCTGCTGTGTGCTTTGACTCACCACACATGCAGAGTGGGCTCTGTCAGTGGTGTGCTGGTGTCTCCCTTGTGAGGTCATCCTCTCTGATCCCCTTGGGACTGTCTGTCCACCACCAAGAGGCAGACACAGCTTGCCCTTCTTGCCTGCTCCGGCTTTGAGTGTTGCCTACAGCCTGGACTTCCCCATCCTTCTTGTTGGGTCCTTGTGGTCAATGTACAGGTAGCACTACCATCTAGTGGCAATGAGGGAGCTGGATATGTGGGAAGCTGCTGGTGTGGCCCCTGACTGAGCCCACTCGATAGCTTTGCCTGCTAGACATTGACTTTTTGCATTCTGCCTAGGTTGATCTGTCTTCATCTCTGCAGCTGCCCACTGTGAAAGGCTTATGTCTCACCACAAGGCAGCAGTGTCTCCCTCAGTGGCCCAAACAATAAAACCTCAGTTCTCCTGTGGAAAGCACAGGAGTGCCATCTCCATATATCAGAGTCGGCATGTGTGTCAGCGTGCACCATAAACCACACAGACCTGTGCCTTCAAGCGCAGGTGAGATTGCCTAAAGCAGATGGGGACCCCTGCCAGGATGCAGATCTATGTCATCCATGGTCTCTGGCATGGGGAAAGCCAGGGAATGGACAGGGGGACAGGTGGAGATAGAAATAGATAGTTGGAAATCATCAGGATGCACGCATATTCATTCATCAGATGCTTCAGCTTTAAAAGACAGAAGCCTGCCTGGAACTGGAAGCAGTGGAGGAGGTGTGCCTCCATATATGTGGTGGGTGACAGTGCCTAGCACCCAGCCTAGCTGAATCCAGGACTCGTGGTAACCTGCATGGGTCTCTTCTCCATCCCTGTCTGACCATTCTGGGGTGGGTCTCTTCCTCACCTCCTCTGTCCATCCTGCCTCCCACTCCAAGCCACAAGGCAGAGGAGAGAGAGAGTGGAGTTTAAAGGAAATGGCCAGCCCTGCCTACCATACAGTTTGGCGGATGGCCCAGGTACATGCCACTGTCATTTTGCTGGTGGCTAAACTCACTGGTCCAGCAGCTGTGACTGGGCTTAGGATTCCAGCAACATAGCTACTCTCAGTGCAGGCTAAGTGGGTGTCTTCCTGCATGAGGAGTGCAGGGTCCTGGAAGCTCCTGTGAACACCCACTATGGCCTCCCAGCACACTAGAGGTGCATGGTACAACTCTAGAAGCCTTGGCTCTGAATCATAAAAAGAACTATGGCTGCCCAGGGGAGAATGCTGGTCATCCTGGGTGACTAATTTGATGCCACTGCTTTCCTGGTGGCACACAAGACCAGGCACTAAAGGAGCGACAGGCTCCAGGGGTAAAGAACACAGGGCTAAAGCAAGGACGCTGGCCCTGGATGGGATGATGGCTGTCGGCACTGCCATGGACACTGCAGAGTCTCTTATCCACTCTGCTCTCTTACCCAATGTGGACAGCCACCATACCACACATTCCCTCCTCTAGAACAGGCAGCCACTGTGCACACAGCCAGCACTTCAAGAATTCCCCGACTGTCATCATCGGCAAAGGCTAGGGTGCCTCTAGGAACCTCACAGCCATCTTTACATCTTCCTTAGCCCATGCCTACACTCTCTGCATTGATGCAGCCATGCCAGCCCTCTTCATTCCTCCAATGAGTGTTTCCCTGTCAGCCAGGCCCTCAGCAGGTACAGCCCTCTGTCCGGGGATGCTCTTAGCCTCCTAGGCACATCTTCTTCACCTTCTGATCTCAGCTTAGATGTGACTGTCCAAATAGACCTGCAAACCCTACAGATGAAGTGGATAGCGCAACCTCTTATCTGTCCTTAAGTTCCTTCCAGCAGTTGCCAACACCTGCTGCCCCTAGGGAAGCCTGCCCAGGCCATCTTGTGGTCAGCACCACATGGGTTTGTGAAGTTGTGGAGTAGTACATTGCTCCCCCCTCCCCTGGCTGTGGTCACCTGGCTGTCCCTGGAGATATTAGCAGTGGTACATCTACCTTCTTAGCTATGACGTTCCCTCACTCCTGTGCATCAAACCCAGTGTCTCTACCATCAGTACTGAGTGTGTGCTGGTTTGAGGGGTTTTTCCCCTTTAGAATTTGAAAAGTAATAAGTACTATTCTCTGTGCAAAATGTGAGTTAAACAGATGCAGAAGGTCCTGAGATTTTTGTCAGTATAGAAAAGATTTTGCCTTCTCTGTTAAGAACCATACTGGTGGACAGATCTCCTCCATGGCTTTTGGGCTCTCTGTCTTGGCTCTAGGAGACAATGGGGAAGGGCAGTGACTAGTACTCTCTGGAAAGACTGTCTTACGTTCTCCTCTTTCTCAGCTCCATGCTCTGCCCTCCAAGGTTAACTCCTGCCTTAACTCGTTGCTCTGAATTTTGCAGGGAAGGGCAAAAGAGATCACATTGGAGCAGGAGAAAGGCAAGGAACCTGTGATGAGAATGGTGCCATCGGTGGGGAGAATGAGCTGGTCACACCAGTTTGGTTACTATCATGTTACCTTTAAATGTGTTCATAACCTCTCCTGCTTTGTCCTGCAGATGACCACGTTTATCCTTAGAGCCACAGCATGTGTGATGAGCCATGTTTTCTGGAAAGGGGAGTCAAGTGGCAGAGCAATTAAGTGGGGTTTTGCCACATCCTGAAGCTGCTCAGGCAGGGCCCAAAGGAAAGAACTAGGAAAGCTGGACTTCAGGCTGACAGAGTCATGGGGATGTGTGATAAACTGGTTATTGTTAGATATGAAGAAATATAGTGCCAGAGAACAAGCCACTCGGGAGGCAGAGGCAGGCAGATCTCTGTGAGTTCGAGGCCGGCCTGGTCTATAGAATGAGTTCCAGGACAGCCAAGGCTACATAGAGAAACCCTGTTTCAAAAAAACAAACCAAGAACAGCTTGTGAGTTATGAACCAGTAATTGAGAATTTGAGTCATTGGAAAGACCATCTAGCTACTCAACTTCAGCACACGGCCCACGAGGTATTCTCGGGCTCACACTGCTAACATGGAATTGGCTAAGGTTCACCAAGCCTTCAAAGCTATCATGGCCAAGAATGCTGGCTGCCTCCACCAAAGTGACAGATTCACAATAGAAGGCTGATTTGCCCACCTGGACAGTGAAATGGTTGAAATGTAAGGAAAAGAAAGAACTTCTGTAGTGTCTTATATGGAGCAGCCAGCTCGTGGCACTGAGCTCTGTGCCCTGGGTACGATCCCAACCACTGGGGAAGCTTCCAGGAGAGGCGTATGTGAGTGTGTGCATGTAAATCTGTATGTTCTCAGGCCACTGCTGCTCTCGTGAGATCCTGGGAAAGCATGGAAGCACATACATGTAAACCTGTGGGTCCTCTCCCTCCATGCTCAGCAGCTGAGCTCACCAGTTTAGGGGGATGTGGCTAAAAAGTAGCAATTACATTTTACTTCCAGAATCTTTTCTTCCTGATTCTCTCTATGGTAATGTCATTTTACTGTCTGTGTGTGTGTGTGTGTGTGTGTGTGTGTGTGTGTGTGTGTGTGTGTACGTGCGTGTGTGTGCGTGCGCGCGCGCACCATGGCAGGTGTGTGGAAATCAGAGGACAATTTGTCAGAGTCAGTTCTGTCCTTTCACCGTGTGGATTCTGGGCTTGGTAGCAAGTGTTTTTGCCCACTGAGCTATTTTTCAGTCCTATTGATCATTTTAATTGATATGTAATAACTGTGCATATATGGGGTGCAATGTGTTCTTTCTTTCTTTCTTTCTTTCTTTCTTTCTTTCTTTTCTTTCTTTCTTTTCTTCTTTCTTTCTTTCTTTCTTCTTCTTTTTCTTTCTTTCTTTCTTTCTTTCTTTCTTTCTTTCTTTCTTTCTTTCTTTCTTGTATACACTGTTTTGCCTGCATGCCAGAAGAAGTCACCAGATCTCATTATAGATGGTCATAAGCCACCATGTGGTTGCTGGGAACTGAACTCAGGACCTTTGGAAGAGCAGCCAGTGCTCTTAACCTCTGAGCCATCTCTCCAGCACTCAACAGTATAGTATTTCTAAACACATATATACAATATGCAGTAATGTAGTCAGGGTAATTAGCATTTCTGTCTTTGAATTGGGACTCTTTGGGTATTTTTGACTTCAGATCACTGCCAGTCGTAGCTTCCCTGTTGCACAACAGAATATCAGCCCAACCCTTCGGCCTCAAAGTGAGTTTGTATATAGCCCAATGTGCCCATCCCTCCCTAAGTGATCTTTATTCATTTAATTAATGCAAGAGAAATCTCCCTGTAGGATCTGCTAAATGCTTCCCCGTGCTCTCTTCCAGTCTGCACTCTGTGGGAAAGAATGCATGCATAGTGATATTCAGCGCTGTTCTTATTACGACTTTGACAAGTTTGTAATCAAAATAGCCACCCTGTAGTACAATTTCTTTCCATCCTTACAAACATACCAGTGTGTTTAGCCCACTATGCAATTCTTTGATCGGCTTCCTCATGGCCTTTAACCACACATTTATAGCAAATAAGCCAGACTTGTGATTTCCATTTATTAAAATTTATCCCAGGAAGATAAGTCACTGACAATGTTTTTCACATAAAAATGCACACAGTACTTGTATTACAGACTATACACATCAAAGAACCAAGGGACAAGTAACACACTACATTAGGGCTGGAGACATAGCTCATCTGTCAAGAGCATGTAGTAGAATGAACCCAAGTTTGGCTCTGTGCTGGCTGGTTTTATGTCAACAACACAAGCTGGAGTCAGTCTGGTAAAAGAAGCCTCACTTGACAACATGCTCCGACCAGATTGGCCCGTGGGCAAACCTATGATGTATTTTCTTGATTGATGTGGGGAGGCCTAGTTTACTGTGGGCGGTGTCGTTCCCTAGGCAGGTGACCCTGGGTTCTATAAGAAAGCAGGCTGAGCAAGCCAGGAGGTACCCATCCTCCACACATTCACAGCTGCCTCTTATTGTCTATGGCTGCTGCCAGAAGCCACCGTTACTCTTATCCAAATGAGCTTTTCATATACATTTCATATACCATGAGATCCACAGGAGACTTCACAGTCTCCTCTTGCCAAGTTTCCAGACAGCAGGAACAGATTATTAGCTGGAGGCCAAGTTCTACACAAAACAGAGAGTTTTTCGATCTCGGACACATCACTGGTGACTCTAGCCTTTCCATAGCCTCTTGCTGAAACCACGCCGAGAACTAGCAGTGGCCTTTGTAGTTTGAACAGAGAACAAGGCCATCGAGAGACACCAGCTGACCAGCACTCCTCAGTCATAGCTGGAGGGATCTTTGCTCAGCTTCCCTGCTACGTACCACCTTCACTGTTTTGTGTGTGCTGTTCCACTGCCATGGAGTGTTTCCTGCAGTGTTCCCAGCCCCAATAAAGATTTATTCCAAAATCTTGAGAAACACATAACCTGCCTATGACCATCACTAAAAGAAAGAACAATGGTTCTTCTGTAATTATCCACCCAGTCTGTTTCACACTAACAAATGGATCAAAGCCAAGGCCCTTTGTGCCTTGTGCCACGTGTGTCCAAGGCCAACTATGAATGCAGACCAACAAAAATTCATAAACTTAATTAAACCAGGTGAGTTTTTAATTCTGTCTTTGGTGGTTTTGTAACTTGATCACATAGTGCTCGATGATGAGTTTTTAGGTGGCAGAGTGTTAGTGACAACAGTCTGGGAAAGCCTACCCAAACAGATGCCTATGACACATCACAACATCAGCTGAACACTTGTCATTAAACCATGCTTGATGGACTAACTCAAGAAAAAGATCAGAATGGGCAGGAAAGGCAGCTGGGACCTTCATCACCCCCTGGAGGCCATCTCGAGCCTTGGAAAGCCATGTGAAATGCTGGCTGAGGATGCTTGAGAAATGTGGTCCTTGAGGCTTTTAATCATTCCCCTTCCATCTTTGCTGAGACATGTTGGGTTCACTATAACTATTCAGGACAGATCTCACTTCAGTCAAACTGGCCATAGTTTAACTCTTCAATTTTCTACAGGTATTCTCTGGTTGTTTATGCTCTTGGGAAGTTTAGATTTAATATAGTCATAGACAGGAGAACCCTTCCAAGCCCTCTTCTGCAGTGAAGAAGAACAGAGAAATAAGGGCAAGAGCCACACTAAGTCAGGCAGCTGGAGACCACAATCCGGGCTCTACTTCAAGTCCAGTGTCCTTCCTCCATCACCATCGCACCCATCGCTGTACCACCATCTATTCAACATGTTTCCCATTGGCCTTGATTTTCCAAGACTAAAAGCTAATTGCATCCAATTATAGTAATTATCTCCTCCCTGGTTCCTCATGTAATTAGTTGCCTCTTTAGCTGTGTGTGTGTGTCTTTCAGCTGAATGGTAACCAACCTCAGAGCATGTGGCGGCACTTTCCCTATAGAGTTATGTGAGGTGGTTTAATAAATATTAAAAGTGTACATTAACACACACACACACACACACACACACACACTCACGCACACACACAGTGGAAACCTCCATTAGTTATAACCCAGATGATTCAGATTATTGTTCAGATTAATACTAGCAGAACTATCTTCCAAGAGGAATAATAGTGTTTTCACAATGTTCTATTGCTATGAAGAGATGCCATGACCACAGCAACTCTTATTTTAAAAAAGCATTTAACTACAGCTAGCTTACAGTTTCAAAGGCTTAGTCCATTATCGCCGTGGGGGGAAGCCTGCCAGCAGATCAGGCAGACATGGTGATGGAGAGGTAGCTACATGTGGGTCAGCAGGCAGCAGCCAAAAAGAGAGCCACTGGGCCTGGCTTGGGTCTCTGAAGTCCCAAACCCCACCCCTAGTGACACACTTCCTCCATCAAGGCCACACCTCCTGATCCCTGTCAAGTGGCACCATTCCCTAATGACTAAGCACACAAATCTGTGAGCCTATGGGGGCCATTCTGACTCAAACCACCACAAACAGCCACATACACATTCCGATGGGTTTCAGTAACACAGTCCCTTTCTGACTGTCACAGGGAGTCTCAGGTTGTTTCCCAGTTCCTGGTGCCGTCCTTGAGAAACTGAGAAAGAGGCGCACACAAAAGCAAAGCAGCAAGATGTTTTATTAAGAACAAAACACAAGCAAAAGCTTTAGATTATTTGCCAAGAGAGGCAATGGGCTACCTCAGTGCCTGAGTGCCTGAGTGCCTCCATAATTATTTGAGCCTTTCTTTTTATGGGGTCCTAGAAAAGGAAGAGCTGGTTGCTATGGGTATAGCTTGGGTGGTTCTCTGTTTTGGATTAGATAAGCTTTTCTCTACTCACATGTCCTCTCCCATGATGCATCTGATTTCAACCATATGCATGGCCACATCTGCATAGGCATGAGATGGTAAATAGGGTATTCTCCCTAAAAGTTGACTCCAAGGACACAGTTGGCCATACTGCACATGCACTCAAAACCAGTCTAGGCTGGATCTGACTCCTGTCTTCCAGTCCCATTGTGGTGGTTTAAATGAGAATGGCCACCATAGACTCATATGTTTGAATATTTAGTCCCCTGTTGGTGACACTGCTTGGGAAGGATTGGGAAGTATGGCCTTGTTGGAGGAGGTGTTTCTCTGGGGGCAGGCTTTGAGGTTTCAAAAGACTAGAGCCATTCGCAGTGTGCTCTCTGCTTCTTGGTTGTTGATCAGGATACAAGCTCTCAGTAGCTTCTCTAGTGCCATGCCTCCCCGCCTGCTGCCATGCTCCCCACCATGATGGTAATGAACCCCCATCCTTATGACACTAGAATCTCCCCTCCTCCTATAAGCTGCCTTGGCCATGCTGTTTGTTCCTATCAATAGAAACCATAAATAAGAGAAAAGTTGGTTCTGGGAGTGGGGTTAGTTACTTTTCTTTTGCTGGAAAAAAAAATCATGACCAAGGTGAATTATAAAAGCAATCATTTAATTGGGCTTATGACTTTAGAGGGTTAGTGTCCATAATGGCAAAACAAAAGTATGGTGGCAGTAATGTATGCGAGCTCACATCCTGACCTGCAAGCAAGAGGCAGAGAAGGAACACTGGGAATGGCTCCATCTTTTGAAACCCCAGCGCCCTCCCCATGACACACCTACTCCAACAAGTCCCCATCTCCTTGCCAAATAATTCCACTATGGTGGCAGGGACACACACCAAGTATTCAAATATATGAGTCAATGGGACCCTTCCCATTCAAACCACCACAGTCATGTGTTTGAAAAAAAAAATGTGTTTGAAAGAAAAACTAGGTGGAGATTCAGCCACAGCAAACCTAACTCAGAGAGACGAGAAATCCTGCCCCTCCCCATGCAGTAAGACACTGCAGGGCCAAGAAGAGGGTAAATGACATACTAGGGCAGCTGGCCCAAGGAGCAGCGAGTGGGTGCAAAGAGAGATGAGGCTGCCCAGGAGGTGCCTGAAGTGGAAAATAGCTGAGGACAGGAAAGCCATGGCTTAGAACCCCAAGGAAACTTCTGCAGAATTTTATCCTGAGGTCCCAGATGGAGGAATAAGAGATCGTTTTATAAAGAGCTGTTTGCTCAGCTGCTAGACCTTATGCCTGTAGTAATGTCAATATGATTTTCAGGAGAAAGAATTGGGTACTCACCCATTTTCCTCACCTTATCACCAGAGCTTTTGGTGACGTGGTATGGCTGAAGAGGTATGGGGACAGGCTGTCTACAGCAAGTATGAGGCAATTTGGGGCTGCAGTGTCCCCTTTACATAGCAGCCTGAAATATGAGTCCTCAGAGGACTTGCTTAGTGTCATTCTCAGTGCTCCTCTCCGCCTAGGAAGCTCTTGGCTTCTTGGGGTCTACACACCCACAGCCGCTGTGGTCCCTATGCCCAGCACCACAGACCCACAGGCAGCTCAGGTGATGCCGGACTTTCTACCTGACGTCATCACCTGAATGCAGAGCAGCAAATGTAAAGAATGCTCTAGCCCTGCACTGCTCTCTGCAGCTTGCTCCTGAAAGCTGAGGTAGAAAAGGCCTTAATTCCCAGCACTGCACATTTTATTTATGCAAAATACTAATTGGCTACAGCCTGGCTTGATTCAAAAAGCCATTGCCAGCTGAGTGCATAAAAGGAGCTCAAATTTAGGGGTTCATCTTAGGCAAACCTCTAAGAACAGGTGCTTAAATTAAATTAGAACTTGTCCTTGAGTCTGGGAGTTTGCCAGCTTGTTTCAGGTTGAAGTGAGCACATTAGGAAGCAGGAAGCCTATGCTGAAAGCCCAATAGCTGGAGAAACTTCCAGGGCAGAACTCTGTCCTTCAACATAAAACATTCACAGGCCTGGAGGTGCAGTCCTGCCATCCCAGCCACTCAGGAAGCAGAGGCAGGAGGATTCCAAGTTGAAGGCTAGCCTGGACAGTTTCGTGAAACCCAGGGTGGGGGGCTGTAGAGATGGCTCAGGGGTTAAGAGCACTGTCTGTTCTTCCAAACCTCCTGAGTTCAATTCCCAGCAACCACATGGTGGCTCACAACCATCTACAATGAGATCTGGTGCCCTCTTCTGGGGGGCAGGAGTACATGCAGGCAAAATACTGTGTATGTAATAAATAAATCTTTTAAAAAAATAAAAAGTGAAAGGGGAGCTGGGGGTAGAATTCAGGCAAGGCCCATGTTCGCTCTCCAGTACTATAAACACAGGGAGTTTGCCTTTTTGTTTTTGCCTTTTTGTATTAAGCAAAATATCTTCACTCAATATTTTTTCTAAAATTTCCTTAAACAACGACAGCAAAAGCCTGGCTTTATTTCCTGATCCTTTTCTCTGGCTGATGTGAGAGGTGCCACAGATCCAGACTCAGGGAGCCTGGGCAGAACTGACCAGAGCTCTGCACATAGGCTCGCTCAGTGTGATAGCTCAGGAGATTGCCTAGTCCCTCATCTCTGGGCCACTGGATCTTAAATCTGACTGCGCACGAAAGTCACCAGGATGTCCTCCAAAATGCCAGTGCCCGGGTCCCACTCCAGAGACTCCAGCTGGATGTATGTCTGAGCACTAGGAATTTTTAAGGCTCCCCAGTGTCATCTATCATGTGTTGAACTCTGAGAACCATCCCATGGACCAACTCCGTCCTCTGCCCTAGAAAGCAGGTGATGCACCCGAGGTCAAACTGTATTCTGTGCCGCAACACAGCTCCACTAGTGCCTTGCCATCCCCTTGAGGCTCAAGAGAATGGCCAGAGAGCCTTGCCTGTACCATCAGCCGAGAGCTCAGCCCACTCATACAATGGCTGCTGCTTGCCAACCCACTGCTCCATTTACTCTCTCTCTCTCTCTCTCTCTCTCTCTCTCTCTCTCTCTCTCTCTCTCTCTCTCTCTCTCTCTCTCTGTGTGTGTGTGTGTGTGTGTGCGCGCGTACACGCGCGTGCACGCGTGCATATCTGTGGTGACTACGGTCATTCCCCTCTTCTCTGCCCACACAGATGCTGGACCCACCCTCAGCAGGCCTGCAGATCTTCAGAAACTGGCCTTGTCCCTTCTTCATTGAACCTCAGCTCACAAGAAGCTTGTCCCCATTTCTCCACCCGCTTTGCCCACTCCACACCTGGTGTCTATCCTCACTTCCATCCTACCCTCCAGCTTCTCAGTCCCTCCTGATCCCCTGTGCTCAGGTCTCAGCTGAAAACCTCCTTTTAGGCATTTTGGCCCATGGCCGTAACATAAATGACCCTTGAGGACATTGTGCTGAGGGAAATTAACTACCCAAAGAAGGACAGCTACTGCCCAGCAGATGAGTATCCATGAATGGACAGTTCACAGACGGTTGACGCCCCGTGCTGGAAGCCGGGGGCTGTGGAGAAATTTGAGTGGCTGTGCTTCGTGGGACAGGGTGTGAGCTGGGCATGGTGGAAACACTTTGTGGGTGGATGGTGTGATGGTGTGACACTAAACTGTGAATTTTAAAGTAGCCAATACAACTGCTTCTCACCCCTTTTGTGAGGAAGCCTGGCTGACCTTGACCTAAGCCAAGAAGCCCTTGGCTTCCCAGCCTCCCTGTGTCTTCTGCACCCTGGGATGGCCTTTGTCATGTTCTAGCAAAGTGAGTACTACCGTCACACAATGGTGCCCTCCTACTACCATCCAGCAGCCCCAGGACAAGCTCAGGCAGACACAAGCCAACCCGCCCCTGTGAAAGCTGAGAACTGTAAAACTAGATCTCTCCAACACATTGGCCTACAATTTAGTCACCAGGAAAAAACCACACTGCTGAAATATGATCCCAATTCCGAGTATCACTGTTCCAGTGAAGTATCACGCCAGAAATTGTCCAATCGTAACAACTTGGATTTTATACTGACAAACACTGGTAACACTGGGTGAGCTCTGCAGAGTTCAAGTGTCTGATCAGTCCCTAAATGTAGACCATGTTGCAGGGGAATCAACCACAAATGATTTTGTGACCCTCTTTGTTCAATCACGTACACACAGCAGGGGGAATGAGAGCCTGGCGCTTTCAAATTTCAGAACCCCTAAGTCCACTCCTTGCTTAACCTCTGCTATCATGTCTTCTTTCCTAATTAGATATTCATCTTTGAGAACAACATCTACTACTGTGCGCACGTTGGGAAGCAGGCAATCCGAGTGGTCTCTACAGGGAAGGAGGGCGTGATCTACAACGGCCTCAGCGACTGGCTGTACGAAGGTAAGACCCGCAAGCTGAAGATGCACAGTGCATGCCCGCTGGGCAGCTGCTGCAGTGGCTGCCTTCAGTTTCTAAACTTTCCTTCTCCTCTCTTTCACTCTAGCTATAAGTTAAAACTTTTATTTCTTGAGGGTTGTAGAGCTCCAGGGGACACCAAGTCAGCACTCGTGGGTAGCAGGTGTGAGGACTCAGGTGGCACATGTGGACACTCACAGGAGGCCAGGAATAGGGGACTCACAGGTAGCATGTGGAAGGGGCTTCACTGAGCCCATGGTGCTTCTGTGAAAGGAAAAGTGCTTCTGTGGGAAAGTGAGCACTCCTAGTACAGATGTGTGTGTCCTTCTACCAAGTCTGAGTCCAGGAGCCTGTCTGCATCTCAGAGAGGGCAGATGTCTTAGTTGCCTTGTTGGTGTGACCTAGGGAATAATGTATGTTGGCTCACAGTTTGAGGGTACCACAGTGGGATAAGGATGGTGACAAGAGCATGAAGCATCTGGTCACATTGCATCCACAGTCAAAATTCAGAAGGTAGAGGATGCTGGCCCTCAGCTCTCTTTCTCCTTTCACGCAGTTCAGCGTCTCATCCTAGGGAATGGTGCCACCCACACTTGTAGTGGGTCCTATCACCTTAATTAACCTGATTAGATGATCCCTCATTGATGTGGCCAACAAAGCTTGTCTCCTTGGTGATTTTACATTCAATCCATTGTCACCATCTCAGCAAAATTGGGAAAATAAATTAAGCCCTTCTAAAGAGTCCAGGCCCCTGGGGCTGCTGTAACCAAAGGTCACAAAAACGGATACATAAGCATTAAAGTCTGTGTTCCAGGTTTGGGGGGAGTCCAAGTCGGGCACTAGAGGACAGTCTGCATCTGACCAGTGTCCCACCCCCTTGCTCACTGGCTCACTTTGATGTGTCCTCAAAAGCCAAGAACAAGAAGGTCTTTTCTTCTTCCTCTTTTTTTGAGGAGGAGTTAGAGTTTATTAAAACTGCATTTTATTAGTTCTTTGAGAATTTCATACAATGAGTTTTGACCATGTTTACTCCACTTCTCCTCCTCTTCTTGATCCACCTTCCTTTTCCCTTCCCAACCAATTTTGAGGGATTTTGCTCCCCCATCAAGGCCAATTTGAGCTGCTCAAATATTCTTGGATATGTGGCCTTCCATGGGCATGTGTGGGCCTACATGGAATTACACCCTTAAAGAAAACTTTCTTTTCCCTCACCAGCAGCTGTCAATTGTCAGTAGCTCCTTGGCTGGAAGTGGAATTTTACACCTACCTCTCCTCTCCATACTAGAGTTTTGTGGCCTTCCCTTCCCAACCCCCAGGGGGAGATCATAGGCCAATATCGATGGGGAGGGGGGTGGTGTCAGCCTGAGAGTACTTTATTGGGGGTGAACAAGGCTTTACAGTTCTTTAGGGGTAGGTGAGGGGGGTCCCAGGGTAGGTGATTATTATTGGTCTTGAGGTGCTGGGAAGGCTTTATTTACATACCAGAAATTCTAGATACTTGTCAGAAAGGTTCCTTCAGAGAAAGGAAGTTGAACCTGCATTTTGGCCGTGGGCTACATGACTTCTCTCAGGGGTTAGGGAGTCATGCTTAGAGACACTCATCAGATGAATTCAGGCAGAAAGAAAGAAGCCCTCTGCTGAGAAAGGGAGTCTTCCCAAGATTGGAGAGCTGTCCAACAGAGTTTGGTCTGCCTTAGGCTTTCAAGATCCTATGCATGCCATCACAGCCACTGTGAGTTCATCTACAGCTCCCTGCTGTGCCTAGGAGACTTGTTCCCTTGTTGTCATCCACTGCCTCTGGCCTTTATGTTCTTACCATTTTTTTTGTTTTGTTTTGTTTTTTGAGACAGAGTTTCTCTGTGTAGCCCTGACTGTCCTAGACTTGCTTTGTAGACCAGGCTGGCCTCGAACTCACCTGCCTCTGCCTCCCAAGTGCTGAGATTAAAGGCTTGCACCACCACGCCCGGCCTTACCATTCTTTCTTCCTTAGTGATCCCTGAGCTAAAAATTCTGCACTCTTTGATTCTCTGCACCTTGTCCAGCTGTGAGTGTCTGTGTTGTCATCTACAGAAAGCAGAGGCTTTGCTAGCGGGGGTTGAGAAGTGCCTTAATCTACGGGAATAACTGTAACTCATTAGGAGTCAGTTTATTGTGCCTGTTTAGCCAAGTAATAGTAGTGGATTCTCTCCTAGGGCCTCTGCTCTGTCTAACCATGACTTCTCATATAAGAAAAAAAAACAAGTATGGGTCTGAATGATTACTTCCAGCTCCACCCATTTGCCTGCAGATTTCATAATCTCCTTTTTCTTAATAACTAGGAAATATTCTGTTGTGTAAATGTACCACATTTTTCTTATCCATTCATCAGCTGATGGTATCTAGGCAGTTTCCATTTCCTGGCTATTGTGAGGAGAGCCACAGTGAACATGGAAGAGCAGGTTTCTCAATGGTAGAACATCCAGTCTTTGGGCATGTGCCCAAGAGTGGGATGGCTGGGTCATGTGGCAGATCTATTTCCAGCTTAACTGATTTTCATAGTGGCCTTAACAGTTTTCACTCCTACCACCAGTGCATAAGTATTCCCCTTACCCCAGAACACACCGGCATTTGTCATCATTAGGGTTTTTTGTTTTGTTATGTTATGTTTGCTTGTTTGTTTGTTTGTTTGTTTGTTTGTTTTTGGTGCTAATCACACCTGTGAGGTTCCACCTAGGGACTCCTGTACCTTCTGATACCATCACGTCCAAGTTTCAGGCTGTCACATATGAATCTGATGACACACACAGCCTATGGCACTTCCCAGCACTGTGCCACAGATGAATCCAGGGAGGTCAATGGGACATGTGAGCACTCAAGTCCAGGGGTCGGCTGCTACTTTAGAAATATAGATGTCGACAGCATTACTCAGAAGCCCATCTCTAGACTTAAAGGGTGGTTTAAATGTATCTTACCTCCTGGCCTGAGACCACATGCACATATGGTGATTTACCTCACATGCAGTTGGGGAGGATCAGGGACACTCTCTAGCTGCGCAGGACTGATAGCATTTCCTCCTAGGGCTACGCATTTCTCAGGCCTGGGCTTCCACCGTGTGGGAGCATATGGTATGGAGGGTGATAGGATTTCTTATCACAGCTCACTGAAACCTGCCTTTTAGCAGATTGCAGTCACAGCCAGATGTGCCATGCTCCTCATCAGGACAGTTACAGGGCTGTCGTCCTAAAGTCCCCTGATCCCCTTTCTGGTCACACACACACCCCTCCTCATAGTGCTCTCTTCTGGAGACCCCAGCCCTCCTTGTTTCTGTCTGAAAGACAAGAACCTCCATATGCAGGTCTTCAGCCAGCCTCCTCAGGACCCCAGTGCTGCGCAGAGCTCAGATCACTCTTAAGAACCTGGGTTTCCATTATCTTCTGAGACCTGAGGGAGTCAACTCTGAGAATTTGTGGAGATTTTCTAAATGGTAAAGAGGTGCCTATATGTGACAGCTTCCCAATCTGGATCGAGCCTTTCTGGAAGTAGAAAACTAAATGGTTACTACCAAGGCTGTGGGATTACAGGGAATCAGCAGGAGGTCCAGCATATCCTTGTAAAGCTCTTTCACCTCCAAGAACTCACCAGGCTCAAATCACACATTAGAGGGACCCAGTGAGGTTGGATTTAGCACAGCATGGCAACTGGCAGGCACTTGAGAGTATTTACTTAATTTTTATTTTTATTTTTTTAAAAAAACCTGTTATATTAACAGTGGCGGTATTCATTATTGTTGTTTTAACTTAGTCACTCGTATTTTTATTGCAAGGGAAAGAACATATTGTCTGTTCTAGTGTCAATCCGTTACTGTAATAAAATACTGACCCAAAGCAACTTAGAGGAGGGAAGGGTTCATTGTTTACAGGTTAAATTCCTCTGCTGAGGAAAGTCAGGGCAAGAACTTGACTTGAAGCAGAATCCATGGGTGAGTACTGCTTGCTGTCCTGGCCACTGCCTGGTAGCTTTCTTATATGTGCCAGGACCACCTGCCTAGGGAATGGTGCCTCCCACTATGGTCTGGGCCCTCCTACATGAATCCATCACCAAGGCCATCCCCATATACATGCCCACAGCCCAGTCTGATTCAGGTACATCCTCACCTGAGGCCTCCCTCTCAGATGACTCTCAGTTGTGTCAATTTGGCAATTTGGCAATTAAAGCTAACTAGGGCAATATATTTTTTGACAGAGAGAGTGAGTGAGAGAGAGAGAGAGAGAGAGAGAGAGAGAGAGAGAGAGAGAGAGAGAGAGAGAGAAAGAGAGGCTGAAGCATCCAGCAGGATTTCCCAGGTGCCCATTCTGCCACAGTATAGAAACTGCCTGTCCTGGACTTCACGGGAGGCCAGTGCAAGCTAAACGCCTTGAAGGCCCCACAGAAAAGGGCCTCAGCTCACTCTGTAACTAATCTCCTTAATAACATCCATAGCCAGGAGGTTTGAAACAGCATTCTCCGTATCTCCCAAAAAATAAAAAATGCATTGCTTTGCCATTCGAGTTAAGCTTTCCCTTAGCAAATCCATTGAAAGGAGTCTTTATTTTCTCCAAGGCATTTACAAGAAATCATGTAGATGTATTAACAGAGAGCCCCAGATATTTTAAATCAATCTCTCAGTGATGGGGCAGCTAATCTACTTAGCCTTGTTCCCTGGAAGCTTCTGTGTGCTGATGCTCAGACTTCTGCAACCAGGAACCTGGGAGCCCTGGGGGATAGTGTGTCCTTTTTTTTTTTAATAACAGGAGAACAAACTTAGAAGATTGCCTTGGCCTAAATGGTGACTTAACTGTTTTATTCCAGGCTCTTCCTTCACAGGGCCCTGCGGGTGGATGGGAGAAGTCACACTCAGAACATTTGCAGAGGCGCCTGCTTGCCTAGGAGGGTTAGTTCCCAGAAGCGAGTAAGGCATAGTAAATAAGAAGCCTGCAGATTTATTGGCAGCAAGACACCACATTGATTTTTTTTTTTTTTTTTTTTTTTTTTTTTTTTTTTTTTTGCTTCTCAAAAAAGAGCCTCAGACATATTGAACACTTCAGAATGTCGGAGACATGGGGAGAGAAGAGGTAGGAAGCGTGGGGGCTGCTGGGAGTCTCCACCAGCCAAAACCCAAGCTCAAGGCTGGCTATATGCCCCTCACCATCTGCTGGGTGACTTTCCAGGGCTTGTAGGGACCAGAGACTGGTTTTGTCAAACAAAATATGTATCTTTTGTCCTCTAAGGAAATGCCGTGGAGCTATGGTGGGATCGGAGTTTAACAGAAAGGGAAAGACAACTTGATAGTATTGACAGTTTCAATTTTTACTGAATGTGATTCTCATAAACTAAATTTAAGGTGTTACTAGAATATTATGAAAACCGTGAAGGAATGTTCCATGAAGAATCTGTGCTTTGAGCAAGGCTGAGTAAGTCAAAGTGTGCCCAATATGAGAGCATTTGAGCAGAGAGTGGTAATTATCCAAGTTTTTACAAGGATTCTGTGTTACCATGGCTACAGAGCTGCTTGCTACCCTTTATTTATAAAGTACTGTCAGCTCATTTTCATCCTTATCCAGTACATGAGCTGGTGAGGACCAACATGGAGTTGTTGCTGCTATGTTTTCTAGTAACAAGAGCTGAGGTCCCTAACTGTACCCAGTGAAGATAAGCCATATACTGCTCTACTGCTAATCGGCTGTGTACAGGACCCAAACCCAGGACAGGCGCTCAAGGGCACACCCCTCTCATACAACGGTCTTGTGTGGTGACCATCGGACGGCCCAGAGTCTCCTGAGAATGGCCTCCCGCCCTCCCCTTGTACACAGGACTAGGAACTCTCATGCCAATTCTTCTGAAAGGATAGGGAAGGAACCAAAGGACCATGAACTTGAGAAGCTAGTTACAGAACACGGTCTGGAGCCATAAGGAAGCTGAGGCAGCCAGAACCTGGGAAAAGTAGTTTGGAGAACATTTACTTCATTTCTTAAGTGAATGACACGCCAGGGCTGACCTTACTAGTCCAGGGCTGCAAAGTGCTTGGAATGTGGGGTCAGATCAAGAGACACTGTTTTCCAGGGCAGTGTTGCCAGGGTGTAAGGTGGCAGGAGCCTGGCAGGCCTCTTGAGTAGCTGTGCCAGGCACCAGCTCCCCCAGCATGGCCTGCACACCATTTCATCGGCAGATTCCTGACCAGCAGTGACCAGATGGAAGTAATGATGGGACAGTGTGTGTTCAGTTGTATCTCTGGAAACAGTGAAGGGGGAGGGAGCTGTGGCCATATGGCCATAGGGATCTTCTTCCCCCATCTACAGCAGCTACAGAGATGCTGAACTTAGTGTTGACCTCTCAGCCCAGTGTGGACCTGCCCAGCTAGCTAGACTGCTTCCTAGCCACTGACAGCTGCTGGCTTCAGGAAACTGAAGATCCTTGTCATAGAAATCCACTATTTTGAACACCATGTTGTCTCTTCCTGTGATGTCTAAAGGGGCTGTGTAAGGGAAATTAACAACGGGAACACCCACAGTGAGTGCTCACCAAGCTTTTTGCCCCTGAGGTAGAGCAAAAGAGAAATGCATTAGCCATGTCCGAGCAGGAAGCCTACTGCACCCAGGACTTAATGTAACTGCAAGACTGTTTTCACCAGCCACCCGTAGTCTCCAGTTCCACACAGCGTCGCTGGCCTCAGCTCTAACAGCATAGTGACTGTATCTTGTGGAGGCAAAGATGGGAACCATTCAGCTGAGACTCACTCTGCAGTGACAAGGGACGGTGTGAGATGGTGACTCGCTGCTTCTCTCTTGTCTCTGAGCTAGCCGCGTTCACATGTCTAGGTTTTGCACAGGTCAGGCTAAGCGCAGTGGACTAAGGCAGGGAGTCGAAATCAAGAGACAGCAGAGAATGTGGCAGCCATGTCCAGAGCTAGGACAACCAGGGTTCTCCTCATCACTGTTCAACTGTCCTGTGTGGCCGCCTCCTCTCTGGCCCTCAGTCCTATCACCCCCTCCCCCACGTCACCCCTGTTCTTGCCTTTCCAGCCTCACTCCCACAACTCCAAAGTTGAAGTGTGGGTGTGTTTTCAGTGGCACCAACTCATTTTCTTACGCAGCACTCTTTTTTCTGAGATCCCAGGAACATCACTCCCTTCTGCTATGCGGGCACCATGCTTTCATCTCATCCAAGTTTTCTCTAAAGGCTGTCTCATGGCTACTGATTCTCTAGCCAAAGAATCGCAGTGAGAAGGAGCTAATGGGGAGTGTAGAACATCTGTTCTGGGAGAGCCAGCTGTTATTTTAAGGGACCCAGATAATAAATCGCTTGGCTTTGGCAGGTGACAACTTGCCAGCACTGGATTCTTGTTTTGACGGCAAATAGGCAGCTGTAGACCCCAAGAAAACGAATGATGTGGCTGTGGGCCAAAAAAAAAAAAAAAAAAAAAAAAAAAAAAAAAAAAAAAAAAACTTTATTTATGGACAATGAAATTCATTTCCATGTAATTCTCCCACATCATTAAATCATCACCATGTTCTTCACCTAATAAAAAAACAAAACCAAGCCTAGGGAGTTAGTTGGGGGATGACTCAGAGGACCCATGTAAATGCCAGCCAAGCATGGAGGCTGTCTGTGGTTCCAGGGCTTGGGAACAGAGAAGGGGGTAGGGGAGATTCCCATGAGCAAGCTAGCTGGCCAGACTAGCTGAGTCAGGGGGTGGAGGTCACCAGACCCTGTCTCAATATATAAGGTGGAGAACAGGCAGGGAAGACAACAGATATTAACCTCAGGCGTGGGTGGACACACACCTATACATGTGTACCTACCATGTATGAACCTACATATGTGCACACCACACACACACACACAGCATTTGTCACCCTTTGTCACTCTGCATCAGGATGACATTAATCCCTAAGGTCAATGAGGGTGCAGGCTTCTCTTCCATCCCCCTTCACAGGTATCATAGACTCGCCACAGACAAGGAAATGTTCTGTGGAGATCCAGGCTGGATAGTAGGTGCTAGGACTGGATATGTGGTGGCAGAAACTTGAGGGAGAGGCTTTTCTCTTCATTGCAGACCAGGAAGTGGCAGAGCATCCCAGGACCAAAGGCAGGTCTTCCATCAGCCAGGCCCACTCACAAAGGATGCACTGCCTTCATATCAGGGACTGGCCATCTCAAATAAGAATGTGTCGGTGACATTTCACACTCTAAGAAGCCTCCCTGGCCCTCCTAGATTCATGCCATCTCATAATACTAAATGCAGCCAGTCCACCTTCAGGGGCCCCAAGCCTTACTAGTCCCAACATTGTTGAAAATTCCAAAGTCTCTATTGATATTCAAAACCATCTCTCAGCTGTGGGCTGCACAAAGTTAAAAAGGCTGGAGAGATGGCTCAGTGGTTAAGAGCGCCACCTGCTCTTCCAAAAGGTCCTGAGTTCAATTCCCAGCAACCACATGGTGGCTCATAACCATCTGTAATGTGATATGGCATCCTCTTCTGGCTTGCAGAAGTACATGCAAGCAGAGCACTGTATACATAATAAATAAATAAATAAATAATATTTAAAAAAAGAAAGACAATTTTAAAAAATTATCATTACAAAGGAAGAATTATGAAGATGGCAAAGAAAGGTTGGACCAGACCCTGGAAGCACTCTCTTTCCAAATGCATCCTTGATTCTTATGCTCTAGGACATCGATGAGTGCAGTCTTGTCCTCAAGATACTTGCTGTGACCCCAGCACAAGCAGTGTGACTCTTCAGTGGCACTAACCTTTGTAGCAGTGTCTTAGTTAGACTTACTGTTGTCCTGATGAAAAAGCATGAAAGCAACTCACACATTCGTTTGTCATCAAAAGCAGTGAGGGCAGGAACTCGAGCAGGCTAGGAACCTGGAGGCAGGAGCCAACACAGAGGCCATGGAGGGGTGCTGCTCACTGGCTTGCTCCCTGTGGCTTGCTCAGCCTGCTTTCTTAAGAACCTAGGACCACCAGGCCAGGGATGGAACCACCCACCATGGCTGGGCCTTCCCCCATCAATCACTAATTGAGAGAATCCCTACAGGCTTGCCTACAGTCCAATCGTATGGAGGCATATTCTCAATTGACTCCCTCTTCTCTGATGGCTCTAGCTTATATCAAGTTGACATTAAACTAGCCAGCACAAACAAGCATAGCCATTTTGTCTATGCTTGATGCTTGCTTTCTCTGCATTAAACACACCCTTTTCCTGACTCCTTCTCAAATCCTTCTACTCCGAGTTTTGTTGGGATTATCACTGTATATCTGGCTAAAGGCGTCAGTAATAACCATGCCAGATGTTATGAAAATTTTAATAAAATGCCTTACGAGGGGCTGGAGAGATGGCTCAGCCATTAAAGGCTAGGCTCACAACCAAAAAGCCCTATGGGCTTTGCCTATAGCCCAATCATAGGGGGGTGCATTTTCTCAGTTGAGGCCCCCTTAGTTTCAGAAGTATTTGAAGCCATGATAGTGAGGAAGGCATGGCTGGGCAGCTCTACCTATGACAGTAGAGCACGCAGCAAAGAACCTTTATACTGCGGTTCACCAGGAAGCAGAGAGAGCTATACCAGAACCAGGGTATGGGGGTATAGCCTTCCAAGGCCCATCCCTATCAATCTACCACCTCCATGCTGGCCCAGCTAATGGCTGCACAGTCTTTAAGACAGCACCACCAGATGGGAACCAAGAGTTCAAAACATGAACCTGTTGGGGCGGGGCGTGGGGAGGGTACAGATCAAATGATAGCATTCAGTGAAGAGTCCATCGTAGTCACTGTTCTTGAAAACAATGGACATCAAATCTAGTGGCCAAAACAGAAGATGGAGTTTCTGGAGAAATGTCACAGAATCTCAGACTCAATGGAGCAGTTATAAAAAGCCCGGTCAGAGTTCAGCATCTGAGGGAACCCAGGGATTGGCTGGTTGAGATTCTGTTCTGAGGGTTGGGAGAGGGGGGGATGGGGGCACATGCTAAGAGGGCTGGCTGCATTGCCATCCTGGCTCAGCAGTGGCGTAGTGCCCTGACGCTGGAGGTGACTCATCCCCTACTGGGCCACCCAGGCTAGCTATAGAAAGACATTCCTAGGGGGGAGTCGGGGTTAGGGCTTTCTGTTGCCAAATCAGCTTGTTTCATACCTCAGGGATAATAGCCTGGAAGCAATCTAGAGTTTCAGCTTTCATTAACTCTTCAGTAAGGAGGAGGAAAAATGTCTCACACACCTTGTATAAGCTTCTTTCTTGGCAACTATATATGGTATTTTGTCCTCTGCTTCCTTGCATATTTTTAGGCTTTTATTTCTTTTTTCATTCTAGAAGCTTCACTATAGTGGAGTCTCATTTCTAATATTACATATACATAATATACATATATATACATACATATATACGTGTGTGTGTGTGTGTGTGTGTGTGTGTGTGTGTGACCCAGCAAGTGTCCTTCCACCAGCCGAAAGGAAGCATGGCCATCATCCCCAAAGACAATCAGGGGCTGTGTGTGGCACAGAAATGGGCTAACTGCAACCTCTGGTTCTTGGAAACCAAGGCCGCATCTACATTTGACCAAAGCCAGTGCAAGCTTGGAGGGGTTTCGAAAGACTGCTGATCATTTTAACTCAATATACATAGATTCTCCATTTGCATTCGTGAAAGAAGAGAGACCTGAGGGAACACAGGACTAAGTCCCTTGAGGCCTGAGAAATCTTGCAGACCATCACTCAATCTCAAGAGCATTAGGTAAATGATGTGTGTCCGATGTTCATAGTTTTAAGGCTTTTAAATTATGCATCGGTTGCAGGAATAAGACAGCTACATCTGTACCTTGGGGTAGGCTGGTGACATCTAAAATCTACAGTAGAAACACCTGACACCCAGAGGCTCATAAGCTGGACCCTAGCCTCAGTTGTTTTGTCTCCTTTAGACTTTTATTTACTTCTTTCATTCTAGAAGTTTCACTGTAGTGAACTACGTAACTCTAAAGTCCCATTTCTAATGCTTTCCTTGTCTAATAGTGCCAGGGACACAGTGTGATGACGGAGGGCTATGCTCGTGCCTCTTGGTTTTAGGATGACGTGTCCAGCTGTCTCTAGCTCTCCTGAGCAGCTCTGGAGGCAGAAGTGTCCTCCCACCCAATAGACCTGAGCCATGTTTAAGGTACATAGCTCTCCATGAGATGCTGAGCAGCCGGGTGCAGAATTCTGCTTCCATGGGTCCTACAAAGCCTCCTGCTGACTGTCCCACAGGAAGGACCTGTCTTCTCGTTCTGCAGAAACAAACACAGCTGGCAGTCAGCTTATTAAAAGGAAAGCAGGTAGCTCTATGGGTGCCACACCCATAATGTACTGGGATTTTAAACAGATGGTACTAGAGAACACTTGTGGGAAGCATCGCTCCATGGAGGACTCTGTGCCACCCTGAATGAAGCTCTAGCGCCACGCCTCCACTCACTAAGACTCCATCACTATGGGTCTACTCAGAACTGCACTTTTAACCCCTTGTCCACCCCTGTATGGGCCCCTACAGGTTTCTTTTGTCTCAGCCCCCAGCCTCTGATTAGCCACAGGGATTCACTGTGGTTCAGCAACATGGGTACTTGGTGGAGAGGAAGGAGGAAAGAGGAAATGGGGACATTAATGACAGTGGGCGCTCACCTGGACTAGGAAGCAAAGAGAATCCACATGTACCGACTTCCATTATCACTCAGGCATAGTCCAGGCATTTGTCATTTCCAGGGCCCCAGCTGTCGGCTGTAGCCCCTACCATGGGAAACAGTGGTTCTATAACACCTGCACCTCTAAGTTACAAAGTTTACGTAGCAAGATGGAATTTTGCCACACCCTAACTGCATGGCACACATCCCCAATACATAGCACTTTGTGGGAAATGATATATTCTGGCTGGAAACTCTAGAATGAAAATTAGAAAACCAGGCAACTATCAATCTATTAATCCAAGAAGCAGCCTGCCAAAAAAATGTTTTTGTTGATCTATGGTTCCTTCTAACCAGGTATTATCATGACATGTTTTCCAGACTCTTCCACATCTATCTGTCTTTTATCACAGTTTTAGATCTGGGATCCCTGGAAGTGTGACCCAATGCAAGCTTCTCCTAATACAGAGACTTAAAAACAAAGAAGAGAAATAGGGCTTTTTTAAAAAGTGGTTTGTCCCCATGTCACCCTCATCTTGAAGATCTCACAGCTGTTCCTCCAGCAGGGGCCACTGTGTCGGGTGCCCCAGCTCTGTTCACGAAGTCGGAGATTCTGGCCAATGGCCAGTTCTCTCTAGGCCTGTCTGGGCATCTGGGAGGCTCTGAAGAGGGTACTGGGGACTTTAAGGGCTGCTTGGACTTAGGAACACAGGGCAACCCTCAGGTTTGAATGGAGAGCCCGTCACTCTTCTGCGAAGCCAAGCCTTCCTTCACCATATGCAGAGGGCAGAAGCTGCCATTTTGAATGGCTATGCACATTTGGGGAGAACAAGGCAGATAAATGGGGTAGGGAAGCCATCACCAGCTGGAGCTCAGAGTAGCACCCCACAGCAGCCCAGGTGGAAGCTAAGATCCGCGCACGACCTCCAGTCCTATGACTTCTCTTCAGTCTTGCCGATTTGACTCCAGGGTCCCAGGGATGTGAGTTCGTAGTCTCCCATCCAGAGATTTTCACACCTATTCTCTTCGTGGGAGTGTGCAGCTGCTGCCTCTGGAAAACACACCATGAGGGACAAACAGACCCAAGAGAGGAATTGGAGAGCTTGTAATAGGACCTTTAAGTCAGCTGGACCCAGCCACCTGGTCACAGGCTGCCTCCACTTTCCATAGTAACCAACAGCTGTCTGTGTGCACCAAGATCCCAGAAGACATGAGGAAGGGAGGGGTGTGTGGAATCCATGGCTCCAATACCTGCTATAAAGAGACCTTGACAGTAAGGGTGTCAGTGTCTCTTGCTTTTGGCAAAAACTGCTAGAATTTCAAGTTTCTGCCCCGCCTAGGAGAATGACCAGGACCCTGTTTTGTGATGCAGGAGAGCCGAGTTGCCGCATTCAGTGGGTGACTCTTCAGTGAGCTGCCCTCAGGCCTTTGGATCTCCCTGGTGATATACATAGCTGTCCAAGACTGTGGACCTGGATGTAGCTCAGTTAGGAGAGCGTGTGCCAAGCATGCACAAATCCCTAGCGGATTCCTCACAGACCCGCATACAACGAGGTATGATGTTGTCGTTCCAGCACGTAGGAGGTGGAGGCAAAAAGGATTAGAAGCTCCAATCACTCTCTGGTACATAGTCACTCTGGAGGCCATCCTGGGAGGCCATCCTGGGAGACCATTCTGGGCTACATCCTGAGGCCCTGTCTCAGACACGCAAGAGAATTCAGGCCAAGCTATGAACTTTAGCCCCTGTACAAGCTGCTCCAGAAAAGTCCTCATTAAATATGTCCCCAGTCATAAAGAAGAGTGTCTGTCACCACTTCCATACACCTGCCAGTGCCATAAGAGAGAATTAAGGCATCCTTAGAAGTGCCCTTGGATTTGCCACACAGCGTGGCTGGCCTGGAAGGTGAAAGTTCTGTAAGAAAACCAAAACCACCTCAGTGAAAGAATGAAAGCTAAAGATGCTGCCACCTGGTGGCGGCCTTAGGCATGTGCAGGACAGACTACAGCTCTCAGGGAGTTGATTTGTGAGAATTTGCCGAACTCTGATGATAATGAGCCTTGCTAGCAGTGTGTAATATGCAAATAACACAGTGCTGATTAGCATGAGAGGTTTCAAGCCTCGCGAGGGAAAAGCTGCATTTGCCTTCTGGCTTGATGTTCTCTGATTTCTTTTTTAACCCCCCATTAAATTCTGCTCCCGGCACCTTGGATAATGTATTTAGTGGCAGGAGAAGGCAGCAGATGCAAGCAGGAATAAATAAGATTTTCCATATTTAGAATGAGGCCATTTATTTCCGAGTACAGATCTATCAGGCGTGTTATTTATGTACTTTGCAATTTGTCTTGGACCCAGATTTCGCAGGGTGCTTTGGTGGAAGTGGTGCTGTACAAGCCGCCACGGCAGCAGTTGAGTCCTTGGAGCTGTGCCCATAGGATGAGCTGACTCCACTTCTCTGGCTCTGCTCTGTTTGGGTCTCTCTTACCTCATTAAAAAATGAGACAATCTGCGGAGTTAAAACCAGGCAGGCAGATGGTTCTCCTGTATTGAGGCAGAGGGAGGGGAACATCACAGGTTAGCTGGGGGACAGCACTCTTAATTGCATAGAAACAGAAAAGCAAGGGACCAACCAAGCTCTGCTCATCCCTGCCCTGTAATTGGGGATGACTGGCTCAGGCTCCTCCTACTAGAAGTCTCCATCATCACTAAGCCGCATCAGATGGGCTCCACGTGGGACTCTGGTCCAGGGCTTCACATATCCCAGATCCTATGCAAGCTGTCATCATCCCTGGACTCATGCCTAGGTCACTCAAAGAATTCTGATAGTATGTTCATGTGTCTGCGGCTTACAAATGCCCTTTGACAGTAGGAAACACGCCCACCTGGCTTAGTGTCTCCTGCCCTTCCCATCTCATCAGATTACAATGCACTAAAGGGCACAGCCGTGCAGTGTTTGGTTCAAAACTGGGGGTCGATAGGGTATGCTATTTGGTTTACTTAAGCGTCACTTAAACAGAAAGACGGATGCTTAGACAAAGAACGAGCCTTGCATATGTAAGAGTTTGCAAATGTAGCCAGAGAACATTCCAGGGGTTCTCAGCACTTGAGGCGGGAGAGAGGTGGCCTTGGACCTGAATCCCAAAAGCACTCATAAGATTTGGGACTCTCCATGGAGTCCCTAGAGTCCCCTCTGGGTTGATGAGAGCATTAAATCCCTCCCTGTGAAAGGCTAGGAGCAGGATTCTTTTATTGGCTATTGACTCAGTGACAACGTCCCCCACCATGAGATTCGCCCCCACCCCCACCCCAAGCTTTGCTGAGCCATTCTGCCTAAAATATCCTGGCAAAGTTGGTGGGCTGTACGCTCTGCTCAAGCTTCCAGAAGTTCCTGCCTGGGATGATTTGTTCATCCAGTAGTTCTGGCAGCCAGAGTTGCTTCTGTCTCTTTGGCTGGATCACAATTAGCCAAGAAGTGCTGGGGGCAAACACTTCGTGCACAGTTCAGGTTTTAGGATTCTTTGGGCTATTTACATTTGAGCAAAGTGGAATTCGGTCCAGCTGTTGCTTCCGCTAGAAAAAATAAGTTAGCATTCTCTGCCAACTATCACTAGACAAGCAGAAGGCTTATTGAGAGAGACAGATAAATACCTGATCCTATGAAACAAAACTCAATATTTGTCTTTCCCTTGGAAATGACTCCACAGGAAGGTGGGAAAAACAGACCCAAGCATCCGCTTCTAACTCAGGCATAAGTCCCATAAAACTGGAGCAATGTCCTTAATGTTGCTCCCTCAAGTTTTTCAGGGCCTCAGGGTTCCTGTATCGCTTACCACTGATGGTGCCAACCATCATTTCACAAGTATTCTTAGAACAGAAGTGAGAAAGTGGGGTTCAGACATGGCAGTACCATCCTGCCTTGCAGAAAACAGCAAAGGCATTTCAAGCTCGCTCTCCATAACTGCCCGTCAGCAGCACATACTCCTCCTGCCCTGTCTGCCCAAAGTTGACAGTTTGTCTTCCTTCTGTGCTTCATTAGAATCCAGAGAAGATTCCAGAATCTTAGCATTTGGAGGAGGAACAGAGGGCACACAGTTGAGCTGGGAACCTTAGCATCCTCTACCTTTGTTTTGTTTTGTTTTTTGTTTTGTTTTGTTTTGTTGAGACAGGGTTTCTTTGTGTAGTCCTGGTTGCTCTGGAACTCACTCTGTAGACCAGGCTGGCCTCAAACTCAGAGATTTGCCTGCCTCTGCCTCCCAAGTGCTGGGATTAAAGCCATGTGCCAGCATGTTGAGCTCAGCGTCAGCTTCCTACCCAGGGTACATTCCCGCCCTTTGAAGGAAGCAGCTGGCAATGCATTTCACTGCAATGCTCTAAGCCCTCCCCAGACCTCCAGCTGAGTGCCAACTTGTTGTACCACCCACCCTTCTGTTTGTTTTGAAGGCAATTACTGAGCGCTTGCTGTTTGCAAAGCACTTTCAAAGGCATTGTTTGTAACGGGTGCTTCTCGGCCACAGTGTGTTCAGAATGCTGGTGATTCAGGCTGGGTCTAGAAAGCCAGAAGGTTCTGGGGATGAGATGCTGCTATGGGCATGTGGACAAGTCGGGTTGTGTCCCATGCTGTGCTGGAGACAAGGAAAAGACCAGGAGCAGATGCAGCACTCAGGACTGGGTGTCCATCTCAGACGATGCACGTCAGTTTACACACAACTAGAGTCATTCACAGATCACCTACTATCCTCTGCGTGATACAGCCATTTGCCCTATACTTGGGGCTGCGTGTCTTCAGGACATCACTCTGATACAGAGGGACAGTTAGCAAGGAAGCTGGGGGATGTACAGCACAGCATGCCCACTACAAATAGGAGGGTCCCCTTCTTAGCAAAAGTATCCACTTCCAGGCCTGTCCAAACTCCAAATCACACACCACTGTCACCGTGTTCTAAATAGCCTGTGTGGAACTTAGTTCGGGATGCAGGAGTGACAAGACTGTGATGAACAGGTGTTTTGTGGGGCTATGCAGTTTGAGAATACATTATCTCATGTAATAAATGAAGGTGTGCCTGTGACCCTGATCCACTGTCAGCTCACTGTTAGGGGGACACTGAGTGTGCCTGTGACCCTGATCCACTGTCAGCTCACTGTTAGGGGGACACTGAGTGTGCCTGTGACCCTGATCCACTGTCAACTCACTGTTAGGGGGACACTGAGTGTGCCTGTGACCCTGATCCACTGTCAGCTCACTGTTAGGGGGACACTGAGTGTGCCTGTGACCCTGATCCACTGTCAGCTCACTGTTAGGGGGACACTGAGTGTGCCTGTGACCCTGATCCACTGTCAGCTCACTGTTAGGGGGACACTGAGTGTGCCTGTGATCCTGATCCACTGTCAGCTCACTGTTAGGGGGACACTGAGTGTGCCTATGATCCTGATCCACTGTCAGCTCACTGTTAGGGGGACACTGAGTGTGCCTGTGACCCTGATCCACTGTCACCTCACTGTTAAGGGGACACTGAGTGTGCCTGTGACCCTGATCCACTGTCACCTCACTGTTAGGGGGACACCGAGTGTGCCTGTGACCCTGCTCCACTGTCACCTCACTGTTAGGGGGACACCAAGTGTGCCTGTGATCCTGATCCACTGTCACTTCACTGTTAGGGGGACGCTGAGTGTGCCTGTGACCCTGCTCCACTGTCACCTCATGCCTAGGGAGGTCATTTGCCAGCATTCTCCTCACATTAGGCCCATGCAGTTGCCATTCTCAAATGGTAGAGACAGCCATTGCTGTTGTCATCAAAGAATGCTAGAGACAATAAAGATTTTGTCACCTCCTGTTTTGTGTCCCCACCATGAGTACAGCTTGGCCTTGAGAATGTGTTATCCTGCCTAGAGACACAGTGTTAGCTTTGAGCAGAATAATTCTAATGTGCCCATTTGGAACCGGAATTTAATTCTTTTCTCCACCTTGGATCCAGGGAAACAGAGAGGAGGGCACAGGGTGGGGGCTGGACAACTGGGAAGTGCTGAGCTGAGCAGGGTCTGCTTCGCTTTGCTGGATTCTGTCTCCATGCCCTGCTGCAGTGTGCATGACAGGAACAGGCTCCCGTCCACCTAGACTCCTCACACCAGCCTGAGGACAAAGGGTTCACTCTTGGTCTTTTACCATTGGAACCAGAAGTTAAGGCACGGACCAACCCTGCAGGGCACCGGAACCACCCAAGAGCCACTCATCACTTATAGCCAATTAACCTTTTCTTTCATAAACCTTGAGACCTAATTTCCTGTCTGGTACATATTGTGTTTTCATGGCTATTAGGAAATAATTATACAGAACATCTCAGTCTGATTAGCACGAAAGCCACTGAATTAGTTTTCTTTGAAAACATGGATTAAGTGATCCATTCTGAATTTCTTCATAGAAGCAAATCTTATTCTTAAATTTTTAATAATGTTTGTTCATTCTTTGAGAATGTCATACAATGTATTTTTACCACATTCACCTCCCCTTCTCTGCACTCTACCCAGATCTACCCATCCTACCCCCACTTCAAGCCCATTGAGTGTCCATTGGCCAACTGCTTCAAAGTGTGGGCCTGCCCTGGAGTGTGGTCGACCTACCAGGGATCATATCATTAAAGGAAACTGACTTTCCCAAGCAGCTATCCAATATAAATGGCGGAACTTCATCTCCACTGACCCCCTCTATTCCGGGAGTTTTTCTGGCCTGAGCATGACAAGTCTTGCACATGCTCACACATTGTAAGATCATATGTGCAACTGTCGGGTTGTGAAGTCATCCACTCTTTCTGCCTCTTAACCGTCTATCCACCTGCTCTTCTTCAAAGATCCCTGAGCCTTGTGGGAAGAGATGGGATATAGACATCATGGTTAGGGCGGAGACCAACTGTAAAGAAATATAATTTAAGGCAATCATTTTGTTTTATACCAAATTTGTCTTTCATAAGACCATGAAAATTAAACCCTGCCCTTTGTAAGAAGCCCTTGGTAAACACAAGCCATGGCGGGTAGCTGAGTCCCTGGGAGTTAGTTATCATCCGAAAGTTTGTGCCTCTTTTAACTCCCTGGTGCATATTAAGAGAGTGGTCAGCTTTGGGAAACCACCAAGAAGAAGGAAGTTATTACTGTAGGGAAATGAAAACTCATTATAGAGCTGATAATCCATTTTACCTTACTAAACCAATCACTGGGTAAATTACTATATTCCCACCAAAACTAGAGTTCTACACGGAACATTCTGCTTGAGGCTGGACATATGTCAGGCACAATTAATGCAAGCCTTGGTCCATCCTGGGCACAGATGCCAGTCACCTCCAAGCTCCCTGGCTGCCTGGCCTCACCTCAAATGGGGCCTCTTCAGCAGGAGAGTTAAGACCCTGAAGTTCCCATGAGCTGAAGGTGGAGGCAAACACTAGTGTGGTGAGAGGGAGGGAAGAGAAAGAGTTGGGGGAGGCCAAGGCTTGGGAGCAGCACTGAGGCCAGAACTCCCCCCCCTCCTTGGGGCCCCATGAACCACAGGCTGTCACTGAGACTTTACCCTGCAGTGTGATGAAGGGTGGGGACTAAGAGTGCCCACTGCCACGATTGCTCTCTGGAGTAAGGGCTCTCTCATCTCAGGAGGTGATAAAAAGGAAAACAAAGATGCTCAGAGGTAGGGTTCTATCTGAGGTTAGGGGAAGGGCAGAACATGCTGAAGTTTGGATATGGGAGTGTTAGAAGGAACCATCCCATGCTACCTGGTATCAGTCCTGCCCCCTGGGGCAAATTAAGCTGTTGATGTTGCTGCTGCAGCCACCATCACTGCCCCTGTTGTCAGAAGGGAATGGGTGAGCATTGAGCTGCAGTGGCTTGCTTTGATTATACTATTGCAGAGGAGATACATATTTATACACGGAATACAAAAGAGCAACAATTGGGACAAATGGCTCAGCAGGTAAGGGAATCTCCACCAAGCCTGATGATCTGAGTTCAATTCCTGGGACTCACATGATAGAAGAAGAGGACCAACTCCTGTAAGTTGTCATCTGACTTTCGCACATTTACTGTGACATGCAGGAGTTCTTGCGGAATGCACACTCAAATATGTAAGCAAATATAATAAAAAATGAACAATGGGCCAGGCGTGGTGGTGCACGCCTTTAATCCCAGCACTCGAGAGGCAGAGGCAGGTGGATTGCTGTGAGTTCAAGGCCAGCCTGGTCTACAAAGTGAGTCCAGGGTAGGCAAGGCTACACAGAGAAACCCTGTCTCAAAAAACAAAAACAAAACAAAACAAAGAACAATGGAAGTCAACTGTGGCCCTCGTGAGATGAGTGGAAGTCTTGCCTGTTTCTGCCTCCGCAGAAGCAGCCTTTGACAGTTTCCCCTTTTCCAATGTCATGGTCAGGGTGCACTGCTCCCTCTCCACCAGAGCCACAGGCCACACCTGGCCAGTTCTGCTGCTGCCTTAGCTAATCTTTTCACGTGTTTGGTCATCACTTGATCATCTCCCCAGAGAGGACTTCTTGTGTTCTAATGGCTCCTTTGCATCTGCTCTCAACACAGTGTGGCAGGGAGCCTGAGCAAGAGTCACAATGCTGCTCTCTGCTAGGGACTCAAGTGGGCACAGAGCCTCTTCCTGAAGCAACACGACCCTCTCACCCAGCAGAGTAGTAACAAGATGCCATGATGGGGTCAACCACCACCACCAGAGGACAGAGGCTGCCTCGTCCCCCCACCACCACCACTTCCTGCCCCGAGTCTCTTTGCGTTCCAGATCCAAGCAGACCTTCAGATTCCCTCTTCTAAGTTCTAGTTAGGAACTCCATGTCACACGTAACCTTGAACTAAAACCTACACTCTTCTTTGTCAGGAAGCAGCCAGAACCAGTAAGCAAACACTGTCCTTATGCCCTGATGGTAGGACCTCAGAATAATATCTCTCATCTCCAACTCACTGTGTCACCAAGAATGAACTCCTGATCCTCCCTTCCTCCACCTCCTGCCTGGCTCTCAAATCATTCCTGGTGTCTGTCCATAGTGTGTTCTCGGTCGGCTGGGTTAGGGTGTCATGAAGTGCATGCATGCATGGCTGGATGCCAAATGAATGAATGGATGGATGAATAAAAAGCTCCAATATATGTATGAGTCAACAATGGAGTATAAAAGGGGGATTTGAGCAGGGCATGATGCATCACGCCTATAATCCCAGCACTCAGGAGGCAGAGGCAGGTGGATCACTGTGAGTTCGAGGCCAGTCTGGTCTACAAAGTGAGTCCAGGACAGCCAAGGCTTAAAAAACCAAAAATTAAAATATAAAAAGGGAGCATTTATACATGACACTGTCATTCATTTGGATAAGATACCCAGGGCTATTTCTTCAGGAAACCCCAACAAGTGCCCACTAAAAGGATGAAGAATGAAAAGGCAAAGAAATCCCTAACCAAGAGGGTAACCTGGGGACAGGGGCCTGGCTTCCTGGCTCAAGAACTTCCTTTCCTTAGCATTTTCTACACAAAACACTTGTCATTCAAGTTGCTCTCACTGACCTGAAATAGGATGGCCTTGGAGAGTGATATCTTTGAGTTAGGCTGAGCCTGGCAGAACTAGCCTCTCCCCCTTTCTGCACCCACCAAGGTATAGGAAAGGCTGGGGCATGCCCAGTCTGTAACACTGACTGGATGACTTCCAAACATTCAGAAATGGCTCTGTGGCAGACGAAGGGATGGTAAGTGTGTGGCCTACCTTCTATGCCCGCTGCCCACTGAGTCAGGGAGAGCGCACAAGCAAGAAGGTTCAGGAGGAAGTAGATTTCTTCTATTCCTAGTGAAACAGGAACAGACCTTGGCCTCTCTGACTCACTTTGCCTCACCCCCAGAAAACGAGACCTGTGAGGCCTGGAGAGGCGGCCACCTGTGGGACACATTAAGGGTTCTGTGGGACACTAGCTAGGACTGTTTTCTAGCATAGTCCCCAAGCTTCCCTGTTCCCTTCCCATCCCACATCTGTGGCACTCTGGACCGCAGTCGGGCTTCGCTCCAGCTAAACCTCAATGGTGGGTCTATAGGTCAGGGACCCCTGCATCCAACCACCAAGAGGACCCCACACCCTTGCCACTGTGCAGGGACCATAGATTTGGGTCCTGGTGTTAGTTCCTCCCATCTGAGCTGGACGTTGTCCCCCAGGCAGCTGTCTACCAGGGCTCTGTGATTTGCCTTCTGGGTCACTTAGCAGTGAGCTCCCATGTCACAGAGCTAGCCAGATGGAAAAGAGCACACATTCTAGCTGGGTCAGGTCCCTTGTGGATCTTGACATGACTCTAGCGGACAGTCTTGTCTTTCGCTTGGGAATAGCAGTAGCTGTCCAGTTCCAAATGGTACCTGATGCAGGAGCCAGCTGTCCAATGGGAAGCTTGATCCCACTTGTTTTCTATCCTATGGGCCACTGAGGCCCAAGCCACAGTGTCTGTCACCCTGTCCCCTGTGCAGGGTCTGGACTCAGAACATGCCACATCTAACCCTCAATGACCTGATGGGCCATTTTTTTTTAATCTCCATATAACTATAACTCATTGATTCTTTGTCCAGAAGAAGAAGTGGGGGTGGGTACGGTCCCAGGCTCCACCACTCTACCTTCCTGGTTTCCTTTGGACTTCTGGTTCCTCTCATGTCCACTGTGGCCTGATCTGATCGCTCCCATGAAACTTGGAATGGCCAGTGGGAGTGTTGCTTGTCATTAACTTCTTTTTTTTTTTTTTTTTCAATTTTTTTTTTATTAATTTATTCTTGTTACATCTCAATGTTTATCCCATCCCTGGTATCCTCCCATTCTTCCCTCCCTCCCATTTTCCCATTATTCCCCTCCCCTATGACTGTTCCTGAGGGGGATTACCTCCCCCTATATATGCTCATAGGGTATCAAGTCTCTTCTTGGCAACCTGCTGTTCTTCTTCTGAGTGCCACCAGGTCTCCCACTCCAGGAGACATGGTCAAATGTGAGGCACCAGAGTATGTGAGAAAGTCATATCACACTCTCCACTCAACTGTGGAGAATGTTCTGACCATTGGCTAGATCTGGGTAGGGGTTTGAAGTTTACCGCCTGTATTGTCCTTGGCTGGTGCCTTAATTTGAGCAGGACCCCTGGGCCCAAATCTGCCTATCATAATGTTCTACTTGTAGGTTTCTAGGACCCTCTGGATCCTTCTACTTTGCTATTCTCCCATGCTTCTCTCATCTAAAGTCCCAATAGGATGTCCTCCCCTCTGTCCCAGTTTCCTGGTAAGTGAAGGCTTTTGTGGGACATGCCCCTTGGGCTAGTATGCAGATATAAGTGAGTATATACCATTTGATTCTTTCTGCTTCTGGGTTAACTCACTCATTATGATCATTTCTAGCTCAATCTATTTATCCACAAATTTCGAGAATTCCTTGTTTTTAATAGCTGAGTAGTATTCCATAGTTTATATGTACCACAGTTTCTTTATCCATTCTTATACTGATGGACACTTAGGCTGTTTCCATGTTCTGGCTATTATGAATAAGGCTGCTATGAGCATGGTTGAGCAAATTTTCTTGTTGTGTGCTGGAGCATCTTCCAGGAGTGGAATAGCTGGGTCTTGAGGAAGCCCTATTCCCAGTTTTCTGAGATAGCACCAGATAGATTTCCAAAGTGGCTGTACTAGTTTGCATTCCCACCAGCAATGAAGGAGTGTTCCTCCCTCCCCACATCCTCGCCAGCATGTGGTGTCGCTTGAATTTTTGATCTTAGCCATTCTGATGGGTGTAAGATGGAATCTCAGAGTTGTTTTGATTTGCATTTCCCTGATGACTAAGGAGGTTGAGCATTTCTTTAAGTGTTTCTCAGCCATTTGATATTCCTCTGTTGAGAATTCTCTGTTTAGTTCCAAGCCCCATTTCTCAATTGGGTTATTTGGTTTGGTGGTGTTTAATTTCTTGAGTTCTTCATATATTTTGGATATTAGACCTTTGTCAGATGTAGGGTTGGGGAAGATCTTTTCCCAGTCTATAGGCCATCGCTTTGTTCTCCTGACAGTGTCTCCTGCCTTACAGAAGCTTCTCATCTTCATGAGGTCCCATTTATTAATGGTTGACATTAAGGCCTAGGCCGTTAGTGTTCTGTTCAGGAAGTTGTCTCCTGTGCCAATATGTTCCAGGCTCTTCCCCAATTTTTCTTCTAAGTGACTTAGTGTCTCTGGTTTTATGTTGAGGTCTTTAATCCACTTGCATTTGAGTTTTGTGCAAGGTGACAAATAGGGGTCCAGTTGCATTTTTTTACACATAGACCTCCAGTTAGACCAGCACCATTTGTTGAAGATGCTATCCTTTTTCCATTGAATGGATTTGGCTTCTTTGTCAAAAATCAAGTGACCATATGTGTGTGGATTCATATCTGGGTCTTCGATTTGATTCCACTCATCAACCAGCCTGTTGCTGTTCCAGTACCATGCTGTTTTAATTACTATTGCTTAATAGTACAGTTTGAGATCAGGTATGGAGATTCCTCCAGAGCACCTTTTATTGTACAAGATTGTTTTAGCTATTCTGGGTTTTTTGTTTTTCCATATGAAGTTCAGAATTGAACTTTCAATGTCTTTAAAAAATTGCGTAGGTATTTTGATAGGGATTGCATTGAATCTGTAGATTGTTTTTGGTAGGATGGCCATTTTTACTATGTTAATTCTCCCTATCCATGAGCAAGGAAGATCATTCCATCTTCTCAGGTCATCTTCAATCTCTTTCTTCAGAGTTTTGAAACTTTTTTCAAACAAGTCCTTCACTTGCTTAGTTAGAGTAACTCCTAGATATTTTATATTGCTTGTGGCTAATGGGAAGGGTGTGATTTTCCTAATTTCTTCCTCTGAAAGCTTGTCATTTGTGTATAGGAAGGCTACAGACTTTTCTGAGTTAATTTTGTATCCAGCTAATTTGCTGAAGGTGTTTATCTGCTGTAGGAGTTCTCTGGTGGAATTTTGAGGGTCACTTATGTACACTATCATATCATCTGCAAATAGGAATAATTTGACTTCCTCCTTTCCCATTTGGATACCCTTGATCTCCTTTTGTTGTCTTATTGCTCTGGCTAGAAATTCGAGTACTATATTGGAGAGATATGGAGAGAGTGGGCAGCCTTGCCTTGTTCCCGATTTGAGAGGAATTTCCTTGAGTATCTCACCATTTACTTTGATTTTGGCTATTGGCTTGCTGTATATAGCCTTTATTATGTTGAGGAAAGTGCCTTGTATCCCGATCTCTCTAAAACTTTAAACATGAATGGGTGTTGAATTTTATCAAATGCTTTCTCTGCATCCAAGGAGATGATCATGTGGTTTTTTATTTTCAGTTTGTTTATATGGTGGATTACATTGATGGATTTCTGTATATTAAACCATCCCTGCATGCTTGGAATGAAGCTTACTTGGTCATGATGAATGATATCTTTGATGTGTTCTTGTATTCGTTTTGCAAGTATTTTATTTAGTATTTTTGCATCAATGTTCATAAGAGAAATTGGTCTGAAATTCTCTTTCTTTGTTGAGTCTTTGTGAGGTTTAGGTATCAATGAGACTATGGCCTCATAGAATGAATTTGGTAATTTTCCATCCATTTCTATCTTTTGGAGTAGCTTGAATAGTATTGGTATTAGCTCGCCCTTGAAGGTCTGGTAGAATTCTGCACTGAAACCATCTGGCCCTGGGCTTTTTTTGGTTCGGAGACTATCGATGATTGCTATTTCTGTAGGGGAAATGGGACTATTTAGATTGTTTATCTGTTCTTCACTCAACTTTGGCAAGTGAAATTGATGAAGAAAATCGTCCATTTCTCTTAGATTTTCAAATTTTGTGGCATATATGCCTTCAAAATAGGATCTTATGATTCTTTGTATTTCTTCAGTGTCTGTTGTTATGTCTCCCTTTTCATTTCTGATTTTGTTGATTTCAATACTGTCTCTCTGGCTTTTAGTTAGTTTGGCTAACGGTCTGTCTATCTTGTTGATTTTCTCAAAGAACCAGCTCTTGGTTTTGTTGATTCTTTGGACTGTTTTCTTAGTTTCTAATTTGTTAATTTCAGCCCTGAGTTTGATTATTTCCAGGCGTCTACTCCTCTTGGGTGTTTCTGCTTCTTTTTTTTTCTAGGGCTTCCAGTTGTGTCGTTAAGATGCTTATGTGTGATGTTTCCAATTTCTTTTTAAAGGCACTTTGTGCTATGAATTTTCCTCTTAGCACTGCTTTCAATGTATCCCACAAATTTGGGTATGTTTTTCCTTCATTTTCATTGAATTTCAGAAACTCCTTGATTTCTTTCTTTATTTCTTCCCTGACCTAGGTGTCATTTAGTAGAGAGTTGTTTAGTTTCCACGTACGTGTAGGCTTTTTGTTATTTCTGTTGTTGTTGAATTGCAGCCTAAGAGCATGGTGATCTGATAGGATACAAGGTATTATTTCAATCCTCTTGTATCTATTGAGGCTTGCTTTGTGACCTATGATGTGATCAATTTTGGAGAAGGTTCCATGGGTTACAGAGAAGAAGGTATATTCTTTCTTGTTTGGGTGAAAGGTTCTATAGATATCTGTTAGATCCATTTGTCCCATGGCATTGGTTAATGATGTTATTTCTCGGCTTAGTTTCTGTTTCAATGACATATCCTTCAGTGAGAGTGGGGTGTTGAAGTCTCCCACTATTATTGTGTGGGGATCGATGTGTGGTTTAAGCTTTTTTAGCAGATCTTTTACAAATGTGGGTGCCCTTGTATTGGGAGCATAGATGTTCAGAATTGTGATATCATCTTGGTTGACTTTACCTTTGATGAGTATGAAGTGTCCTTCCTCATCCCTTTTGATTAATTTTGGTTGAAAGTCTATTTTGTTCGATACTAAAATGGCTACACCTGCTTGCTTCTTGTGACCATTTACTTGGAATATTTTTTCCAACCTTTTAACCTGAGGTAATGCCTATCGTTATGGGTGAGATGTGTTTCTTGAATACAGAAGAATGTTGGATCTTGTTTATGCACCCATTCAGTTAGTCTGTGTCTTTTTATTGGAGAATTGAGACCATTGATGTTGAGAGATATTAATGACCAGTGGCTGTTAAGAGTCTTAATTTTGATGTTGTTTCCAGTCGAGCGTTTGTGTAGTTGTGTTTTTGCCATGGGATAATTATCTATTTCCTGAGTAGTTTTGGTTGTAGCTTGACCCTTTGGGATGGAGTTTTCCTTCTAGTACCTTCTGTAAAGCTGGATTTGTGAATAGGTACTGTTTGAATTTGTTTTTGTCATGGAATATTTTGTTTTCTCCATCAATGGTTATTGATAGTTTTGCAGGGTAAAGTAGTCTAGCCTGGCATCTGTGGTCTCTTACGGTTTGCAGGATCTCTATCCAGGCCCTTCTGGCTTTTATGGTCTCTGCTGAGAAGTCGGGTGTAATTCTGATAGGTTTGCCATTAAATGTTATTTGGCCCTTTTCCCTTGCAGCTTTTAATATTTTTTCTTTATTTCGTATGTTTTGTGTTTTGATTATTATGTGACGGGCAGTTTTTCTTTTCTGGTCAATTTTATTTGGTGTTCTGTTGGCCTCTTGTATGTTTATAGGCATCTCTTTCTTTAGATTGGGGAAATTTTCTTCTATGATTTTGTTAAGAATAGTTTCTGGGCCTTGGAGTCTGATATCTTCTCTTTCTTCAATGCCTTTTATCCTCAGATTTCTTCTTTTCATGGTGTTCTTAATCTCTTGGATGTTTTGTGTCAGGAGTTTTCCAGATTTGGCATTTTCTTTAATGGTTGCTTCAAGATCTGTGATTGTATCTTCTAGCCCTGAGATTCGTTCTTCCATCTCTTGGATTCTGTTAGAAAAGCTCACTTCTGTGTTGCTCGCCTTCTTCTCTGAGGTCTCACGTTCTCGTTTTTCTTCTGCCTGTGTGTTTATCATTGAATCCATTTTCATTTTCAGATCTTGAACTGATTTTTTGATTTCTTTCATCTGATTGTTTGTATATTCCTGAGTTTCTTCCATTGCCTCTTTATAGGTCTTCAGAGCTTGAACCGTTTTATTTATTTTTTTCATCTGGTTGTTTGCATTTTCCTGCAATTTTTCCAGTTCCACTCTATGTGCTTCTTTTATGTCTCTCGCCTGTTTGGCTGCATCTTCCTGCATTTGATTACGAATTTTATTTGTTTCTTCCATTACCATCCTCATTACTAAGAATTTGAGGTCATTTTCTTGTATTTCCATTGTATTTGAGTTCTCTGGGTTGTTTTCTTTGGGATAGCTGGAAACTGGAGACGCCATGTTGTTTTGGGGTTTTTTGCGTATGCTTTTTCGCTGTCCTTTAGACATCTTGCCGTCTTTGGTTTTGTTGGGTAGCTTCCAGAGTTGGATGGAGGGAGTCTGATGATAGATTCACTTGTTTTCTCACGATTTCCCTAGGCTGGGAGCTCTAATGCTTCACTGGTGTGAATGTTAGGAAGTTAGCCCTGTTGTTTTGGACTCTCACAGCCAGTGATCTTCAGCTCCCCTGTGCTGTGGATCCTGCAATCGTTCTGAGTCTCTGAATGAGTGTTGGGTCAGGCCAAGGTATCCACAGCCTTCTGTGTCCCCTGCCAAGTCCAACCAGGAACACTGGGCCCGAACCATGGGCCGAATTCATCTAAATTCTCAGGGCCTGAACCGTCTGCCGAGCTCAGCTAGGGATTCTAGGCCCAAAATGCACACAAGGTCCAGCCAGAATTTTTGGGCTGGGACTACGCACCAAGCTCAGCTAGGGGCTTTTGGCCCAAAGTGCGTGCTGTGGTCAGTTATTGACTCAGGGCCCGAACTGTCCACCAAGCTCAGCCAGGAATTCTGGATTCAAGCTGCACAGTGTGTCCAACCAGAGTCTTTGAGCCGGTGGAACTGAGCGCTCCGCCCAGCCTGCGTCGCAGCAAGAGAACTGCAGCTGCGCCAAGCTAGGGCTTCCGGTGGAACTGAGTGCTCCACCCAGCCTGCGTCACAGCAGGAGAACTGCGGCTGCGCTGAGTTAGCCCCGGTGGTGGTACTGAGCACTCTGCCCAGACTGCATCACTGCAGGGGAGCTGCCACTGAGCTGAGGTGGTGCCTAGGGTGGAACTGAGCCCTCCGCCCTGCCTGTGCCACAGCAGGGGAGCTGTGGCTGCACTGAGTTAGTGCTTCGGGCAGAATTGCTTGCTGGGCTGACCCAGAACCTGGGACTCTGGGGCCAAACTATCCACCGAGTCCAGTCTGGGTCCCAAGGCACCCCTCGACCCAAATCCTGCCCAGAGTCCCCTCTCCCGCAGCAACTCCCACCGGCCACCACACCAATCACCTCCACCGGAAGGCTATGAGCTGCTGATGTCTGTGCCACTGGTGCTGCTGGTGCTGTTGGTGCTGCTGCTATTGCTTCCTCTGCCGCTGCTGCTCCGATCCCAGAAAATCTGCACTCCTCCTGTGTGCAGGGGCACGCAGGTCCTCCGCACCCTGGTTCCTTCAAACTGTGGAGCACTCCCGCTGCCGTGGTGTGGGGACCTCGGTGTTCCTGGCTCAGAAATCTGTGCAATTCCCTGAATTGTTCACTGGAGCCTCCAAACACGGTCCACGCTCCTCACCGCTATCTTGGATCCCTTGTCATTAACTTCTAAACTGCCACATGGCACAGAGCTTTGTGCAGGTGGAATGCTCAGGCTTTGATCAATAATGTCATCACAGGCTGCAGACACACCATTCCAACATCTGTTGTCACTGCACGTCCTTTCCATGTCTGTCACCTCTCCACTACTCAGAACAAAAGCCATGTTGGATTAAGGGCCACCCTCTCCAGCAAAACTTCAACCTAGTTTACATCTAATGACCACTGTCCACTGACCCTGTTTCTAAGTGAGGTCACACTCAGCTAGGGTTAGAGCTTCACCATTTCTTTTAGGAGACACAGTTCTACCTGTGATGATGTTCTGGAGGAACCTGTTATTTCTCCATTTAAGAAGGATTCCACCCCACCCCCAATACTTCATGTATGATGCCCAGGCTGTATGCACCCACACCCAGGGCCAGTGCTCACTCAGTCAGGTAGCAGATCTGTCTCCATACAGTCACGTTTTGTTTTGTGTTCCTTTATAATTTACAGGTAAAAAAAAAAAAAAACTTTACATGTATATATCTGTTTTGTAGAACTCCTAATTCGACCTAATCAGCAAAGATATGGCCTCAGATCTCCTTTCCACAGTTTTCATGTGAATGATACATGACCGACTCTAGTCATCCCAGGAGGCAGTGAAGGTTTCACATTGTCCTCTTGACGTATTGACTCAGCATTTGACACACATGTCCCTACTCCTCACCTTACCCACTTATTATAGTTAGATTCCTAATGCTGTGATTTCAAAAAAAAATCACCAAAAGCAACTTGGGAAAAGGGAGGCTTTATTCACCTTACAGTCCTTCATGAAGGGAAGTCAGAGCAGGAACTCAGATGGGAATCTGGAGGCAGGAACTGAAGCAGAGGCCATGGAAGAATGCTGATTATTAGTAGGCTTGTTCCCCGCGACTTGCTTTTTTATGCACCTCAAACCCCCTGCCCAAGGATGACACCATATACAATAAACTAGGCCTTTCCGTATAAATCATTAATCAAGAAAATGCACCACAGACTTGCTTACAGGTCACCTGAAGGAGGCATTTTCTCAGTTGAAGTTTCTCTCCCCCAGATAACTCCTGCTTATGTCAAGTTGACAAAAACCAGGCAGGACAGTGTGGGTCACCACCTTCTCTCTCTGTTTGCCACTGTATCTCCTGTAGATCCACATGGAAGCGAGAGCATGTGCATTTTCTAGTTGGTCTTCCTGTGTCCAGCTTATAACACTCAGATTTCTGTGCCCCAGGTCCTTTCTTATCACACTGTCAAATTTTCTTTCTTTCTCTATCAGTCATATATGTACCCAAACTGTCCGTGGAGCTTCTGTGGGAAAGGGGGCATGCTCCTCCCCTACAGCCAAGTCACTATGAGTCACAGTCTGAATCTGTTTGCTTCACACTTGAGAGAGAATGGGGGTCTCCGAGCAACCTGTATGATGCTGGCCCTTATCACCTGAGCCAATAGGAAGTTTGTCCTACTAGACACACCTGTAAGGCAGTCTGCACAAATGAACAGCACTACAAGTGATTCATCAGCAACAGAGAAACCAGCCCATGCTCCTGTGAACTGAGCTGCACACATCCTCCTCCTACACCTTACAGAGAAAGCAACTGATAAGCCAGTGACCTCAAGTGGATCAGTGTGTGCGTGCGTATGTTCGTGTGCATGTGTGCTCTGTGTTTGTGTATGTGCATGTGTGTCTGTGTGTGTGCATGTGTGTTCTGTATCTGTGTATGTGCATGTGTGAATATATGTGTGTTCTATGCATGTGTGTGCATGTGTCTATATGTGTCTATGTGTGTTTTCTGTATATATGTGTGTGCATCGTGTGTGTATGTACATGTATGTATATGTACTGAAATTGTGCCCCCAACAGAGCGAGGCCTTCCTGCTTCCTGAGTCCTTGGACTTGCTCAGAATGGTAGGACACTCATTTTGTTCCAAGTAAAGGGGCTCCTGGAGTGAATCCTCTTGATGAAATGGGGATTCTTCCCCCATCTGCAGATCTCTAATTTTGAAGTACACTTGGCTCATGCCAGTTACACAGATGCCTCAGTAGGTATAGGTGCTGGAAAGTGTTTGCAGAACAGGGGAATTCATAAGACGCTGGGTTGTGAGGGTTTCATCTGACCCTAGCTCCCTCTTAGTTTCTTACACTTAATTGCTTCCAGAACATACACACAAAAAGAAAAGGAACGGAAAGAAAACAAAACAAAACCCCTGAAGAACAGTATGCGAAAGGCGGCAAGGGCAGAGGGGTGGTAGACTCCCCCAGTGTTGTAGAGTCTGTGTGTTGGAGTGACAAGATAGCCCCACCTCTGTGTGTGTGCTCCTGGTATGCAGGTGCACATGTGTGTATGTGTGTTTGTGTGTTTAAAGGCCAGAGAGCAACCCCTAGTGTTGTTCTGTAGGTGTCCGCACCCTCTTTCTGAGATGAGACTCCTCATCACCTAGCGTGCTTAACTGGTCAGCTGGCCAGTGAGCCCCAGACACCTGCTCTCTCCACCTCCCCAGCCCTAGAAACACAAGTGTGTGCTGCCACCTCTGATTTATTTTACCTATTTTTTCTGGGGGCAGGATCCAGGTCTCCTACCTCTCACTATATCAACAAAGCAATCTCTCCATCCCTAGAGTACCTTTTGATGTCTCATTGTTACTGTGGGGCATAGTTTACAGTAACTAACATGTGCTCACCCCACCCCTGACATCTGTCACTCCTAAACAACATGCAAACCAGCTGTTACAACTGGTACTCCAAGGCTCTCTTTTCTTTTTCATGAACAATGAACAATGCATTTTATGTCACACAGGCTCCCACATCAAGTAGTCTGAACAAATTAAAGAGTGAATTACCAATTTTTAATAAATTTTATTAATTGTTTTATACATTTATAGAATCCATTCTCTCTGTTTCTACCCCTTCTTTTTCTCCCTCCCCCCTCTGTTTTCACCCCTTCTTCTCTACCGCTCCCTTTTCTTTCCTATTGGTTTGTGACTGTGGTTTTAACTGAGACTGTCTGTGTGGTCACTGACTATATTGAACTGTATTGGAGGCCACTGGGTACACAACTGACAAATGAAAGAGATGGCTGTCCCTTGTCCAGGACACAGCTGTTGCCTAGAGTTCAGCAGGAGTGTCTCATGGCATTCACATTCTCTAAGCCTGAGATCACCACTCCCAGCACTTGGTGATAGGATAGACAGTGCCACCATGCTCTTTGTCCGGGTGTGACCTTCCTTGTCTGTGCTGCTCAGGCTAAAGCAGGGTGTTTCCTACCAGGCTGAGGTCTACTCCAGAAGTGAGATGTCAGCTGTGAACTTGGGGGACCGGGGAGGGGGAGGGTGGTCTGGTTTGCACATGTCATCCCAGACATCTAAGGAGTTACTCTGGGATCAGTGGAAAGAAGCAGAGGTGTCATCTCTCCTGGACTGGGCTGTGACTGTGCTTGTTGCCTCTCTGCGATGGCCAGCCATCTTCCAACTGCGCTTGCCTGGGCTGGCTCTTAATGGATGTCCTGGAGCAGAAAGCAGCTACGAGGCACCTCTGTTGCCTCCCCAGACTCTGACCCTCCTCCTTCAATGCCCAGCTCTGCCCTGCTAGGTCATGGTGATTGCCAATAAGTCCCTCCCTTCTGGCCCTGCAGTGCATTGTGTTTAGAAGGCGGCTGGGTTTTCCAGAGACCATCTGCAGGGACTCATTACTCACGGTGCCTTGTGAGCGCTCCTGCAGATCAGGTGACTCTTCATAAAGTCATTTTTGAATCACCTCATTCCAAACTCACACCTCAAAATCATTCCTGCTGCTGCACCCAGAAAATTACAAGCCCTGAAGCCCGGCCTGGGCTCTCCTCCTCCTCCTTCTTTTCTGCTCTTCTTCATCCCCTTCCTCCTCTTCCTCCTCACCCTTCCTTCTCCTCCTCCTCCTTTCCCTTTCCTCCTCCTCTTCCTCCTCCCCTTCCTCCTCTTCCTCTTCCCCCTTCCCTTCTCCTCTTCCTCCTCCTCCTTTTCCTCTCCTCTTCTCCTCTTCCTCCTCTTCCTCTCCATTTGCTCACTCACCTCTGTGTCCTCACAGGCACTAGAAATGCCCTATGGAGCCAGATGGATGCTGTGAGATCCCAACACAGCTAGAGTAGGTGTCAGGTGGCTGCACTGAACCCCTTCATTTCATAGATGGGGACTTACATATAAACGGGCAGGTTATGACTTAAACCCTGGACTCTGAACCATTAAACACCCTCAGAGAGGCTCTGTGCTCTAGCCTAGGCTGCCCTGGACAGGAGAAGTCACCTTGACACAGGTATACATGTTCTGAGACTCCATACTTGTCTGGAATCCCTGGCAAGCTATGCCCCAGGTACTAGGGAATAGAGCTGCAGAGGCTGTAGAGAGGTGCTCAAAGGGACAGGGGAGAAGTGCAGGACAGGATAGTGACACTTAGTGAAGGTCATAATTCTTTCAGTGGGCCCTAGGTCCCCATCATCAGGACAGGGAGAAAGAGGTAGAGAAAAGCTGAACAACATCAGAAGGCTCCTCCGGGATGCAGCTAGCTCTCAGAGGGACTCGGGAGCACTCAGACTGGGCTGTGAAATGTGTCATGAGTGGCAGGAGGGTTAGCCCTGGTGAGGTCTGAGTCCCCCTAGTAAGCTCCGGCCCCCACAATTTGTTCTGCATCCCTAATCTGTGGGATTGGCACCATCCCCAGTCCTCCAACACACAGTCCCCTCATATTCATATCTGCCTATAACTCCCGACTATTTCAGCTTTCTCTGTTCTCAGCTAAGCATACACACGATTGTCCTCCTCTGTGTCCGCAGCTTCCTGCGTTGGCTCCTCTAGACATACAGAGAGGGTTGAGGTGACAGTAGCATTCTGAGTGGACCCCACCTGTGTCTGGGGGGAGGGCTATTACTTTTAAGACAATAGAGAAAGCTTTCTCTACACTGAGTCTGTTTCTGTGCCGGGTTGGGGGGGGGTATCCTGGGGGCTGGCTTGTGACACTTGGGCAGTATCTTTTCTGGATGTGTTTTAAAACATGCTAGAGAGCTGGGTGTGGTGGCTCCCACCTTTGATCCCAGAACCTGGGGAGGCAGAGGCAGGTAGATCTCTGTGAGTTTGAGGCCAGCCTGGTCTACAAAGGGAGTCCAGGACAGCCAAAGCTACACAGAAAAACCTTGTCTCAAACAAACAAACAAACATGGTAGAGTCCAAGTGAGGGTGGGTGCACCTGTCGTCCCAGCACTTGAGAGCCAGAGGCAGGAGGATCACTAGTTTAAAACCAGTCTGAACTATGTAAACACAGCCCTATTCCAGAAATAAAACAACTGTAAACAAAAAAAGAGTAGGATTTTTCTCCCTGACCCTATCAAGTCCATCTGTCCCTAACTCTGGTGAGTAGTGCCTGGTATTAGAAAAACACTGGAGACTTCTGAGTGGACCCCAACTTCCATCTCTGCCCTTTCTAGAATGTGTCCATTTTGCCTTATAGCCACACAGTGAAACCGAGATGGTTTAAGGCTGAGGACACATCTTCCTTCCTACCCAGTGGTAGAGGAGTACATGCAGCCACACAGGTACCCACTTCCCACATAGGTTTACCTGCTGTCTAAGGCCGAGCCTCCCCATGGCTTCCTCTCTCCCCTGGCCTGTCTTCATGAGCATGCCACAGTGTAAGCTGGTTTCCTCTGACTCTTCGTAAAGTCATATTGATCTGGCAGTCTCCCTGGCTAGGGATATAGGTCAGTCAGTAAAAAAGGACCTGAGTTTAATCCACAGAATCTACACATTAAAAAAATAACCTAAGTGTGGCTGGCATGGTGGTGCACACCTTCTGAGTGGACCCAGCCTGCATTCAGAACAGGGACGGCTCTTTGTAAGCTAGAGGACAGCCTGGTCTGCATAGAGTTCAGAACAGCCATGGCTACACAGTGAGACCCTGTCTCCAAAAAGTTAAAACAAACAAAAAAGCCAAGCACAGTAACATATGCTTACAGTCCTGGGGAGTTGAAGACAGGAGGATCCCCAGGTTTGCTGGCCAGGTAGCCTAGCCTACCTGGTGAGCGCCAGGGCAAGAGAAGACCCTGCCTCAAAATACAGGGTGGACAGCATCCAAAGGACATGTGAGGTTCTCCTATGGCATTCACACACACCACACAGCACATGCACACATACACCTGTACACACATTCACACACACACACAAACACGCATGTGCACACACGCACATGCATACATGCACACACACACTCCCACACGCACACTCGCACACGCGTGCATGCACCTGTCTACAGCTACATAACAATCCAACTCAAAAGCGCTCATTAGCAGAGAAAGGGCTTTGAAATATGTTCAGATATTATCAAAAAAAAAAAAAGGTTAAGAAATGGAACGAGATAATTAAAATCTGATGGTTACCCAGTTAAGGAGAAAAAACAGGTACTTCTTAGGCCCAGGGATCAAATTTGTACACAAGCCAGTTTCATGCAATCAGCCTGTGTTCAGCTGAGCTTTGGTGTGCCCTGATAGGGTTCGTGTGGGAATCAGATACTTCCTGGTCTCCTAAGAGGAGCTGAGCTGAACAGTAGGTTAGAGGTAACAGCAGACAAGCAGGCCCAAGTTTTTCACTGGTCCCTGGACAGCTTCCCAGAGCATGCAGCCCTGCAGCCCCCTGCAGCCCTGCAGCCCCATCTCCCAGCGTCAGCCTCTGCTCACCATTCTCTGCTTTGTTTTCCCACAGAGGAGATTCTGAAGAGCCACATCGCGCATTGGTGGTCACCAGATGGCACAAGGCTCGCCTACGCCACTATCAACGACTCCCGGGTTCCCCTCATGGAGCTGCCAACCTACACGGGCTCTGTCTACCCCACTGTGAAACCTTACCACTACCCTAAGGTAGGCAGAGAGCAGGCTCAGTCAGACTCAAGTCATTCAAGAGCTCGCTTGCCCACTGGCTCCAAGTGTATAATCCAAGTTTAAGCAGACGTCTTTGCCAGCCAACACCTTAAAGTTCTGTCTTTGTTCGGGTAAAGTTGTTGTCAGGTTTACTTTATTTTAAATCATTGAATGACCATTGATTATTGCCTAAGTTCTGCAGAGGTGACAAAAAGCCAGATTTCTGGGTTCCTTATAGGATGCTGCTTCTGGAAGGTTAGAAGGACGCCTCTCTGTGCCTGGTTCCTGGGCCTTGGAGAGGCTACACTGTCCGTAGTCACTGCTGGGTCTGAGAGCTTGTGTTCCGCCCCCCAATAGCTATATGTTGAGACCCCAAGGTGGTGGGGCCCTTGAAAGGTGATCAAGCCATGAAAGAGGAGCCTTTGTGATTGGGGTTCGTGTCATATGAAGGTGACCCCAGAGTGCCCTCTCTTCCATTCCAGCCATGTGAGGAAGCAGTGTGCAGGCTTCGTGTATGATGTTTGGGTCCTCACCAGACACAGAATCAACAAGTACCTTGATCGTTGTTGTTGATAAGATAACCTGCTCTTTGACATTTTGATATAGTGACCAAAGTAGACAAAGACAGGCCTGCCCCAGTGGAACAGCAAGGAAGGGTGCAGTAGAATGGGAGCGGCCTCTGAACCCCAGCTCTGCATCAAATCACAGCATCCAAGCACAGGGCAGGTCCTGATGAGGAAGCTTCGGTGACCTCCTCACCTGGAAGGAGGCTGACACCCAGGAACATGGGTACAGTTCCTGAGCTGCACATAGCTGGCTAACCTATCTCCTGATGGCATCACCAGACTGCTTTAATGCCAGTAGACAAGTAGGCATGTTGCCCTTACTGTTGTGCCCTCATCTCCTGCCTCTGAGGCACCATCCTGCCTCTGCCACAGAACATTTGAGCTGAGGCCTCCTCACCTACCTAGTCAGCCAAAGGGCAGGCAATGCCTGCTTCCATAGTGTGAGAGGCTCCTGGATCTGTGAATTCATGATGGGAAGGAAGTAGAGCGATTCAACATGGTCCCCAAAACCATGGGCCAAAGAAAGCAGACACTTAGTGAACACCTCTGTGCCTGATGCGAAACAACAGCACAGACCTAGCCGACTTTGGCCACAGTAGTGTGCTCACAGCTCTGCGTCCTCATTACCACAGTAGCATCCTTACTACCAAAGCCTCACAGAGGCTAGATATCTAAGATTGGGATGCTGGTGGTCCAGGCCCTGGTAAGGCTTTCCTTCCTTGTTGGCAGACCGTCTTCTCTTGAGTGGCATTGTTTAAACATGCTCTCAAATGCCCCAGGCTGGCCTGGCACTCTCTGTGTAGCTGAGGTTGACCTTGAACTTTTGGTCCTCCACCTCCCAAGCACTGGGATTACAAGCGTGCATCACCAAGCCTAGTTTATACAGTGTTAGAGATTTAACACAGGGCTGAGTGTGCTAGGCAAGCATTCTACCAACTGAGCTACATCCACACATTCCATAGCCATTACTTCTCCACAAGGCAGATGATGAGGGCTGTGGTATCTTCCTCTTCTTGTGATGATGCTAATGCCATCATAGGGCCCCACCCCACATAACCTTATCTAACCCTAATCACCACCCAAAGAGCTCACCTCCAAATACTACCCACTGAAGGTAAGGCCTGCAGTATAGGAATTTGGGGTAACTCATTTAGACCATCTGCTAATAGACTGCCACCAATAGCCTTTGGGGAGTGTGGCCAGGGCCTGTCAGGGTCCCATGGTGGAGAAGCATGAGCCATAGTCTTGTCTCTTTTCCTCTCTTGAGACATCCTAGCATGTATTTGCCATGGACTGGGTGTTTCTGCCCTTTTCCCCACCTGTCTCTGTTGTAATAGGAAGTGCAGAGCTAGCTGGACTCTATGGACTAAGTCCACATCTCCCTATCCCCTCTATGGCCCCTAAAATACACATCATACACACACACACACACACACACACACACACACACACACACACGCATGCACACACCTGCCATACACACACAAATCATGCATCCATGTGCACACATGTATACACATACATATATCCTTACAAGCAACAACCTGAAATCTAAAGGACTCCTTGACTTGGTAGTGTGCTCTGAGATGCATGCTCCCAATGCAGAATTATAAAGTAGAAGCTCCACAGACTCTGACTGACAGAATTCTGAAGTTTCTGCCCTGTTCTCCCACTCCCAGCCAGAGCCCTGAAGTATACAGCCACCAGCTTGTCCCTTGACATGGGGAAGGCTCCCTCTAGCATTAAATGTACAGAGAGAGTGAGGACATCAGGCCAGGCCAGCCCTGATGAGGGCACGTTTCTCCCAGCCTCTTTCAGGTCAGAGTTTGTTCTCCAGAAAGGCTGCCTGAAACTGGTCAGGGCTGCAGAAGAAGACCCTGTGAGCTGTAACCCCCATAGATTCATATTTCTTACCAGCCACACATGCTCCGTGCTCCTCTTCATGACTCTAGACCTCTCCCATCCCCCCTGCATAGCTTTCCCCCTTCCATGTGGCTGACCAAGTACCCACAACATTGGCACATTTAGTGAACTGGGTGGAGTGGGAAGGTGACAAGACTCCCTGGAGGGAAGAGTTGGTCCAAATGTCACTTTGCCTTTTCAAAGCTCTATTTATTAGAATTGGGGAGAGCTCAGTTAGCAAAACACTTGCCATGTAAGCATAAGACCTAGAATTTGATCCCCACATAAAAAATATAGGAGTGCTACTAAAAACAAGGAATTCCCGAAATTTGTGGATAAATGGATTGAGCTAGAAATGATCATAATGAGTGAGTTAACCCAGAAGCAGAAAGAATCTGCATACTAGCCCAAGGGGCATGTCCCACGAAAGCCTTCACTCACCAGGAAACTGGGACAGAGGGGAAGGCATCCTATTGGGACTCTAAATGAGAGATGCATGGGAGAATAGCAAAATAAAAGGATACAGAGGGTCCTAGAAACCTACAAGTAGAACATTATGATAGGCAGATTTGGGCCCAGGGGTCCCGCTCAAACTAAGACACCAGCCAAGGACAATACAGGAGGTAAACTTTAAACCCCTTCCCAGATCTAGCCAATGGTCAGAATATTCTCCACAGTTGAGTGGAGAGTGTGATATGACTTTCTCACGTACTCTGGTGCCTCACATTTGACCATGTCCCCTGGAAGGGGAGACCTGGTGGCACTCAGAGGAAGGACAGCAAGTAGCCAAGAAGAGACTTGATACCCTATGAGAATATATAGGGGGAGGTAATCCCCCTCAGGAACAGTCATAGGGGAGGGGAATAATGGGAAAATGGGGGGAGGGGGGGGAATGGGAGGATACAAGGGATGGGATAAACATTGAGATGTAACAAGAATAAATTAATAAAAAAAAATAAAAATAAATAAAAAAATAAAAATAAATAAATAAATAAAATAAATAAAAATAAAAAAATATAGGAGTGGTAGGATACAGATGTCATCCTAGCACTGGGGAGGCAAAGACGAAATCCCTGAGGCTTACTGATAAGCCTGCTTTGGTGTAGTTCCAGACCAAGACAAGATGCTGTTATAAGAAAAAAAAAAAAAAGTGGGTGGTACCTAAGGCTGAGTGACACCCAGTGCTGTCTTCTGGCCTCCAAACACATGCAAACAAAACATACACCTCTCTCTCCCTCTCTCTCTCTCCCTCTCTCTCTCTCTCTCTCTCTCTCACACACACACACATACACACACACACACACATACACACACACACACATACACACACACACATACACACACACATACACACACACACATACACACACACATACACACACACACATACACACACACACACACACACACACACACATACACACACACACACACACACACACACACACACATACACACACACACACACACATCCTCAACATAAGCTATGGCCCTTAGTATCAATCTGCAGAAGAGATGTTGCAAAGCCACGGTGGACTCCAGGTCACTTCACCCATGCCACCCCCTCACAACTCTGTCCTCTCGCTTTGCAGGCTGGCAGTGAAAACCCCAGCATCTCCCTCCACGTCATCGGCTTGAATGGACCCACCCACGACCTGGAGATGATGCCACCTGATGACCCTCGCATGAGGTTGGTTTCTTGCGCCATTAGGGTAAGAACAAATTCAAAAGGAATCCATCGGCGCCATGTGTCCAGAATAGGCTCTCTTGAGCTAGCTTCCAAGCACTTTGTTTTTCCAGCATTCCTTGGTGATGTGTGGTTTGATTTCCCAGGAAAATAAAAGGGGAAACACCACACAGCATATACTTTCATTCCTTACCTTATGTCAGTGTGGATAACCTACCCCATGGAGGGTCAGCTCCTGTCTCAGCGGGATCATTCACGCAGCAGACAGATGACACCCATGGAGGACCTGGTGCAACCAAGTCCTGGGTCCAGATTTCAGTGAACAGCATCCCATTTTCAGGACTTTAAAGGACCTCTAGCTTACCAGCTCCTATAACTGCCTGATGGGTCCAGCTCTAAGAAGGCCAGACCTCGCAGTGGGTGGCAGCCATGTGCTTCGGGGAGGCATGTGGAAAACCATATTGGTTGATTGCTAGCATCTACTATGTATAGACCTTCTACTTAAATCAGAGTGGCCAAATGGGAACCCCCTAAGTGACATGGTTAGAATATCCACTTTGCCCTTAAAGTCAGGTCGTCTGGGGATGGGGACTGTCTAGAGTCCAGTTCCATAGCCACTATACCTCTCTGGTGGGAACGGTAAGAGAGAGGGTATACAGTACCCTGGGGCCCACACAGCTAGGACTCTGTGCGTCTATGAATGCGGCTGTTTGAGCCAAGAGACCCAGCATGCACCCAGGCCAAATCCTGTCATATAGCTTGCCGAAACACGAAAACATGGGTCTTCGTGTTTGAGTCACTAACAAATCTCCACATTGTTAGATGTCTCCGGCAGCTTCTGGAAGAGTCAGTTGTTCTGGCTCCTCTGTGGAGGGTTCTCCACCACATGCTCACCCTCTATTCTCCCCTTCCTGACATTGCACCTCTCTTTTCCTTAGTGTGCTGTTTTGTTCACTCCCCCGATTAGTCACCAAGGCAACAGCATTCACTGGACTGAGCAAGTTGGACATGTGGGAACATGGCAGAATTCAGTAGAATTGTGCAGGGGCCTTGGGCACTTTGGGGTAGGGGATGAAGATAATGATATTCAGAGAGTGTAATAGCACCCCTCCCCTGCAGAATTCCGCTGGAGATCTTTCAACCCCTTTCTTTCAGTGGAACTTGACGTCATGGGAGAAAATGAGGGCAGACCAGGCTTGGAATGTCAGCGCTCTGTAAATGAATAGTATCCCCCTTTCTCTTCCTTGCCAGACAGGATCAGGTGCCCCCAGCTGAGTTCTCATAAACCTGAACCCAGGCAGCTTTCCTAGGGTGGGAGCCTCGTGGTCTATCACTGGGCAGACCCCCTCTGTGTGCACTGGTTGAGGAAGAGCAGTTCATTTGAGATAAAAGCAGCACATGTGATTGTTCCACGTCTTTCCAAAAGATCCCTCTATTTCATCATTTCCTTCTCAGCCAATCCCTGTCAAGACTCCTGGGGCCAGGTCCAGCCAGCATGCTGAATTAATATGGAAAGTCACCTGGAAAATTTCAGCCATCTGTTTGTGTTAATTGGGAGTCTCGTTTAGTCAATTTGGTGATGCTGTTTCCGTAGGCTTGATTAGCTCCAAGGACAATGAAAAATTAGCTGCAGTCAGGACTTGAAGTTTTGAATGCCGGCTTTCAGGTCTTCGCACGCTCTGATTTCTTAAGCTAAACGCAACGACATGCTTGAAGAGCGACACAAATTTGCAGCATGCAGATGCCACACCACCTTCTGAGTCCGTCACACTTCCTTGAGTGTGTTTATCATCAGGATTTATTTATTTTTATTTTGTGTCTCTGAGTGGTTTGCCCACATAGACATGTGTGCACCACAAGCATTCGGTGCCTGCAGAGGCCAGAAGAGGGAGTCAGATCCCCAGGGACTACAGTTACAGATGCTGTGAACCACCATGTAGGTGCTGGGACCCAAACTGAGGTCCTCCTCAAGATCGGCAAGCACTCTCAGCCCTCTGAACCATCTCTCTAGCACCACTAGACATTTCTCTAGGATCTCACTGGTATTTATTTGCCTGTGATTAAGCTTGGCACTAAGAATTCAGTAGTAAGTAAGCACAAAGGCCACAGTGTATGGAGCGATACAAACATCAGATGGAGTCTTGAAAACATGCAAACAATGGTGGGCCTGAGAAGAGTTGGGAAGGTACATGGAAGAAGAGAGCACTCGCCTGGAGGTGACCGTGTCACAGGCTAGACCAGAATTTCTCAGCCTTGACACAAATGAAATCTTGGCACCTCTGAATCTTGTGGGGCTGCCCTGTGTGTCGCAGAGTCCTGGGTCTGCCGTGAGTCCTCTCTCCCTATTCCCTGCCATGGATGGAAGAAGTTTCCCCTGGCACCAACAAAGCTCCAGGCAGAAAAGCCCTGATCTGAAGCACTTTCAGCCCCTCTTGCTCTCTCTCTTTCTCCTCTGGGAAATGAAGACAAGTATCCACCACAAAAGAGTGACATCTCCTGGGTAGCTGTGAAACTCTAGGAGGCGATGCAGGGAGCACAGGCCTGGCCCATGCAGCATCAGTCTCTGGGCTGTGAGTATTCGCTGCAGGCCACATCTCTCCCTTCAAAAGTCCCCTCCTCACCAAGGAAGTCCATGATCACATCGCTAACTGGCTTCCTAGCATCACCATAGGCATTGTCAATTCAGTGGTCAGATTATGATTCTCGGGTGAGATAGGGGACCTGACTGGAAGCTTTTCTTTAACTCCAGAGTTAATAAAGGATGCAAGGATGTGCTCATATGGGTCCAGGTGGCATTTGAGAGGCTGAGTGTCTAGAGGCCATTTGGCAGCCATGTTGCATTGAACTTGCTGGGTTGCTGCTGGTCCAGCAGGCAGAGTCCAGGAGAGCACTCTGTAACAGCAGAGATGAAAGTTGCCCAGTCAGTCAAAAGCAGTCAGCACGGGAAGGGGCCACTCCTCATAATTTTGCATGATCTCATTGGCCGCTGCAGGATGAAGTCACCAAACATTTCTTTGTTTGTTTGTTTGTTTGTTTAGGCATATTTTTTATTAATTTATTCATATTACATCTCAATCGTTAGCCCTTTCCCTGTTTCCTCCCATTCTTCCCTCCCTCCCACTTCCCCCCTTCTCCCCTTCCCTATGTCTGTGATTGAGAGAGACCTCCTCCCCCTATATATGCTCTTAGAATATCGGGTCTCTTCTTGGTAACTTGCTATCCTTCCTCTGAGTGCCGCCAGGTCTCCCCATCCAGGGGACATGGTCAGAAAAGGGGCACCAGAGTTCGTGTGAGAGTCAGATCTCACTCTCCACTCAATGGTGGAGAATATCCTGTTCGTCGGCTAGGTCTTGGTAGGGGTTCGAAGCTTACTGCCTATATTCTCCTTGGCTGGTGCCTTAGTTTGAGGAGGACCCCAGGACCCAGATCTGCCTGTCATAAAGTTCTTCTTGTAGGTTTCCAGGACCCTGTGGGTCCTACTATTTCCCCATTCTTCCATGCTACTCTCACCTAAAGTCTCAATAGGATGTCCTCTCCTCTGACCCACTTTCTTCACCAAACATTTCTAATCGGCCTCTGAAACTGGACAGTCTTTATTAAGCTGGAATGCCTGGTCCCCTTCCTGCGCTCAGGCCCTGCAGCTTTCCCACCCCAGTGCCAGCTGCTCCATCTTCACCTTGAACGGCTGGCTTGCTGCCCTTGACTACAGCAGGAATCTGCCCCTCCATACCCACCCTTTCCCTTGCCCACCAGCATCACCCCATGGCCTGTCACTCTCCTGTTTCACTGTCAACTGAGTAGCTAGAGTGACATTTAAACCACAGCAGGTCATAAGGCCCTGCTCAGAGCATCTATAGTCCTCTCCTCACAGAGGGAAAGGACAGCTTCTGTGACAGCTAAAGCTCTCAGTCCCTCAAACCTTCTACTTGGCTGATCACTCCAGCACCCGCAGCTCAGAGTCACCTGTTCTCCCCTTCACAGCCAAGGGATATGGAGGGCTGACTTTCCATTAATGACTTGTTCCAGTCTCTGCCCCACCTGCAATGTGGGGTGGGTGAGGCAGGGATGTGCCCATGCATGAGCACTCGCACGCGTGTGCACACACGCACGCGCGCGAACACACACACACACACACACACACACGTAAATCTGCACTACCATTCTGCAGCTGGGAGTGGTGTGTTATTTTAGTTCAGGACACATTTGCTCGATGAGTAAGTTAATTTAAGTATTAGGACCAAAGTTACTATTTCCATAGAATGTCTTCATTTGTCCTTTCTGTGGATGGCGACTAACGTTTAAGCATTAGACATTGCTGATGGCCTCCATCAAGGAAAAGTGGCTTGAGGGGAGGGAGAGAAGGCTCTGTGGGTGAGTGCTTGCTGCTCTTCCAGAGGACAAGGAGTTTGGTTCCAAGCCTACATGTTAGGCAGCTCACAACTCCTTGTGGCTCCAGTTTGAGGGGACTCTGACACTCTCTTCTGGCCTCTATGGGCACCCCCCCATACATGTGGCATGCGCACACAGAGACACAAACATAAAAAGTAAAAAAAAAAAAAAAATACTTCAAATGTATTAAGTGAAATAAGACACTTGCCTCACGCAGGGTGTAAAAGGGACTTTTAAAATGCCTTAAGGAGCAGTGGGATGGGCCCTGTGGGTAAAGACACTTGCAGCCAAGCCTAAAGACCCAAGTTGGATCTAGAACCAACTCCTATAAGTTGTCCTCTGGCCTCCACACGTGCACTGTCACACTCATACACGCACATACAACTTTAAGAAAGTTTGGTGCCCTTGAAATGTAGAAGTAGCCAAGAATCTTGGAAGCGTAGCCCTACAGTCACCAGGCAGGCATCAGGCAAAGAAAGACACCAGACACTGGGTCATCTTCCCTGACACACGGCTGTTCTTCGCCTCTCCCCAGCCTGGCTTCCTTGTGATATTGCGTTACGCTGGCCCTGTAAATCCTTCCACATGCCTCCCATGCTCTCATCTTTCTGTGTGCCATGTGCTATGTTAGGCACTATGGCACTCCTTGGGAGGGCACGGTCCACAGAGCTGTGACAGCATCCTGCTGTGGGCAGGAGCCAAGTGCGAGCATGAGAGCAGAGTGAGAGGATGGATTGGAAGGGTTGGGAGCACCTCACAGACACATCAGGAGTCTGCCAACATCAGAGGCATCTTGGGAAACGTGTGTTAAGGAAAACTGAGAATGGCCCTGTGATGCACACAGTTCACACAAGCACCCCATATGAGTAAAACTAAATAAATCTTTTAAATTATAAGTTGTTAAACTTGGGTATACATGTGGATCTGGATGTAGAAAGAAATAAGGGCTGTTTATAGAGAGCAGGGTATATTGTAGGTACAAATGTAGCTATAGATCCCTGCTCTCTCCCTGTCCTCTCCCAGAGCTGTGTAGAGATTGTAAAGGCCTATGAGTGTGTATCTAGCACCCAGCCTACAGTACACCCAGACTATACCCAGGGATTTAGTGTGCAGCTATGTTTCCTGGGCAGCTGACACTACTGAGCCTTCTCTACCACCAGCTCTTCCTCCACACACAGTACCCATGACATAACAGGCCATGCCAAGACACATGTGAAACTCAACCTTCCTCCTTTTGGATTTAGACACAGCGCCACCCTGTGGTGGGTCCTAGCTACTTGGGATAGGAAGCTCTTGCAGGTGATGGGAGTGATGCAGTCATTCCAGGCTGGGGAGTGAGAAACGTTTATCCTATAGATTCACTGCAAAAGATACTACAGGGTCGCTGCCAACAACTGGATTAGACACCTTCACTGTTTAAAATGCCTGGCTCATGGGAGTTGGAAATTGGAGTCTCGGAAGTCTGGTTAGATGCACTTCCGGGGAGAAAGAGAGAAAGGCTGATGCTCACCGCTGTAACCAGATGTCAAAGGTACCCAGAGTGTTCTGAGGACGTTGTCATTAGACACCAGTGGTGGATGAGCTCTTTGGCAAGCCCGTAAATAGAGTAGCCATCGGCACAAAGCGGCATTGACATCCGCATATGTCGGTAGCGTTCTGGACAAGGTTTTTCCAGACTGTCACGAGTCTGGAGAGTCCGTTGATGATAAGTGCAAAGGGCTTAAGTGACAGCTAGTCTTCTCCCCTGAGCCACAGCTAGCAAACCAGTACACTGGTTTGAGGACATATGCAAGAGAACAGGACTTGACAAAATCTGGCCCACGGTGTGTTTTTTAAACATTCCGGAATGCACTCGGGTGTGGGAGAATGGGGCCCGCCTGCTGTCTGCTGTCAGCGGTTTGCTTTGGTCCTTCTACTGCCTTCCCGTCTCAAGGGTCCTGGTGTCTCCAGGGCTTCTAAAGGTTCCTAGCTTCCCTTACATTTCCTCCCATGACTTACAGAGACCAAAACTAAGAAGCAGGCAGGTGACTGCTAAAGGCACCCCTAATTCATTACAGGGCCAGGCCTGGGTCTCTAAAGCCAGAGTCCATTGCTACCTGAGCTCCTACTGGCTTTCAGGTACATCTGAAGGCAGAGCCTCCTCCTCCCCACAGTCTCCTCAGATTCTCACAGGCAGGACACACATATTCAAAGCTCAGCTGGCAGGCACAGTGAGCACTGAGTCAGCCAGCAGGCACTGTGAGCACTGAGTCAGCCAGCAGGCACTGTGAGCACTGAGTCAGACAGCAGGCAGGGTGAGCACTGAGTCAGTCACAGGGGCACTAAGTTACAATCAAACATGGAAGGTATGTATCCAGTGGAAGGACCGCAGCAGATCAGTGTGCGACTTCCGGGTGACCAGATACAGACAGGGCAGCATCAGGTTGGAGCAGAGCAGAAGATCTGAGGCCATGGCCAGAACAGAGGAATCTGAAAGAGAAGACAAAAGCCAGGCACCAGATGTCCCCCTACCATCCTCACAGAGGGAAGATGGGAAGAGGCACATGAGTGGCCCTGACACCAAGCAAGTATCTACAGGCGTTTCACATAGCTCAGCATGGCCAAAGTACTCCAGAGGTTTCCTTGGCAACAAGATGGTGTCATGAACCTGGTGCCAGGCTGAGCATCAATAATATCCTTTCTGAGAGCTGCAGGGATCACTTCCTCCACCCCCTACCTTAGAAACCACTTTCTGTCATCCTCATCTGTGAAAGAAGGGACCTGAGTCCTCGAGACTCTGAGTCCTTAGGGTGAGGCATTTTGTTGAAAGGGACAGCTGTGACCAGACATTTCTTAGTGCCTCTGTATATTGGCCTGTGCTCCAGAAGAGAAAACACAACTCTCAAATGATATTAACTCCACAATATTACAAAGCTGCTGCTTACAACTAGCTGAGCTGGACCGGGAGACCCCAGGAAGCTGGAGTGAGCATGATGTAGAGCATCGGGGGCTCTGTTATCATCTCAGGACTGAGCACAGGGGTGGGGTGTTCCTACTGGATCACAGGAACAGAGAGAGCCAGATGGAGCAAGGCTTGGGACCAATTGGCTGAGACCTTGGGTTGATGGAGATATGTGTGGAGGGAGCCACAGAAATAAATATCACCCTCTCCCTCCCTTTCCTTTGACCTCTTGACAGTGCCCCTATAGGGTACCCAGAGCCCCTCCCCCCTCCACGTGCCATCTGTCTTAGTTATATTAGCATTTCATTGTGGGCTTGCATAGAGGTTCAGAGAAAGTCCATGGTCACCATGGTGGGAATTGTGGCAGCAGGCAAGCAGGCGTGGCTCTGGAGCAGTAGCTAAAAGCTCACGTCTGATACAAAAGTTGCAAGCAGAGAAAGAGCGAGGCTGCCTGGCATGGGCTTTTGGGAATTTGTCTCTAAAGGGGTGTGCTCCTTTAGAACCCACCATCAGTGAGACACCTCCTCCAGCAAGGCCACACCTCCTAATCCTTTCTAAAGAGTCCACCAATTAGAACCATCCACTCAAATATATGAGCATGGAGGGTGGGTTTTCATTCAAATCACCAGCCGCCCATACAGGTGAGCCCCCACAGCAACACAGAGCAGATGAAGGAAGCAAAGGGGACACATAGGAAACACCCTCATGCCCTCCTATGTATTAGGAAATGCTTAATACAGATTGATGGACAATGGATATGGAGATGTGTGACGGATGGATAGACAGATAGATAGGCAGGCTGGTAGATTGGAGGGGTGTGTAGGTGTGAGGACTAGATTAGATCAGTGGATGGGAGAAGATAGATTAATGGGATGGATTGAGGTAGATTGGATTAGATGAGTGAATAGATGGATCGGATTGTAGGGATTGGAATATATGGGTGGGTAGATAGGTGGATGGATGGATGGATGGACGGATGGGCGGACAGTATGATAAACAGATAGGCTTTGACTACATTAAACTAGAATACAGAGAGGGCTATCATAAAAATAGCTCTGCCCCACCTTTGTAACAGATGCTTTCACTACTGCAACATTAACCGTTGGATATGTAGCCCGCAGTTGCCAGGTGTGCTCTCTGTGACACCAGCTCTTCACACGCCCTGACGGCCAGCCCTTCTGCATACCCAGCCCCTCTCATAGAAAAAAAAAGAGAGAGATAGAAGTAGGCTTTGTTCTTGGTGTCCGGTGATAGAGAAATTATGAAGAGACATTGAGTAGGCATCTGTCTGAATGCATCACTTCCCTATTTTCTGCAGTGCACTTGGCCTCCATACGTCTCAGGTAGCTGCATGCTGACTCTGAGGAAGACCCAGTCAGGACTGTGAACATCACTGCAGGCAGCATTGTGCTTGGTGCTATGGCAGTTTACTCAAAGCAAAGTGAAAGCACACCCCTTTAGAGACAAATCCCCCTCTCACAGCGTGTTCTGTTTCAGCTTGAGGCACGAAATAAGCATTGCTTTCAGATGCCGAAGTTAAGTGCCAGCTCTTTGTGTCATGGGATCAATAGACTTTGTACCCTTTGCCCTTTATATCCACAGGCGGTCAGAGACCGTGGCAGTATCGGGGAAAGTGGCATGGCACATTAATCCCTGTGAGACAGACAATGCTCATCCATATTTTATGACAAACAAGTGGGCTAATCAAAAATCCTTCCACCAGTCACCACCTAGCACCTCTGTGCTCTGATCTGAAGGCACCTCCTTAGCTGAACTGCAGGTGCCCCTCCCATATGCCCTAAAGCAGAGTCTGCTCCCCTCCCTGGAGTTAAAGGCCCTCGCATCCAGCCTCCATCCAACCTGTGAGGCAGAGCCTGCCCCTCAGCGCCTGAATTCTTAAGTAGAGCCCTGCTGTCCATAGCAACTCCCATGAGTACCCTTTGAGAAACAGTGAGCATGCACCATCCTTTAGAATAACCCTTCCCAACTTGGGCTCGGTGGCCAAGATTGCCGCAAGGAAAGGTGCTGAGAGGAACTGCTGGCCACCGACGAGGGAGTGGCATGAGGACACACTCTCAGCATCCACACAGGCATCCCTGAAGCAGACGTTCAGGAAGCACTCGGGGTGGAAGAGATGACGCTGCAGCTAAGAGCACTTGCTGTACTTCCAGAGGACCCAGCTTCCATTTCCAGCACCCACATGGTGCCTCACAGCCATCTGTAACTCCAGTTCCAGGGGGTGGGGGGAGTGGCAGGGAACTAATGCCCTCTTCTAGCCTCTGCAAACACTAGGTAAAACTCCCATACACATAAAATAAAATAAGGGCGTGCTCCTTGGACACTCAAAGAAATCTGGAAATGTTTCTGGAGGGGATGGAAACTCCAGCTGAATGCTGGCAACAGGTTCAACAAAGCTGTCTGAGGCAAGGGAATAAGAAACAGTCCATGCCGTGTCCGTGTACATTTGTCCAGGAAGTGTAATGGGATGGGCATTCACCTGTGTCCCTGGTACCACGTGGAAGAAAACTGCTGAGTGTCAAATAAAGTCATAAAACAGAAGAAGAAGAAGAAGAAGAAGAAGAAGAAGAAGAAGAAGAAGAAGAAGAAGAAGAAGAAGAAGAAGAAGAAGAACAGCAGCAGCAGCAGCAACAACAACCACCACCACTCAGGAGGGAGAGAGTCAGTGCCATTGCTCCCAAGGACTCATTTGAAAATGTGGTATTGATGATCACAAAGGCATGACCCCTTGCCTCTCTCTGCATCGCCGCTTTGCAGCCACGCCACGGTGCTACATCCTCCTGGGCCAGGGCCAGCCCCGACTTCCTCAGAAGGGTCTTTGTCCTCTCCCTTAGCTGCTTCCTAATGCTGTTTCATTCTGAAGCACTGTGTCTATCTGCCAAAGCATGCACTCACTCAAAGCACGTTGACTGGGGACAGGGCTGGAAGTAGAGACCTATAGTTTGATGAAAATTCCATACATGTACACAATACGCTTTGTTCATATCCACCCACCGCTATCTCCCTCCAACTCTCCCACGTACCCTCGCCATCACATACCTCCCAGTTTCACGTCCTCCTTTCTTGTTTCTAATAACCCCTGAGTCTGATCACTGCTGTTCATAAGTGCAAGCATATGTGGCTGCCCCTTAACAGTCATATCCCCAAAGGAGAGGACTCCCTCGGCAGCCTGCAAATGCTAATCGTTTGTCTGACACAGATGAGGCTGTGGGGCCTTTCCCCTATCCGTGCTGGCATTGGCTGGCTTGCTCTTGTGCAGATCTTGTGCAGGCAAGCTCGGCTGCTGCAAGGTGATGTTTGCAGCGGTCACATCGTGTCTAGAAATCAGCATTCTGCAGCTCCCCTCGACAGCCAGCTCTATGTTCTTTCTTCCCCCTTCTGCAAAATGCCCTGGGCCCAGAATCAAAGGGTGGTGACCTTTCTTGATGACTTGTGTCAGAAGTGCCCAGCCCAGGCCCACTCATAGTGTGCCGCTTGAGGATACGTGTTGGTAACTGTTCTACAAGTCTCACTGGTGTTGATTTCCAGAAGAGAAGGTTGTATTGGTCCATGTATAGTACTTCGTATGTAAATCAGGAATAGGAAGTTTAGAATAAGGGGCACTGCAGTTGGCCAGTAGTGCAGGAAATTTTTATATAATAGAACTGAAACAGTTCAGAGTGAATGAGCCTACAAATGAAACAGGCACAGGACCCTCATTAGTGGGAAGACCATGAGAGAGGCAGTCCTCACAGAGCCACCATGAGAAAGACCACCCTCACGGAGCCCTCATTCTCTCCTTTATGCCCACATGAGTACTGTTGCTGGCCGTAAGACCGGACTGGATTGTGTGTGGCTTCCCACCCACTCCCTGGCTGCCTGTGCCCAGCAGATCCAGGAGGTCATCAGCACATGTTCATCCCCAGGGAATTTCAAGCTCCTGGCCTCCATCTACTGTAGTCCAGAAAACTATGAGCAGTGAAGCAGGCCTAGGCACACCTCTTGAAATTGTGTGTGTATGTGCATGTGTGTATGTGTGTGTATGGGGGTAAGTACATGTGTGTGCAAGCATGCATGTGGGTGCATGTGGGTTTGTCTGGGTATGTTCACATTTGTGTAGAGGTGAGTATGCCTACATGGGGTATTTGTGCATGTAGCAGAAATAAGTGATAGTGAGTGAAAATGTGTATGTGTGTGTACACATATGTGGAATTAAGTGAATGTGTGGAAGTGAGTGCATGTGTATGTACACATGTATGCATGCATGTACATGTGTAAGGAGGCCAGCAGTCAACATCAGGGATTTTTTTTTTTATCAGTTGTGTGCTCCCTTAATTTTTTGAGACAGAGTCTTCGCTAAGCCTGGACCTTGCCAGTTCAGACTGCCTGACTACATGCTCCAGGGAGCTCCCCACCCAGTACTGAGATAGCAGGCGCACACTCCTGGGCCTGGGCCTGGGCCTTTTACATGGCTTCTTAGTTAGAGTTTCTGTTGTTGTGATAAAACACCATGACCAAGAGCAACTCACGGAGGAAAGCCTTCTTTTCACTTTGTGTAGGTGAAACTGAAGTCGGTGGAGCCCCAGCCAGAGCATATGACCCCACAAACTGGCAGGGCAGCCCCAGTAACCCCCAGCTGGTGAGGGGCAGGCGCTACGGCAGGCTGACCACCCATAGGAGCTTTCACCCCACATGCGAATGGCCCATTTCAGAACCCTACACGTACACACACTGGCTGCTATGTCCAGAAGTTGGGTGTGGCCGGCTTCTGGTGTTCATTGGCCCTGCTCACACTCTTATTTGTATTTTCAGGGAGTATTACATCACCATGGTGAAGTGGGCCACCAGCACCAAGGTCGCTGTGACCTGGCTAAACCGGGCCCAGAATGTGTCCATCCTGACCCTCTGTGATGCCACCACGGGTGTCTGCACTAAGGTACAGTGCGGGGACTGAGAAGTGGGTGGAGGAGTGGCCAGAGCGTGGAAGGTGGCACCCAAGCACTTAAGCGCCTCCTGTTGGAGAAAGGTGAAGCCTAGCTTCGCTGTCTTTGACGCTATGTCCAGCCTCTGTTTTGGCACCACCTAGTGGACAGTAAGATATTGCTACAAAATCCCTGGGCAGATCAGAAAAGCAGCTGGGGCTCCAGCAGGCCAGAGTCTGTTTCTACTGGCCACTGTTATGCTGGAAACACTGCTCTCCTCATTTTCAGTTGCTCAAGAGAGGAGGGTACTGGCCCAGGACCTGACCAAGCTACAATTTCTGAGTCCAAAAATTCTTCCTCTTCTACAATACCCTAAAGCCAGGTGCCGTAGCACAGGCATGGCAGGTCCAGGCCGACCTGCAGTATGTCTTGGAGCAGAAGGCAGCCCAGGGCATCCTTACCTGTCCCAGCCAGGGCATCAGACTTTCCCCCTCTGCTCTGCAAGCCAAGCTTCCACATAGCTGAGCCACAGCCCTAAGAAAGTCACCTTGCGTTGACTTTAAAAGACCAAGTGACACTCCAGACAGATCTTCCAGAAACTCTTTTTGACGCTAAGTTTCTTAAAAAATGTTAAGCAAGAAACATCAGGCTTGCCTGGGCAGGTTCACTGAAACCTGGGGACTCTACCAGGTAGCTCTCAGCACACTGCCCAGGGAGGGTTTCCTCAGAGGTCACAGTGAGCTCTTCCTGCCTCTGACTCCTCAAGTTGGGTTGATATTTCCTTACGGTTAGATCACCAGTAGCAATTCTGGGTGGTTCTGGTGGGTTGCTCTGGGGGGTAGTGGTGGAGGGGGGAGTGGAGGGGGAAAGGGGGGATGCAAGACAAGCAGGGCCCAGGGCTGGGTACCCCTTCTGAGTGTCCAAATCTTCTCTCTGCATGTCCTGATATGCCCCCCTTGCAATAAGGAGCAGCCACAGGCAATGCACGACAAGCACCAGGCTGGTGACACCTCAGGTGACAGCAACTGAACAGAGAGGCAATTGGTTGCCCAGGCATGATTTGTTTGTACATATCTTTGCACATGGCAATGCAGAGCAACTTTCATACATGCCTTGACCCCTTTTAAATGGCTTTGTTTCCCAAAATTGTTTCTTGGAATTGTAAACTGGAATTTTGATCCACAATGTTCATTAGCATGTGCACACGCACGCATGCACGCATGCATGCACATGCACACGGTTCCTAAGAGAAGTATGATTCCTGAACTTTGTTCTTTCTAATGCAAGAGTGGAAAGAGACAAAAGAATCTACAGAAAACACCAGTGCTAAGGGGTCGCTCTCTGACTATGTTAATTCAAAGACTGTATGACAAGACAACACAAATGTGTAACACAAACAATACCACCTCTGAGGCCTGCCCCTAAAGGAACACAGGGACCAGTGGCGACTGCCAAGTGGACACACACCCAGCTAGTGTGACTGCCGAGTGCACACAGGCTGGTTAATGGTGCCCGCAAGTGTTAGAAATGCCATCGGCTCCCACAGGGCTGCTCACACACTGTGGATCGTCCTGGTTGTTAAGGACAGTGGCATTCCTCTTGCCCGGGGACACTGCACTGGGCTGTCAGCCACAGGATGAGACAAAGAGAACAGGGATTATGTCCGCGTGGCAAGGCCCCAGTGGCCACTCTGCCACCCCCGCCCCCCCCCCCCGTGCAGCCGCCATGTGGGGGAAATTACATCACTCTCTGTACAGCGTGTGCAAACAGACACAAGCCCCTTCCTAACGCTCCAATTCCATTTCAGAAACACGAGGATGAAAGTGAAACCTGGCTGCACAGACAGGTAATGCCACACCCCGCCCCCCATGCACCCCTCACCCTGAGCCCCTAGCTCTCCACGGGGGGCGGTGCGCTGGGGGGTTCCGTACAGGGAGTCACATGGGGATCCCCACTTGGGACCATCCAAGTGCATGTGCTGTTGTGACTGGGGTTGTGTGCGCACAGCCCTCTCCCCTTCGTGTCTCTGGGAAGCTTGCCAAGTTTCCCGGGTGGTACTTTGGAAGTCACTTCCCCCAGGACAATGATGGGAGAAATCTCAGCTCCCCAATCAGATGATGTAGTTGGTGAACCCAAAATAGTGGGCCTGGAAAAGCTGCCCGAGGCGGGGGGCTGGGAGGGTGGGGGTCCGTAGTGACTAAGTAGATGAACATGTAGTTGGCGCCCCTGTTTATTCTTTGGAATGATTTTATAAGTGTGACGTCTTTCAGTGAAATATTTTCTCAGAAACTTGACCCTGGGATCATCCGTGAGATTTTTTTTTCCTTATGCATAACTCAGGCTCTGGGGCTGAAGACTGAATGAGGTTGGGGGTTGAGGTGTGGCTCACTGGTAAAGCATGTATGCAATGTGCTTGAGGTCCAGGCCCCAGCACGGAAGGGATGGAGAGTTGGCTTAGTGGCTAAGATGCAAACTGCCCTTAGTGAGGACTGTGGTTCACATCCCAGCTCAGTGCTGAAGGGCTCAACACTGCCTGTAACTCCAGCTCGGGTGATCAGACACCTCATGGACCTCTGAAAGCCCTCCGACTCAGGTGCACATACCCACACACAAACACACCTAAGTTTTTATTTAAAAAATAAATCCTTAAAAGTAAGAGCTATCAGGAGAAGCCTGCGTAAATCACCCTGTGATACATTCTTTGAATTAACATACTCAGAGAGCGACCCCTTAACACTGGTATTTTCAGTGGATTCTTTTGTCTCTTTCCACTCTTGTGTTAGAAAGAACAAAGTTCAGGAAACTTACTTCTCTTTTATTCCACCCAAGGAAATAAAAATTATCTTCAAGTCTTGTAAGAAAAATCAAAACAGACTTGAATCCAGAGAATCATTGCAGAGAGGGCTGGAGATGGAGCTCAGCGGTAGCACGCTTGCTTAGCGTGTACAAAGCCCAGGCTCCACCCACAACAAAGGAGCTATGACTAAGAAACACAGTTATGTGGGTTTTTTTTATTGACATGGAAGGGTCTATAACTGAGAATACAACCATCAGCAGTGGCCCCTGTGTTAGTTACTCACTATGATAAAGCACAATGACCAAAAACAAGTTATGAATCAAAGATTTTATTTTGGCTTCTGATTCCAGCTGGATAAGGGTCCATCATGATGGGGAGGCATGGAAGCAAGAGGGAGGCAGGTAGCAAGGCCAGGAAGCTGAGCGCTACGTCTTCAGATCAAACACTAAGAAGAGAAAGCCAGAGAATTGGGATGAGGCTATGACTTCCAAAGCCTGCCCCCAGTGACATGTTTTCCCCCCAAAGATGCTGCACCACCTCCCCAGACAGAGAACCAATTTCCTAGGTGTTTCTTAACCCAGAATGTGCACTGAGCACCAGCGTGCATCTCTCTGCTCCCTGCCAGTGGATGCAATGAAACTGGCTGTTCACATTCCTGCTGCCTTACTGTCCCTACCACGATGCACAGCACTGTCAAGCTGAATCAGAAAACATAACAACGACAACAAAACATTATCTCTTAAGTTGTTATTTTGTGTGGATATTTTATCACAGAAATTAAAAAGTAACTAGTACACATGAGATAAGGGGTTAATACTTAAATGTATAAGGAATTGAAACAACTCAAAAATGTTAAGACATTTTACTTTACATATATGTGTGTGTGCCTGAGTGTGTGTATGTGCACCATTTGAGTGCAATATCTACGGAAGAGAATATCAGATCCCTTGGAGTTGGAGTTACATACAGGAGGCTGGAAGTTGACGTGTGAGTGCTGAGAACCCACTTGGGTCTCTGGGGAAACAGCCAGTGCTCTTATTTGCCGAAACATCTCTCAAGCCCAAAGAGATGACTCGATTTTAGAAAAATATGCATGGCTCTATTTTAAAATAGAAAAAAATCCGAATATGCACGTCTCAAAGGCAGATGACACAAATGACCAACAGACACATGAAAAATACTCATCAGTAACCACCATAGAAACACAGGTTGAAATCACAGAATGAAATCACATCACATCAAAAGGATGACAGATGTGTCTTAGGGAGACTATGGGAACTCTGACTGTTGGCAAGAATAGACTTTAGGGAAGCCTCCAGAAAATAGCATGGGGGGTTCCTCAAGCAACTAAAAGTAAGCTCCCACTACTGGTGGTATCCAAAGGAAATGAGTCCTGTGTCATTGCACTGCAGTTCACAACAGCCAAGACAACAACCTGACTGTCCAGCAAGGGACAAAAAGGTAAAGAAGATACAAAGAAGGTGTAAGAAGGAAACATGGATGAAGCTGGAGGGCACCGTGATAAGTGACAGGAGCCAGGCGCAGGGGGATGAATACCACGTGTATCAATCACTCACCTCGTTGCTGTGACAAAATACCTGACGAATGTAACTTAAGGAAGGGAAGGTTGATGTTGGCTCATGGTGACAGGAAAGTCATGGTAGCAGGAATGTAGGGCAGCTGGTCACATGACTGAACCCACAGTCAGGAAGCACAGAGGCGAATGGCGGTACTCAGTGGGCTTCCTCCCTTTTCTATTTTTATTCAGTCAGGGAACCCAGGCCAAAAGATGGTGTCAGCCAGTTAATCCTGTTGGGAAACAACCTCACAGTCAGGCCCCAAGTTGTACCTCACCAATGTTCTAGCTGTTTCTTCATCCAGTAAAGTTGTCAGTCAACTTAGCCACCATCAACCCCATGTTCTTACTCGAAGGACAGGATAGGTGCTTATTAGGAATGTGTGATGCTGCGGGATGTTGGTTGGTCTCAGTTTTTTTCAGGACAAGTTAGCTCAGGAGATCCTAATGCACAGCCTAGTTCGATCGTCAATGTACTACATGCTTTACATTTACGTGGAGCTGAAGAGATGGCTGCTCAGTGGTTAAGAGAGGGTATAGGACAGGAGCCTACCAAAGATGTCCTCTGAAAGACTCCACCCAGCAGGGGATCAAACAGATGCTAAGACTCACAGCCAAACTCTGGGCAGAGAGTGGAGAGTCAGTCGTATGGAAGAGTGGAGGGATAGAAGGACGCAGAAGGGCCTGCACAAACGGATGCACCAACCAAAGACAATGCATAGAGAGAACCTAGACCCCTACCAAGATATAGCTGATGGACAGCTCATTCCCCTAGTAAGGGGAGGGCTACCTCTGACATGAACTCTGGTGCCCACTATCTGATCACTTCCCCTTGGTGGGGCAACCTTACTGGGCCACAGAAGAAGAGGATACAGGAAATTCTAATGAGGCAGGATAGGCTGGTGTCAGATGGTGGGAGAGGAGGGCTCCCACTAGAGGAGGAGAACAGGGGGAAAGAGGGAGGGATGGAGGGTGATAATGGGAGGATATGAGTGAGGGGGTAACAATCGGGATTAATGTGAATAAATTATAAAAAATAAAAATAAAAAAGTAATGGCTGCTCTTGCAGAGGACGCAGGTTCCACTGCCAGCACCCACATGGCAGCTCACCAAGCATCTGTAACCCCAGTTCCAGGAGGCACCCTCTGCTGGCCTCCAAGGGATCCTGCATGCCCACGCTGCACATAGTCACGCAGGTTTCACACACATACACACAAATTTTAAAAATAATGTATAACTGGATGAAATGAAGACATTATAATTCATGTATTCATTAACTCCATTCGGTCATTCTTAAATGCATACACATTTTAAAATAATATTTTATTTAATAACTATAATTTTTGTCAGTTAAAAATATTTAGCTATAAAAACTTAAGCCAGCTGCTCCACTTAAGCATATGTTGTCCGTGGCATGTATCAGGATACCCATCCTTTCATCAAGGCTGAGTAATACTCCTTGTGTGGATCTACCACAAATGTCCACTGAAGGATCCCCACCATGCTACCATGAGGACAAGACGCTGAGTGAAAGAAGCAGACACAAAAGGCCCCCTGTAGTGTAGGCTGTTCATATAAAACATACACAGAAACACAAAGCTGGCCAGTAGACGCCAGGGTGGTTGTTGAGGCTATTTTGGTTGGGAGGGGGGAGGGAGGTTTCAGCACTGAATGCTGGGATTGCTCTGTCTTGTTAAATGCTGTACTTGGGATTCTCGCCTCCTTAGATTCTTTTTGGAAACAAACCATCTAGGGCACAGCTGTCAGTGATGTTCCCACCTAGACATGCAGATGGGATGGCTCCTAAGTCCCGAAGCCTCAGACAAGAGGGGAGCCGGGGAAAATCAGGACAGGGTAGAGCGAGCACAGGGAGACTCAGGGCTGGGTTGAAGGGAGGTAAGGACAGGCTCCCGGAAAAGCCAGCTAGAAGTGTGTTCGGGGCAGAGTACAGTTCAGTGTCCTTGCACCCTACCCCAAGAGACTTCCCCGGGGGAGCTACTTCCTATCTGGTCTCACTCCAGTCCCTGGATGGACACACTGCCTTGGCCTGGGGTTCTAGGGGGTGGAGCCTCCAGCTGGCCTCTACTGTTCACCTCCTCTTCAGCCTGGCAGAGTGGCCACAGCGCCAGCATCAGCTGTAATTCCCCATTTTCTGACTAAACATCTCACCACATAGGAGAAAACCACCAGCTCAGGCACAGGGTGTGAGTTCTGAAGTCCTGGACAGCGCTCAGAAACATAGAGACAGAGAAATAGTAACACTAGATTAATCGCCTTTACTGTTTTAAAATGTAAATGTCTAATTAACCAAGCAAGTGGCTGATACTTGAAGATGCAATCACTTTAAATGTTTAAAAAAAAAAAACTAGAAGTAGAGAAGATACCTACATGATGACTTGGACACCCTCAATGCCCATTTTATTAAATGTTTTCTTAGAGCACTGTGTTCTCTATGGGAGTATCCTTTCTGGGATGCTTTGTGGCTATCAGGCTGCCCAGCCATTCACACGGGATAGGTGTGTCACATCCCAGCCAGCTATGAGAAGCTACAGTGAGTCTAACCATCTACACACTATGGAACTCTATGAGGGGGTCAGAGTTGATGACCTACATATACCATTGCCTGGGACTCTACAAGGGGGTCGTAATTACTTAAGCTCCAGAGAATTCCAATTTCAAACAGCTTCCCATTGCATCCTTTTCCCCTAGAGGGATCCACAGACATATTTTCTAAATTGATCTGCATCTTTCTGCATCCTTTTAGGGCTGCAGTGCTGTTGGGCAGCATAGGAGCCTGTGTAAAGCTGGGCTGCTGTCAGCTGCCAGGGAGCCTCTGGCTGCCCCTCAGGATATCAAGCATTTCTCATCAGAGTCCGCAGACACGACCCAGGGAAATACACTGAGGCCACACTCCACCACCGATCCACCTCCTGTGTGTTGCAACAGTTTGCTGCACACAACCCAGAAGACCCTGCAGACCCGGGGTGGTGGTGGGGGAAATCCTGTCTGCTCCAATTGTTCAGCTTCCCCACTGTGGTGCCTGCAAGCTGGTTGGCATCTGCCACACCATAGCCATCTTCATGCCCAGGCCTCATCACCTGCCCTTCTCTCGCCATCCCCTTCCTAAAGACCCCAAAGAGAACCCCAGAAGCCAAAGACAGGATACATATGTGTATACCCCTACCAAGAGCCCTCTCCTCTGAGAATATGCCAAAGAAATAGTAAATTTCATCTGGCCACACGGATGCCTATCACTGCTGCCAGACTGGCAAGTTGGCCCTGTTACAGATCTAGGAGGCCCTGCCCAGCCTCACACGCTTGCTGCCTACCTCACAACACTCGTCTTGTGGGTGAGTTTTGGCTGTCTCACATCTTCAGCCAGATATGTGGCTGATATCAAACTCTGAGCTAGAAGGTCAGAGGATAGAAGCTATAGAAGGAACTAGCAGAAGCCACAGAGAGACCGTATTGCGTGAAGATCCGCTGTGGCGAGAGCTGGTGGTCAGGCAGCATAGAAAGGAAACCAGAATCCCTCCATGTCAAACAAGAGGCAGAACTGATATGGAAATCCTGGTGCCCAAGTCAAAAACATCCTGCACTTTGTCACTAAAATTTGCTCTCTGGACTGCAGAGGTAGTTCAGCCTATAAAGGGTTTGCCATGAAGGCATGAAGAACCGAGTTCAAGCCCCAGGACCTACACAAATGAACACAAGGCAAGGGGGGACATGTTCGGAATCCCAAGACTGAGAAGATAGAGACAGGAGATCCCTAAGACCTACTGGCCATCCGGTCTAACCAAATCAGCATACGCCAGGCCAATGAGAGACCCTGCTGCAGAAAACAGGGTGGACAGTGTTCTGAGGGAGGACAGCCAAGATTGACCTCTGTTCTCCAATTACACACACACACACACACACACACACACACACACACACACACACACACACACACACACAACTTGTTTACTACATGAGCAAGTTTCCAAAGGCTGCCCTTCTCTGCACATTCTGGAAGCCTCCAGAGAGCAGTGGACAATGACTTCAGAAGCCTTCTTAACATGAGTACAGTGCTTCTGTCCAGAATAAATCATATCACTTTTAATCTCTGTCCAAAGTGCAAACTCTTCCCCTGCAAAACGAGGGGACTATTGCCTCATCCAGCCCACGGTTGGCAAACAAAAGTCCATCTAAAAAGCCAAATTAACGGCTGCTCTCTCCACTCCCTCTTCTGTTAAATACCACACTCCCAACTCTAAATAGAAAAATCAATATTTGCAGATTAAAGGTTTCATTTTTATTGCAAATATTCATGAAGATTAAATGTCATTTTAATCACATGTTAGTTCATTTCTCTGAGCACATCATATTTGCATGTGTTCCTTCACTGTGGGGAAATGAGTTTTTCCTGGGCCAGCTGCGTTTTATTTACTGTTTGTTCTTATCCCTGTATTATCAGGAAGCCTCTTCAATCATATATGTGTGTGTGTGTGTGTGTGTGTATACACATATGTATATATATGTGTGTGTGTGTATATATCATATATATACATAGATAATATATGTGTGTGTACACACCACACACACACACACACACACACACACAATATCTTAGCTAGTAATTGGAGTAACCAGCTAATTGTTTACTGATACAAAGTCCAGACTTTGCATTCAGAATATGAGAAAGATGCTACTGTACCAAAGTCACTCTGCTCGTCAGTGGCCACTTCCCACTAGGGCAAGCTAAGGGCTGTAAGTACCTGCTCAGCTCTTGGGGTGCCAGGAGGAGTGTGGTAACAGGACACTGCTCAGGTCATATTCAGCTGGTAGCCCTGACCCTAGTTGTTTCCAAGGAAACCTGTCTAGTGCTCAGACCAATGCGCCACCTAGCACCTGCCTCTTTAGGATGTCCCCAGTGAGAGCCAGGCCCAGGTGGGTTCCCTGATGTCTGAGTTTTAAAATAGATATAGTTACTCTGTGTGGGGGTGGGGGGGGGGGGGGGGGGGGAGGGGAGTTCCCTTTGGGTGTGCCTCCTTAATGGGTGATTTAGTGTCAGATGGGTTTTATTAAGGAAAAGGGTGGAAGACAGGACTAGAGGGAAGGGTAGGGTTTATGGCAAGTCTTCCCAGTTGACTTTGAGCTGGTGAGTGGCAAAAGTCAGTGCAGCAGCTTCTGGTGTTCAGGGGTTTCACAGCCGCCACTGAAGTCCAGTGTGTGTCCCTGGGCTTAATTCCCACCTGTGAGCTGTGCCTGGTGCGTGCACAGCCCATTTCTCCACTGATCTGTACACACTGTGGATAACAGAGTTCTCTGCCTCTGCCGAGATGTGCATGTGCAGGTGTGTGTGGCTACATGGGTGTGCATATTTGTATAGGTGTGTATTTGTATAGGTGTGTATAGGTGTGCATATGAATGCCCCTGCATATGTGCATGTGCCTGTGGAGGTCAGAGGTCAGTGCTGTCCTCAGCTGCTCTCCACTTTATATTTTGAAATAGGGTCCCTCGCTGAACCTGGAGCTCACCAAATAAAATAGTCAGACAGGCCAATAAACTCAGGGGATCCACCGGTCTCTGCTCCCACAGCTCTAGGGTTACAGACCCCTGCTGCTACAGGCTGCTTTTTACATGGTTCTGGGGATTTGAACTCAGGTCTTCAGGCTTGCACAGCAAGCATTTAACCAACTGAGCCATCCCCAGGCCTGGTCTGTAGACTTGGGTGCCCCTTTCTCCCTCTGCTTTTAGAAAATCAAAGGTCTGACTTTCTAGCCCCAAAGAGACCTTCAGCTCCCTCTCTCATTACAAATTACACACAAAACACCTGAGGGTGCCCCTTCCCCCCACTCACTTTCTGTGCTCCCAGGAAGCTTTGTGTTGACTGGCCTGTCACCCTTGTCCACAGAATGAAGAGCCTGTATTCTCCAAGGATGGCCGGAAGTTTTTCTTTGTCAGAGCAATCCCGCAGGGGGGACGGGGGAAATTCTACCATATCACTGTGTCATCTTCCCAGGTAAATCTCGCTGCCTTCTGTGCTGGTGTGCTAACCTGGGAGGCTGGTGCTCACAGATGGGTTCTGAGGCTGAGGGCAGCATGGCACCGTCTAAGTTCGGAGGCTCTGAGCAGGGCAACGGCCAGAGTCCAGATTCTCTATTGATGTGCAAGAGCATAAACATGGCATATGACATTTCTAGAAATGACAGAGGCACACAGGAGACTAGAGATGACCGATGAGTTGCCTGTCTGCCCTTAAGGCAGATCTGGCCTTAAGGATATGGTAACTCAAAGTCCCCTGTTCTGGTCCAGCAGCTTAGGATGAGTGCTGCCCAGCAGGGACACAGATGTCTGGTGAATGCCTCCCTGGAAGCACAGTGGTCCAGGAAGAGCTGCCTGGACGCTGAGCTTTGAACTCTCTGCCCTGAGGCAGAAGGTGATGAAGATGGTCATGTGCTTGACATTCTGTGTCACCAACCCCATCCTCTTGTGCAGGTTTGGTTTTAAAGCTGGCTGACGTTACCAAGAATGGGACAAGTGTATGAAATGTAATTGGAAACACCATTGATACAAAGTGGGAGACTATACATACACACACACACACACACACACACACACACACACACACACACGAAGTGAAGTGGGAGACTATATATATATATATACATATATACATATACACACACATATATATATATATACATATATATGGACCCAGAAGAAAAACTACCGGACCATCCTCTCAAGGAATATCTGGGAGGAAGAGGCAAGAAGGGCCCTGAAAAGCCTCGGGTAGGAATGATGGCTACTCCCAGCTTAGGCAGCCATTTCTGTTTTCAAGCCACTTAGTCACATGATTTATGGGCTGTCCAAAATCTGATTTGATCTGTTCACTTTCTGGCTGGGGTCATTTCAAGCAAGATTTAATTTTTTTCTGATGCTTTTATTGAGCCCCAGTCTCTAGAAGCCTGCGGATGATCAGAAATCGCTGAGAATCCCTTAGCATCCACCTGGAAGTGATTCCCACCCTACCCCAGGCACCCGCTCTGCCCTGACTTCTGCTTCCAAGCCCAGGATGGCCTGAGGCTGCACTGCCTTCCTGAATCCACATCCACCCTCAGGTCCTCACACACACTGCCTGCTCCTGGGTCTACAGGCCCACATGTTGGCCTCCATCACCTGAGTTAGGTTCCATCCCCGCTGCACTGGCTACCCAGGGCATATGCCATTCAGAACAGCTGCCCCTGGGTCTGCAGACCCATGTGTTGGCCTCCATCACCTGAGTTAGGTTCCAATCCCTCCTGCACTGGCTCTCCAGGGCATATGCCATTCAGGACAACTGCCCACAACTGTACCTCAGCATCCCAACTGAAATTTGAATATTGCTTGTATCGGGCATCTGATGGTAGGTTCTGGTGACTACAAGGCAGGCCTCTGGGTGAGACTTGAGAACTCTGCCAGGTGATCAGGAGTCACACTCAGTCCCTGTGGCACCTGGCCCCCAGCAGGGATGGCAGAGATAGTCAGAAGAATTACACTGGGTTCCTCCCTTCCTACACCTCCCCTGATTCTGCCTGGTCCCCCCCCACACACACACACACACACTCTTTCCTCCATCTTGGGTCCTAACACAAACATTAAATTCACAAATGTATCAGCCTTGGGTATGTGTCTGTAGAAGAAGGTGGGATGAGGTGCCAGGAACAAGCCCGACAGAGGGACCACATGGTATTCTCATTGGTTGCACTCAGACAAGGATGTGAGCACCAGAGTGCATCGCAGAGGATTCTGGATGCGAGCCAGGCTGTGTAGACGAGAAGGAAGAAGGGGTGGAGATTGCCTCACACTGAGAGGCTCCAGAATGATGCACAAGAGCGGGGGCCCAGTGTCTCCTTCCTGACGTCTCATCTGTGTTTCAGCCCAACAGCAGCAATGACAACATCCAGTCTATCACCTCTGGGGACTGGGATGTGACCAAGATCCTGTCCTACGATGAGAAGAGGAATAAGATGTGAGTAAGACCCGGGGGTTGGATCCCAGGAGCCGTCTCTGACTGCTAGCAGATCTGCTTCTTATTTCTAGTTAAATATGCTGGAAGAAGGGAAAATGCAGCTCAGAGGGCTTCCCCTCCCCTCCTAGATCATGGCACTTACCCGGCTCCATTGTGAGCTCAGGCCTGACTGGCCGACTCCCAAAGCTACAAGGCTGACAGAGGGAAGATTGCACACACCAGTAAGGCAGCAAGGGTTCAGAAATGTTGCTCTGTGGCAGCTGTTTGCTGAGTGTCTGTGACCTGGGCACTGGCTAAGCACATCTGCAGCATGGTCTCGCTAATACTATGGTTATATGTTATGTGGTTGTATGGTCATATCCTTGCCCATTTAAAAGAAAAACAAGACATGTGCTGGGAAGATGGCTCCATCATTAAAGTGCTCACTATGCAAGCATAAGGACATGAGTTCAAGCCCCAGGACCCACATGAAAGAGCCAAGCATGGTGACATGTGCTAGTAATCCCAGTGAGAGGGCTCTGGAGCTCATCACCTAACCAGTGAGCCAAGGCCCAGTGAGAGATGAGTGTGTGTGTGTGTGTGTGTGTGTGTGTGTGTGTGTGTGTGTGTCTGTGTGTCTGTGTCTGTGTACTGATTTGACCAAAAAAAAAATAAGATGGGTAGCTCCTGAGGAGGGATACCCAAGACCATCCTCTGCCTCTGCAGGCAAGTCCACATGTGGACACCTGTGCACATATACACAAACGTGCACACACATGAAATAAAAATAAATGCCAAGGTGCAGAGAAATCAAGCTGCTTTGTATAGATTATTCAGCAGCTAACGGGAGTCTAGGGGTCTGTAGGCATCCAGGCCCAGCCCTGCACCTGATGAGTTCTGCTCTGCCTCACTGCTCACCCAGGAGGCACTCTCAGGCTTAGGAGAGGCAGACATGCATGCCCCAGACCGGGTTTTATGGGATTGTATAAAGTCTCTCCTTGCCCTTCAGGAGTTTACTAATCAGTAGGGAAACTGCGTGTTCACAACTAGGTATGCGCTGCCACTGCCCTCACTGCTGTGTGAGGACTCATTGCTCGAGGAACAAGGTCAGAGCAGGGGGCAGCTGAAGCTGACACTACTTGCACCAGTGTGTCCTTCTGCGTGTACCACCTGGCCTTCTGCGCCTGTACCACCTGGCTTTCTGCAGCTGTGGTCATGAGTGTGGCCAGATGTAACATAAGCATCATTCATTTTATAGGCCACAGTCCCCCACGAGACACCATGAAGATGCTAGGGGAGGGCTTGTGGCCTGCAAATCTGCTCTGAGGCATGCTAACCCTGTATACCTTCCCCATTCCCACAGCTATTTCCTGAGCACGGAGGATCTGCCACAGAGACGACAGCTCTACAGGTAACTCGCTCTCACTGCAACAGGGGCCTCCTGGCCTTACAGAATCACAGCTCTGTAGCAGCTCATGGGAGGCAGCAAGGACAGCTGAGTAACCAGAAAGACTGGGAAGAGTGAACAGTGGAGAAGCCAAGACCCCAACTCCTGTTTCTGTTTGGTCAAATCGGTTCACTCACTCACACACATACACACACACACACACACACACACGCTTCTCCTCTTGAGGGACTCTGCCTATCTTGCTCCTATATCCAAGTGCTACCTTGTGAGATTGCCCTTATCTGTGTGTTTTCGGGAACAGCCTAGTCTGGTTTTGGAATCAACCAGTGGCAGAGTGGAGAGGAGGCTGGCTTTCCCATCATGCTCCATGCTTGCCGTGTGATGGTTCAAGTTCCATGAGTTCACATAATGTAGAAAATGGATGAGCATGTTATGAACTCAGAGAGGGGCCAGATCTAAGATCACCCTCTCATCCGTTCATCCTGTTAACTGCCTGCTCCTGAGCTCATGGGAGGGAGCTTTGTTCTGAGGTAAACTTGATTTCTACCAGTTAGGAGGAAGAAAAGAAGAGCCATGGGTCTTTGTAGGCACCTCTTAGCTAGGAGGGCTGCAGACGGCTGCTCCCTGAGTCCACAATGGCCACTGGATGGGACCAGTGGGGACCAGAGAGGCTAGAGAAGCCCCCAGAACACGGAGGTCTCCCCTCAGCCAATGGACTCTTGTGCTGAATATAAAGCTGGTGTGAGTGAGCAGGGCCCTGTGATCATGGACTTGCTTCTCTCTGGAGACCGTTCACCACTGTGGGCCTACTAGGATCATGAAAATCAGGCTACCCACTTTTATAAAAAGCAAGAAAGCAGCCTTCTGCTCCTCCCCTGTGACCTGTAGCATCAGAAGCTTGTGTTCTCTCTCCCATAACATCTTCATTCTCAGCAAGAGAGGCCCCACATTAGAAGATGTGCTTAGAGGGGAACATTCCCAGGGCTGTGGGAAGACAGGAGTTTCCTATCTAGATCAAGCCTGATGATGGTGGCCCTGGGTGGCATCTTCAATCTGTTTCTTTCACTGCCTTCCTCATCCCCTAACAAGCAGCAGCATCACCACCATCTGCTGTCAGGAGAACTGGGATCTTGAGCCAATCAACACTAGTTCCTTGACATCTACACAGCCCCTTCCTTTTGCCTTTGGCACACAAGGATTATGGACAACCTCTCCACTGTTATAAAATTGCCAATCATCTGTTCAGAGAGTTACTCACATGGCTACAAAGTGCCTAGTGATCGTGTCCCTGACCACTGTAGGTACCTACAATTATTCAAAGTGATGGCATCTGTGATTGCACCAGTTGACAGTAACCATGACCCCACCAGGTGATAAATGGTAACCATGACCATGTGATAGTACCCATGACCACACTAGGCAATGACACCCATGACACACTAAACAATGACACACATGATCACACTAGGCAATGACATCCATGACCACACTAGACAATGACACCCATGACCACACTAGACAATGACACCCATGACCACATTAGACAATGACACCCATGACCACACTAGACAACGACACCCATGACCACACTAGACAATGACACCCATGACCACACTAGACAATGACACCCATGACCACACTAGGCAATGACACCCATGACCACACTAGGCAATGACACACATGACCACACTAGGCAATGACACCCATGACCACACTAGGCAATGACACCCATGACCACACTAGGCAATGACACCCATGACCACACTAGACAATGACACCCATGACCACACTAAGCAATGACACCCATGACCACACTAGGCAATGACACCCATGACCACACTAGGCAATGACACTCATGACCACATTAGGCAATGACACCCATGACCATACTAGGCAATGACACGCATGACCACACTAGACAACGACACCCATGGCCACACTAGACAATGACACCCATGACCACATTAGGCAATGACACCCATGGCCACACTAGACAATGACACCCATGACCACACTAGGCAATGACACCCATGACCACACTAGACAATGACACCCATGACCACACTAGGCAATGACACCCATGGCCACACTAAGCAATGACACCCATGACCACACTAGGCAATAACATTCATGACCACACTAGGCAATGACACTCATGACCACACTAGGCAATGACACCCATGACCACACTAGGCAATGACACCCATGACCACACTAGACAACGACACCCATGGCCACACTAGACAATGACACCCATGACCACATTAGGCAATGACACCCATGGCCACACTAGACAATGACACCCATGACCACACTAGGCAATGACACCCATGACCACACTAGACAATGACACCCATGACCACACTAGGCAATGACACCCATGGCCACACTAGACAATGACACCCATGACCACACTAGACAATGACACCCATGGCCACACTAGACAATGACACCCATGACCACACTAGGCAATGACACCCATGACCACATTAGGCAATGACACACATGACCACACTAGGCAATGACACCCATGACCACACTAGGCAATGACACACATGACCACACTAGGCAATGATACCCATGACCACACTAGGCAATGACACCCATGGCCACACTAGACAATGACACCCATGACCACACTAGGCAATGACACCCATGGCCACACTAGACAATGACACCCATGACCACACTAGACAATGACACCCATGGCCACACTAGACAATGACACCCATGACCACACTAGACAATGACACCCATGGCCACACTAGGCAATGACACACATGACCACACTAGGCAATGACACCCATGACCACACTAGGCAATGACACCCATGACCATAGTCTCCACATTCTGCTATCACCCTGCCTGCAGTTTCACTGATGGTCAAATAGCTACCATCCAGGATTTGAAGGACTGAGAAGTTTCCAGAATCTGGAGGAATATGAGCTGGGTAGGCTTCTGGAAAATAGAGTTGAGTATCCCCAAAGAAACTCTGATGGGAGTAAAGCTTACACGGTTGTCAGCAGGAATGGCTGGGCAGCCTCAGAGGGGAGGTACTCTGCAGGGAACTTGACCTCCATAATTAGTCAGTCTCTGCCCCTGTTCTCACTGGCTCTTTGCTCTTCCAGTGCCAACACTGTGGATGACTTCAACAGGCAGTGTCTGTCCTGTGACCTGGTGGAGAACTGCACCTACGTCAGTGCTTCCTTCAGCCATAACATGGACTTCTTCCTGCTCAAGTGTGAAGGTGAGTGGCTGCCATTCCACACCTGTCCCAGGAGGATGCTGAGGTCTGCAGGCAAGACAAAATGGGTGTGATGGGAACACGGCCAACTGCAGAGCCAGGGACACTAATCAGGAGGCAGGACTGCATTCGCATCTTCTTACAAAGACTAAAACTCGTCAGGGGGTTTCTCTGTGTTGAGCTACATCTCCCCTCCCATTGTCCATAAAAGACCAGTAAGCTGTGAGCTACTTGAGGTATCTACCTGTTGCATAATTGTGCCTGTGCTGTCTATAAAAGTGACAAAACAGTTCCAAGATCAGGCTTTCCAATACGGAGGATTGGGATTATAAAGAAAGACACAGAGGTACAAGTTCCTAGAGCCCAGTTCATTGATCCCAAGTACACAAGTAGTGTTTGTGTGTGTGTGTGTGTGTGTGCGTGCACGCGCACGCCTATGTATACCTATGTGCTGTGATGCATGGGTAGAGGTCAGAGGACAACTTTTAAGAGTTGATTCTTTCCTTTCACCATGTGGGTCTGGGAAAAAACTCACATTCGAGCTAATGGCAAGCGCTCATATCCACTGAACTGTCCCCCTGGCCCATGTGTAAGTGTCATTTATCACACCAATCAGAGCACTCATTAGGAGGCCAGGCCTCAGCGTGGATGCAGAAAATGTCTTTGCATCTTCTTCTTGTCTATTGCAAAGAGTGAATCCATGTGTCTATCACATTTGGGTGGATAGCTCCTTTAAAAGTAAACTTCCCATTCCAGTTCATCAGGCATGGCAGCAGGGCCACTGCGCCCTAACTCACTTCTCCTGCAGAGTCAAGCAAGCCAGCTGTGGTTATAGGCCTAAACCCCTCAAGGCATCATGGTCCCCTGAGGTAAGAAAGTAGCATGCAGCAAAGAGGCAGGCATTAAGGCTGCTACCTGAGGGACTAGGCCTGATGAGTTAAGACATCCCCTGAGGGGAAGTGTCTGCTGGGGTTTCTGACTACAGACACCTCTGTCTGTTAGGTGGCTTTTGGATCAGGCAGTGGACATCGCTAGCTTCCTCTGGTGTGGCTCAGGCTGTTGTACTGTGGATATCGAATGATCCCAAAGGCCATATGCTTAAAGCTCGCTCACCAGCCTATAGAGCTGTGGGGAGGTGTCTAAAGGACTAGAGGAAGAAGTTAGGTCTTTGGGGGCATGCCCTTGAGGGTTGTGTTGGCTGTGTTGGACCTTGTCCCCTCAGTTAAAGCAGGAACATGGCTGTGTGGCAGCTAGCTCAAGGTGCTGCCATTTCTTCTCAGTGACCCGATGCGACTCTCTCTTCATTATCACAAATTAAATAGATTCACTTCAAGTAATTGATCATGTGACCTTGCAAAAGCACATGCAGTCCAGCTTACTGAAAAAGTGAGGGCCTGCCTGGTGGACTGCTCAGTGGCACTCTTACAATTCGGGGGAGAGGGCGCCTCTGCAGCTACCACACATCCCTAAGCAGACCATGACCTTTCCTTCCTTTGTGCATCCAGCTTGTTGTTGAAAGGCGTCTGTGGGTGGACAATGACCACAGAGCTAGGATGAGAGATGACAGAGCGCCTCTAGATGGTTCAAGGGGGTGGGAGAGAACACTTAGAAAACAGCTGACATCTGTACTGTATGCGCTGTGGTGCTCTATGGGGACGGACAGCAGCAGGACACCCTCCACTGCATCCCAGGATACTGCATGTGCCTGGTGCCTCCTCCTCGGGCTACTGACACGCTGAGGGCTGAATGAACATGCAGGGAGTGGCTTAGACAGCATCTCTGCAAGACCAGTGCTCACCTCCCTCCCCAGCAGCCCAAACACACCAGCCCCATTTCACAGATGGAAGCATCACTCACCCAACTAGTGGGTGAGAGCCAGGTCTTCCTACCCCTGGACATGTCAGAGGCCCGGGCCCACGAGTGCTTCTCTTGTGTGGAGTGAAAACTAATCTTTGTAGATCTCCGAGTGGAAGCCCTGCATACAGCCTGGGCACAAGAGGGCGCTGCAGCCCTGCACATTGATCTCCACAGGCACCCTTGCTGGGTTCTGTGTTAGGGTTTCCCCTTGTATAAACTTCACCACTAGATTGAATGTGTCTGTCTCACTGGGGACCACCGAGAGCTAAGCCCTGGCTTAGAGAAGGCCTTCTGTGGTACTGTCTGTCGGGCAGACACGGGGCTTGACATTAGACACACAAAGATGGAACACAGAGGGAGGTCCTGCTGTCAGGGATCCCAGAATCTAGGATAAGAAAAGTTGGAGGAACATTCATTCATTCATTCATTCATTCATTCATTCGTTTTTCAAAATAGGGTTTCTCTGTGTAGCCTTGGCTATCCTGGAACTACTTTGTAGACCAGGCTGGCCTTGAACTCATTGCAATCCTCCTGCCTCTGCCTCCCTGAGTGCTGGCATTAAAGGCATGCACCACCACATTGAGTGAGATGATGGCAGAGGAAGAGGAACCTTTAAAGAAAGATGGCTGGCTGCAGGTTACCAGCGCATCCCTAGAGCCTCAGCTCAGGCCAGGTCCGCCTCCCCCCCCCCCCCCTTCTCTCTCTCTCTCATGGCAGGGCTTTGAGGACATGTGAACAGTTCAGAAGGGCAAAGAGCATGGGAGAAGGCACAATGTGGCACCGTCTGGGGGAAAGAAAAACATAAGCACATGTAACTGTCCACTTGAACAAAGTAGAATCACATTGGAAAAGTCTCAGTGGGGAATTTTCTAGACCAGGCTGGCCTGCGGGCATGTGGATGACAAGGAGAGTAACGAGCCGGGTGCAAACATGCATGCATTTATTCTCCCTGCTTTTGACTGTGCATGTGACCAGCTGTTTTAAGTTCCTGCTGCCTTGACTTCCCCACAGTGAGGGACAGTCTGTCACTGACTCAGTTTCCCAGGGTAGCCCTTTGGCCACTCTCACATATTGCCTAAAGTGAGGAAACCTCAGTTTCTGTTTGATGACTCACAGCCTGAGTTAACGTAACCATCAGTTAAGAATGGCTTCTCCATCTCAGATTAAAATGAATGAAGTTTTTTTTTTAATGTGTGTATGAATGTTTGTCTGCATGTACTCACATGTGCCATGTGCATGCCTGGTGCCCTTGGAGGCCAGAAGAGGGCCTCTGATCCAGGGGAACTGGAGTCCCAAACATTTGTAAGCCACTGTGTGGGTGCGGGGACTCAAACTCAGTCCCCCGATTGAGCAGCAGGTGCTCTTAACAGCTGAGCCATCTCTCCAGCTCTCAGACCAGAGTTTCAGATGCACAAAGAAGATTCGTGTGGTCACAGAATTCATTTTTTTCTCTCTCTGTGAACGGCAGTCTCTATGGTCAGTGGAGCTCGATATGGAAAACCTGGGCTAGGTCAGGCTACCCTAGGAAGGCAGGGTGCATGACACATCCTCACGCCAAGGACAACTGACATATTTAGATAACTCTTCTCTGCTAGATCATCAGCATGGTTTCAAAACAAAGAAAGAAAAAAATACAAGGCGGGGAAACTTGAATGGCCAGGGAAACATTAGCTTGACCAAGCAAACCCCTGCCTGCCACTCCCCGACACACACACACACACACACACACACACACACACACACACACCTTTCTTTCTTTCTGAGACATGTCATGCCACCATCTGCAGAGAGACCCTGTGACAACAAAGCGTTGGGAGGGAGTTGTATGCAGGTCAGGGAGTGCTGGCCACACCGGAAGCTGCTAACAGTTGGAGAAGGATCCCCTTGGGTCATAGGGAGTACAACCTTGCAGATGCTGTGACCTTGAACTTCAGGTTGTGTGCATGCCCCTCCACCTGAAACTCCACTCTGACTTGAGGTTTGCCAAAAGGAATTTGACAGAAACATCTCTGAACACGCATTTCCAGCTCTGCTGAAGAGGCAGGCCCTCAGGCCCATCACCAGCTCTCAGAATCATCAGCACCCATTCTCTCCATTTTAATAAGCCCTGAAAATTAAGTGCTACAGGGAGACTTGCAACTACAGCCTAGAAGGAAGGAATGGAGTCCCGCCTCCTTGCTGATAGGCTGGTGGGCCTGTGTAACAGTTCTGACACCAGAACTTCTCTTGTGAGCTCTCTAAGGTCAGTGGTCTGTCTTTGTAGCTAGAAATGTCTTTGTACCAGCCATCCCACATGTCTATCGGTGTAGCTAGACATGGGCACCCGTTTCTGTGACTGTGACAGCATCCTAACAGAGGGCAGTGTAATGGTAACCTCAGACACATAGTGAGTGACCTTCTAGAATGTTCCTCCTGAGGTTCCTGAACCTTTAGTCCTATTCTGACCCACAGAGCATGATGTGCCCAATTTCTTGGTGCCACTCCTAGAACTGCCTCTGGCCTGCTGCCTCTTCTTTGGTCTGCCTTGGATACAGAGGGGCCCCTGGCAGCGACAATGCTGCCTTTGACAGACTCCTCTTCCACACAGGCCTGTCCCATCCACCCTCAGCCCGCGCAGGGAGCTGAACCTCCAGACAACTGTAGTGTGCTGCAAAGGGGCTGGTGTTTCAATGAGAACATCTGTTCTGTCACACTTTAACAACACAACTATTAAAGCAAGAGGAAGTTAATTACAGTTGTCACTGTGTTCAGACTACACTGGTGCTTCCTCTTTGTGGAGCACTCGTGTATGTGTGTGTTGTAAAATACTTCACTGGCGTTACACGCTGCTGGTTCTATTTAAATCATTCCTAATTTCTCACTGATGTGATCAAAATGGGGAAGAAATTAGGAAGTAGAGATTTTAATCGTAGGAAAAAACTGAAAAATAAATTTAAGGAGTGAGTCCTAGGCCAGCACACATGCAGACACACGTGCATGCCTACACACTCACTCTGATGCACGTGTAGGCATAGGCATATATTTGCTCTACATTTATAAGAATGGTGATATTCATTTCTTTCTCTCCTCTCTCGAGTTTTGGTGAGGCTTCTTTCTTCCTTCTTTCCTTCCTCCCTTCATTTCATGTGCACATGTGGTTTCCATGTGTGTGTGAATGCTTTCATGCATGTAAACTAAGCTAGGAAGTACAGCAAAGGATGGAAACTGAGATCTTCTCTCACTCTGTAACAAGTTTATATGTATGTATGTATGTATGTATGCATGCATGCATATAGTCAGAGAGCTCTGCTGGAAGCTGGCAGAGTGTCCTAGCTGCTTGAGCGTAAAAGCCACCGTGGCCCCCTACAATTCTGTACCTCCATTTATTCACAGAATATGAATATGAAACAGACATAATTCCCACTTTATGGGTTCCCTTTAAGCAATAAACGAGATGCTACATGCAAAAGATCAGAACAGTGAGTGGCACACGGGACACACCAAGAGCACATGGCACAACAGGGTCAGTACTTGTCCTTATTGTCACTGTTTCCATGACCACAAGCAACGGGAGCACTGTCAGAACCTTAAGGAGGAGTTTGGAGCAAATATTGAGGAAGGCCTTAGGCAGGAGAAACACGCAAGGGAGAGCATGTGACGATGGAGATGGGACACTTTCAACAGAAGATGTGTGGAATCTACCATGAAGGAGATGGAGGAAAGCCAGCTGCCTCTCTTTCAAGCGTGTTCCACTTGCAGCCATGGGCTACATGCAAAACAAAATCAGAAACTCACCCAAAACATTATGAGATTCTTTTCCAAATGTTCTTTGTAACCAGCCTGTGGTTTGTGAATGTGGAGTTTGTAGTGGTCAACTTTGCATCCTAATGTTGAAAGGGACATGCCCGGGTGGTGTGGTTTGCTTTTGGGTTTGGGATTTAGTTTTTCAGAGACTGCCTCTTGTGTGTCTCAGGCTGGCCCTATGCATCACCTTGAAATCCTGACTCTCCTGCCTCTGTCTCTAGAGTGTGAAGACTACAGCTGTGTACCACTAGGCCCCATTTATGTGGTGCTGAGAAGGGAGCCCATGTGTGCTGGGACAACACTCTGCCACCTACACCCCCAGGCCCATGATTTACTTCTGTTCCCTTTGAAGCTAGAATGAAAATCACATGATTTAGAATCTCAACTCACTTCTTTCAGAGGATTCTGGGGGCCAGAGCATCACCTTCCCTACAACCCAGTGGCTCCCTGCCACTGCCATGGGGACACCCAGCAAGTGGCCTAGGCAAGATCCAAGCCACACATTGTGAAGTGAGTCATGGGTTTATCCAGTAGAAAAACAGAGCGAGCTAAGAAGGAAGATGAGCAGAACACTTCAGACATGATGCCTTCGGGGGTCCATGAGACCGAGGCACAGGACATGACCAGTCCCCATGGGCCTGCATCCTCCCACTTGCTGAAGCCACCTGTCCTGAGAAGTCAAGGACCATTCCAATTTGAGAGTAAAGGACCCATTGGTCACCATCACCCATGCTGGATATGCAGCCCAAGTGGCTCTCCTGTCAAAACTCGTCTTTCCAAATGGCTTTGTTCTCTCCAGAAGTTGAGCTCACATTCTCACAAGAAGGGATGTTTTCAGAATTCTTCTAACCCCAATGCTCCCCGGCTCAGGAGGAATGTGTAGCCCTTCCCCCTTGAGCATGCTTGGTGATTGACAGGGTTACCTGTGCATGCTGCCACAGCACTGTCATTACCAGAGATAGACAAGATCTTGTGTGGCATCTAGGCATGGGCCAGGAAGTTGTGGGGATAGTGAGGAGCCTCACTATAGCCACTATGATGACTTGTTCGTAACATCACAACCTGAGGGACACACAGCATCAATGCATCAGATGCTCATTCACTTAACCGACACTAGCAATTAGCAACATACGTGGAGTTCCTGCACATTTTTCCATGTGGAGTACATGATATAATAAATTTCAGTAACTGTGCTGAGTTCACACCTGTAATTCCATTACCTGGGAGGCTGTAAATTTAAGATCAGTCTGGGCTATACAGAAAGGCCCTAACTTGATCATGAGGAGGAGGAGGAGGCTGAGGAGGAGGAGGTTGAGGAGGAGGTTGAGGAGGTTGAGGAGGAAAAGGACAACCACAATGAAGAAGACGATGACAACGACGATGATGATACACTAAGTTGTTAAGTTCCAAAAAAGACTGATGACCCAAGACATAAATACATCATTGGGAATCAAATTAAGATACAATTGTTTTGACTGAAAGTCACCACTGAATAAGAACCACAATATGGCAGGCCAGAGCTATTCCTTTTCAGTAGGCAGGATACCAAGTCCTTTGAGAAGTGAGTCAAGAAGAGCCTGATGTCCCTTCAGGAGCTAGAGGCCCTGGTCCAGATTCCAGTCCTGGCACTTTAGGGGACTAAAAACTAAGTTCCTACCATCACACTGTGAATTCTGTATAACCCTGAATACGTCACTGGGAGCTGTCAGGTGGTGCACACCTGAAATCCCATCATATAGGAGTTGGAGGCAGGAGGGTCAGCAGTTCAAAGTCACCCTCACTACATAGTGAGTTCAATGCCAGCCTGAGCTGCATAAGACCCTTGCTCAGTAAACAATGAATTCAATTTAAGTTTTAAAATGTTCACCAGGGTGGCAGATGCAGTGGCTTCAATGCAAGAAGCTCATAGGTCTGGCAGCTTTTTTAACCAGATACCTGGAGGAATGGGTTGAGATCCAGAGTCTTCCAAGTCCCCCTCCGTTTTAAAAATAATTATTACTGTTTCAGTCACTGGGAAGGCTTGACTTCCTCAAATGCCTGTCACGTGCCCCAAGACTCACACATCATTTCTGCAGCAAGAGGCCACAGGTGACGAGAACCAATCAGCTTGGTGCAGCCTCTTCATCCTTCTTTCTTTCTTTCTTTTTTTCTTTTCTTTTTTTTTTTTTTTTTTTTTTTTTTTTTTTTTTTTTTTTTCCTTTTCGAGACAGGGTTTCTCTGTGTAGCCTTGGCTGTCCTGGACTCATTTTGTAGACCAGGCTGGCCTCGAACTCACAGTGATCCACCTGCCTCTGCCTCCCGAGTGCTGGGATTAAAGGCATGTGCCACCATGCCCGGCTCTTCGTCATTCTTAAGTGTGGAAATTGTCCGCCAATCTCCACAGCCCTCCCTGAGCAGTGCTGTTCAGACTCTGCCTGCAAAATAGAATCACTTTCAAGTTCCCTGGATAGAAAATTTGATTGAAGCAAAACTAAATGCTGTGGGGCACAGGCAGCGGGGATTGGGTAGGGGGTGGTGGTAGGACTAAATCCCAGGCTTGATGTCACCGATAACAAGACTTCAAAATCAGACAGCAACAAAACCTGTCTGTAGCGTTGACTGGGAAATACTGACTTAGGAACAAATATTTTAATTATCTGCTGCGGTTTGGGTAGCCCCCTGCTCCGTTTGTTAGGATGATCATATCACCTGGGTGTATACACTTTCTGCACCAGGCATGCATGATTCATGAGCTGGTAAATAAAGAGATCTGGAGCCCGTGCGCGGCAGGGCCCTTGCCAATTATCTCCACTGGCCAGAACCTGCCTTCTTCGCCTGCATGCAGCTGATCTTTGAAAGCATTCATCAGCCGCTGGCAGCACGAGTGGGGTCGCTTGGGATCTAAGAGTCTCTATTGTTTACACAGTAGGAGGTTAGCAGCGGTTGGGAGTGATGCCTCAGAGCGCCTTCCCAGGGTGCAGGCCAGAGTGAGCAGGGAAGGCGAATGCTCTCTAATGAGAGTTTCTATTCTGATGGCTTCTCCCTTAAAGCTCTGTGCCCTGTTTCTCATCTGCGAGTGTCACCTCTCCATCCTGCCAGACAGGTGCAAACTCATGCTCTAGACCAAATGGGGCTGGAACACAGTAACACAAAAATAAATAGTTCCCATTTGCAAGTATCTTGTATAACCCTGAATTTCACTTTAAGCGGAATCCAAATGTGTAACTCTCTGTCCATCGCCCAACATAATCTACCACAGTGTGGTGTTCATAAACTCACCTGCTTATTTTTCACCTTTCAGGAGCAACAGCAATTTGAAAGTCAAACATTTAACTTTCCCTAAAATCAACTCTGTCTCTAACTACAGATTTCAAAAGGTCACTTTTCTGTATTCTTCTCTTCATAAGCAATGTTTAGCAAGTACAATTTATCTCCTGCTATTGGTGACACAATTTTTGTGTTTGTCTGAACATTTATGTTAGCCTTGTTTGTTTGTTTGGTTGGTTGGTTCTTCGTTTTTTGAGACAGGGTCTCTCTGTGTAGCCCTAACTGTCCTAGAACACACTTTGTAGACCAGGCTGGCCTCGAACTCACAGCGATCCACTTACCTTTGCCTCACAAGTGCTGAGATTAAAGGCGTGTGCTACCACTCCCGCCTGTGTTCCTTATGTTTTGAAGAATATGTGCGTGGGTGTTCTGCCTGCTGAATGCGCATGCAGTGCCCTCAGAGGCCAGAAGAAAGAGCCAGAAACCCTGAAACTGGAGTTGATAGATGGGAGCTCGTGATTTAACCTGGCTCCTCTGGAAGAGCAGCCAGTGCTCTTAACCGCTGAGCCGTCTCTCGTGCCCCACCTGTGTTCTTGCTTGCTCTGGGGTGCACTGGCCACATGACAGGCTGAGTTATCAAAGATGTACAAAGTGTTAGAACAGGCTGGAAAGAATCTTAGATACATACATACATACATGCTCATTCTTGCTTGCAAATGTGAGGTTAGGAGTGTGTACATACAAGTGCGTGCACATGAGGGTGTGTACACATAGAGCCAAATAGTAAAGAGCTGGCCTCACTGACAGAGGAGCTTGTAATGAGATACAATCGTATGTTTTCACACATCCTCAGACTGGATGAAAACATATGCCAGCAGAGAGATGGGCTAAGGAAAAACAGAGTGCAATCCTGTCCCTGCCACCTGCTTCCATCTTCCCCTGTCCCCCGCCTTCAGCTGAGAGTTGAGCCTCCTTTTTCTTCTTTACTTCTGTGTGTGTGTGTGTGTGTGTGTGTGTGTGTGTGTGTGTGTGAATGGTGTGTGCGTGTATGTGTTTTGGGGGTATGAATTATGTGTAGATGTGGGTGTGAATGGCGTGTGTATATGTGTGTCAGGTGAGGGTGCAAGGTATGTGTGTGTGTGTGTCAGGGAAATGAATGGTGTGTATGTGTGTTCGGGTGTGACTGATGGGTGTAGGGGGTAAGAGAGAGGGAGAGAGAGAAAGAGACAGAGACAGACAGACAGACAGACAGAGAAACTGGGTGTCCATGCACTGTGTATAATATATAGAGGCCCAGTTTCGACGTCAAACATCCTCCTCCATCACTCTCCAACTTCAGCGTTGAGGCAGGGTCTCTCACTTGAACCCAGAACTTGATGATTCATCTCCAGCTAGCCAGCTTACTCCAGGGACCTCCTGTCTCTGCCTCCCAGGTGCTGGGGTTACAACAGGTGGTCTGCCACAGATGCCCTGGCATTGCCACGGATGCGAGGGGCCGCTTTAGCTGCTATGCCATCTCCCCGGACCCTGAGCCGTCAGGCTTCCCCATTGCTGTGGCCGCTTTGTATCTCAGAGGGAGATTCCCAGCATGCACCTGTTGGCCTTGGCCTACCAGACCTGCTACCCAGAGCTGATGCCCTAGAGCACACAGCCTGGGGCCTGCTGCAAAGCAAAGCGCTGGCTGCTGGAACTTCTTCCAGAGCTGTTTCTGCTCCTGCAGTAGATAGCCAGGTGGGAGCTGTCTGGAAATCGAAACAGCCAGATGGGAGCCAAAACTGCCCCCAGGTCTCCTGACCAGTCCCTGATCACACTTCTGGTGGCCACACTGACTGGTCAGAATTCTGGCTTCCTTTGAGAGTAAAGAAGGGTTATTCAGGTTTAAGGCACAAGAATCTGCATAAACAGCAGCCAGCCCTTGAGCAGGCAGTGTGACAAAATGGTAAAGGCCTTCTCTTATGTAAGGCTGACCTTAATGGAGACTAAGGAAGTTTCAGACAAGGTGTGCCACTCAGAAAAAGAGGGGGAAATCAAGATCAATTTAAAACTAGCGTGACAAAAGCCTAGGTTCGCGCTTTTGCCTCACTGTCACCAAAATGCGTGAGCAGAGTAACTTAAAGGAAGAGAGAATTGGCTTGGCTCACAGCTGCAGAGGGATTCAGCCCAGCACAGCCAAGAAGGCAGGAATATGGTGCAGGAAATGTGGTCACGTGGTAACCAAACAGGAAACAGAGAGAAAGAGAGAGTAGCTAGGAGCCAAGGTAGCCTTAGCCTTCAAAGACTGACCTTTGATGCCCGGCTTCTGCCACAAAGGCTCCATCGCTTGCCTGGTCAGAGCCACCAGCTGAGGAACAAGCCTGTGGGGAACAATCACATTCAAATCCGAACATACCTTAGATGCCTCATTAGTAACAGCACTCTAGTTGTGTGAGGTTCGCTTAGCATGTGTTACAGGCCCCCCCAAAATCCTGTGCATGTACCAGGGTTTCTTAACACATTTCTTCGTCTCTTAGGAAAGCAAAATAGCACAGGTCTGGTCAACAGTCTTTGTTTCTTAGGAAATTCACTTTAATTTGGATGTTTTCCTAAATCACCCACCAATTCTCAGAAGCTGTGGTGATCTGCATGAGAAATCTCCCCCTCACTGTCTCCGCCATTTGAACAGGTGGTCCCCAGTAGGCGAGGATCTGGAAGCCAATGGACGCTGCCATATTTCACAGACTAACCCACTGATCTTCTGCAGGGAGTGTGATGGCATGGGGGCCATAGAGTCAGGGCACCTGCCCACTCAGGGAGGAACTGACCCCAGGTCATTCTCAGATATGTAGTGCCCTCAAAAAGGCTCATGTGTTAAAAAGCCCAGCTGCCTGCTAGTGAGCTTCTGAGGGGTTGTTGGCCATGGGGGCTCTGACCTCAGCCTATTTGATGGGTTCACAGCTGACTGACCTCTTTGGAGGGAGGGTCTGCTTGGAAGGAGTAGGTCACTAGAGGGGGGCCTTGAAAGGCCTCTCCATTCCCCCATTCCTCTTCCTCTCCTCTGGGGATCCTTCTTTCTTACTCCCCTCCCCCACCTTATCTACCCCAAGGTGAGCCCATTGCTGCATCACACACTCCCCACTGAGACCTCAGCATGACCCTGAAACAATAAAACCAAGTAACCCTGGGCTGAAACCACAACCCACAGTAAGCCGGTCCTCCCCTGGGCTGCTCTCTCTGGTATATTACTGGGGCAATAAAAAATGATGAACGCGGGTCAGGGCTGCACGTGTTGCAGAGAATCGGGTTATAATCTGTAGACACAGAAGGGTCTTTGGGCAGCCTTGAAACTTGATCAGTGTCCTCTTTAGTACAGTTTTACTTATAGTATACTTGACCAGTCTAAGAAGGATGTTCTGTTAAAAATCACAATGACAATGGCTCTACTACAACATGGCTCTCCTGCCTGTGAGTGAAGATGGTGACTGGTGGCAGTTAGTGAGAATCAGGGGTACAGAGCCACCATATCCTAAATTATTAAAAACAGGGGATGGAGAATCGTCTCAAGAGACCTTTCATCAACCTAATTTCAAGTTTCACCCTTGATATGTCATGGCCAAGTTGGTACTTAGCAGGCCATTCATTCACCGCTATATTGTTCAGCAAACTTTACAAATGCATTGCCCACTGCCTTTCTAGGGTCGGAAGTAAGAGAAGGCACAGAATTGTGCCTGGGCATGGGGCTCAGTGTGTGTGCCTTTCTGTCTGGGTGGGGTAGAAATGGTCTTACTTTTGAAAGTTGCAGCTCAGCGAGGGCATTTGCTGACCCTGGTGCTGGCAGCACTTGTGAGGAACACCAGAGAAATATCTGCAGCCATGGAACCAAGAGCTAGCTTCCGAGGTAGCATTAAATTAGCGACGGTGTGACTAAAACGGGGCTAAGAGCAGACCTGAAGACTGCACAAGGCTGTGACCTTGATACGCACTATAGAACGCCACAGAAGTCACGTTTTCCTATTGCTCTTCAGAGATACAGCACATCTCTATTAACCACAGTCTACACAGCGTATGACAGGCCGCTTGAATTTCTTTCGTCTGTCTAGGAGAAATTTTGTGTCCTTTGACCAGCACTTCCTTCCACACCCCCAAAGCCCCTGCTCACCAACATTCTACTCCCTTCTACACATCTCAGGAAGTGTGCTTATCTTTCCGTGTCTGGCTTATTTGGCTGAGTGCAGTGCCCTCCCTGTGTGCCCATGCCATCACAGGAGTTCTAGGGGATAAACAGTGCTCCCATGGGAATATGCTCTTTTCTTTGCCCAGTTATTCAGTGATGGACACTTGGTTGCTTCAGCATATTGACTTAGGTGGTGTAAGCTTCTTGGGGTGTATCTTTTCAGTTTTCTGATTGTGTTTCCTTGGGGTGCACACCCAGTAGTAGGATATACCTGGGCCAATTGGCGGCTTTATTTGTAGGTTTTGACACACCCTCATGCTGTTTCTCACAATCACTGTACTAATTTACAGTCTCACCAACAATAGACAAGTACTCTTTCTCCATATCCTCACCAGTGTGCTATCACATGTCTGAATGCACCAACCTAAAGGTGTAAGATGGTGTGGTTTTAATTAGATTTCCACAATCAATGATTTTGATTGGCCATCTGTTGGCCATCAGTCTGTCTTCTGTCAAGAAATGCTTCTGTGGGGACTGGAGAGATGGTCCAGGAGTAAAAAGTACACACTGCCCTTCCAGAGAACCTGAGTTCAGTCCCCATCACCTATGTCTGGCAGCTCACAATCTCCTATAACTCCAGCTCCCAGAGACTCAATACCTTCTTTTGGCCTCTGCTAACAGCCACACACACATAAAAAGTAAAAAAAAAAAAAATCTTAAGAAAGAAAGGAAGGGAGAAAAGGATGCTTGGAGAGTCATTTTTAATGTTTTTAACATATCTGTATGATGTGTGAATGCACATGTGAAGATCAGAGGTCAATGTTGGGTATTTTCCTCGATTGCTTTCACCTTAATCTTTTTGTTTGTGTTTGTTTTTGTTTTTGTTTTGTCAAGACAAGGTTTCCCTATGTAGCCTTGGCCGTCCTGGACTTGCTTTGTAGACCAGGCTGGCCTCGAACTCACAGAGATCCACCTGTCTCTGCCTCCCGAGTGCTGGGATTAAAGACGTGTACCACCATGCCCAGCCCCTCACCTTGATCTTTTAAAGCCAGGTCTCTCATAGAACCTGGAGCTCACTAATGAGCTAGCCTGCAGTCTTCCAGGATGGTCCAGCATCCAGCACCACAGTGCTGGGATCGCAGCAAGGCCACCACACACACCTTTACATGGGCCTTGCAGGTCCCAGTCAGATCCTCATGCAGCCAGCACTGTACTGGACGAGCATCTCCCCAGCCCTTCCCTGGGCTTTTCCACTGAGAGTTTTGTGGCAATTGGAGAAGGGTACGCGGGAAGCCACAATTCCGTCTGTTGTCTTATTTTCTAAGTGAGTAAGACTGGTCTAGTTTGCTATTAAGACTTAGTGGCATTTGTAGGCATACATGCAAGTATTTTGTGTTATATTTTGTCTGTACATTTAAAATATGTGTGTTGCAGAGATGGTTCAGTGGTTAAAAGCCCTTGTTGTTCTTTGGGAGGCCCTGAGTTTGGTTCCTGGCACCTACATCAGGAAATGTCTGTAACTCTAGCTCAGGGGAACTGATGCCTCTGGCCTTCCCAGCTCCTGTACTCATGCGCACATACTAACATACAGACACACATATCCAGTCACGAGTAAAATTAATAAAAATAAAGTGAGGCTTGGTGGCGCACACCTTTAATCCTAGCTCTTGGGAGACAGAGGCCAGCCTGTCTACACAGTGAGTTCCTAGCACTTGGGAGACAGAGGCCAGCCCTGTCTACACAGTGAGTTCCTAGATATCCAGGACAACCTCAAGAGATCCTGACTCAATAAACAACAAAACAATAATAGTAGCTAGAGAGATGCCTCTGCAGTTAAGAGCATTGGTTACTTTTCCAGAGGACCCAGGTTCAATTCCCAGCACCTACATGGAGCCTTGCAATTGTCTAAAACTCTAGTTCCAGGGGACTCGACACCCTCTTCTGGCCTCTGATGGCATTGCAAACAGATGGTGCAAAGGCATACATGCAAGCAAAACACCTATACGCGTACAAAAAAAATTAATGCGCGAGAGCACGTGTGCAAGCATAGCAAAGTATCATTAATAGTGTTAGGGATTGGTTCTCTCCCATGGGATGGGTCTCAAGGAGACCAGTCTTTGGTTGGCCGTTCCCTCCATCTTTGCTCCATCTTTGTCCCTGTACATCTTGTAGGCAGAACAAATTTTGGGTGGAAGGTTTTGTGGATGGGTTGCTGTCCCCCTCCCTCCGCTGGAAGTTCTGCCTGGCAACAGGAGCTGGCCACTTCAGGTTCTGCTGCTAGGAGCCTCAGCTAGGATGATCCGTATAGACTTCTTGGGGCCGCCCCATCCCAGGTTTCTGGAAAGTCCCAGAGATGCCCTTCACCTCTGATTTCTATTCTCTCATTTAGCCCTCTCTTCCCTGCTTTCCCTACTGCTAATCCCCATCCCTGCACCCCTCCCCAACCCCTCTCCAACCCAGTTCCCTCCTTTCATCCACATCCAATGTCTATTTTATTTTCCCTTCTGAGTGAGATTCAAGCATCCTCCCTTGGGCCCTCCTTATAACTTAGCCTCTTTGAGTCTATGGATTATAGGATGGTTATTCGTTACCCTGTACTTTATGGCTAAAATCCACTTACAAGTGAGATATAGCATACATGTCTTTTGGGGTTTTATTACCTCACTCAGGATGAATTTTTTTTTCTAGTTCTATCCATTTCCTTGCAAATTGCATGATGTCCTTGTTTTTAATAGCTGAGTAGTATTCCATTGTGTAAATGTACCAAGTTTTCTTTATCCATTCTTTGGCTGAGGGACATCTGGGTTGTTTACAGCTTTTGTCTATCATGAATAATGCCTCTATGAACATAGTTGACTAAGTGTCCTTGTTGTATGGTGGAGCATCTTCTGGCCCAGGAGTGGTGTAGCTAGGTCTTGAGGTAGAACTACAAATGCAGAGACCCACAGCCAAACATTAGATAGAACTTGGAGAGTCCTATGGAAGAGTTGGGGAAGCAATTGAGGGAGCCAGAGGGGTCAAGACTCCACAAGAACACCTACAAAGTCTACTAACCTGGGCTCATGGAGGCTCATAGAGACTGAACCACCAACCAAAGAGCATGTATGGAGTGGTTCTAGGTCTCCTGCACATATGTAGAAGATTCACAGCTTGGTCTCCATGTGGGTCCACCAACAACTGGAGTGGGGGCCCACTCTGACTCTGATACCTCCCTTTGAATCCTGTTCCTCAAACTGGGTTGCCCTGTCTGGCCTCAGTGAGAGAAGATACACCTGCAGCAACTTACTGTGCCAGGGTGGGTCGGTACCCATGGGGCAACCTTCCCCTTTTCTGAGGAGAAGAAGAGGGGAGAATGGGGAAGAGGTGGTGTGAGGGTGGGACTGGGAGGAGAGGGGGGCTGTGATCAGGATGTAATGTGAATAAATAAATTAATGAGAAAAAGAAAGGGTAAAACTGAAAACGTATATAATAAACCAATATGATGGTGCATACCTTTAATCTCAGCACTCAGAAGGCAGAGGCAGGAGAATCGTCAGGTCAGCCTGGCCTACAGAGCAAGTTCCAGGAAATCCAGGACTAACAACTGGTCTCAAAAAAACATATATAAATAATAAAGCTTTTAAAATATTAGCTTAAAACATTTTAATATTTTGTAACCTGTTATAAAGAAGATATAAAGCTTTTCTAGTTCTAGCTCTGTCCATGGATTGTTCATGTTTGGTGGTGGACAATTGCATAAAATATGTTCAATAGTGAAAGTGTAAAGTCCAATGTGAAGCCCCCAGCTCCGCATCCAGGGGCTGCTCTAGTGGCACGGATGTTGTTCACTGAATTGTGCAGAGTTTGGTCTGGTTATTTTATGTGTGATTTTTTTTTTTAATTTGCAACTTTTTATAATAAAAGTTTTTAATGCTTATATGTAAATGTGACTGCACACACACACACATACACACACACACATACACACACACAAACACACCACACTCACTAGAATATTCTAGAAGATTTTGGGCTACTCTGGGAGGAGGGGATGAAGTAGGTTCTTTAGCTGTCACTTAGCCCCTTTCTTTACTATTGAGTTTTTGCTTAGAGACATGTATTATGTCAGCGTATTAGAAAATGATGCCTCATCCAAGTTCTGTGATTTTTCTCGCTGCGTGAATGAGACAAAAGACTTAAAGCTTCTCTGCCGCTGTTCTTGTCTGTAAACTGTCTGAAGTGCTGTGAAGATTGGACTTGAAATTATTCATAGGAGAGAGTTACCAGGGTGCCTCTTACATAGTAGGCACTGAATAAATAATAATTGTTTACATTATTAATAAGAGGGTGAGACGTGCTATGTTTGCAAATTTTCTCACTGTGAAATGTGCGTGGCAAACGGATGCAGGCTCTTTCTCTCTCAATGACTGCCTTGCTCTCTACCTGGACTCCCGGGGGAAGGGATCGCAGAACAAGAGCATGTAGCGTACCTCAATGGTGTAATCCGGCTGTCAGGGCTCACCTACCTGTCAGAGTGTGTAGCTGCATGTTCCAGTGGCTTCGCTCCTTCAGGTAGGAGCTGCCAGAGTTAGCAAATAGAAGTACTGGCTGCCAGGCCACGTGTGAGTTTTAGGCAAATAACAAATAACTTTTGTCAGTATATGCTAAGTGCCACTGGAACATATTTGTTTCTCAGAAATTCACAGGTAGCCAAGTAGGCTTCATTTCTTTTCCTGACCAGCCTGTCTCGGATTGGATAAGGAAGGGGCACAGCATGGGCAGAGAAGGGCTCCAAGCATTGTAAAACAGTCACTACAGAAGTCAGAATGGAGGTTCCAGGACTGTATAATCAGCTATACAGTCCTAGAAGAAGGAATCAAAGTCTGAACACACCCAAGTATTTGCAAAGGTGTGTCCTCTCTCACTGAGGCCAGACAAGGCAGCCCAGTTAGGGAAGCAGGGTTCGAAGGGAGGTGTCAGAGTCAGAGAGGCCCCACTCCAGCTGTTGGTGGACCCACATGGAGACCAAGCTGTGTATTCGTCACAGCTTACTTCCCAGTGGCCACATCATCAGCCAAGGTGCCCACCCACTGGTGAATGGATAAGGAGAACGTAGCATATATGACAGAGAATTTATTACTCAGCCATTAAGAAGAGAAGTCCACCATTTTCACAAAAATGGGCAGACCTGAGTTATCATGTTAAGCACTATACGCCAGAATCAGAAAGACAAGTACCAAACATTTTCTCTCATATATAAAATCTAGATCTTATTTACTTATTTTTATTTATATTTTACTTATTCTTTAATTTTAAATTTGTATGCCACATGTCACATATATACACATCAATCCCCAACTCGCCCTCCTACCTCTTCAAAGTAATCCCTAACACACCCAATTCCAACTCCTAGATTGTTTTAATCTTTAATTATGTGCATGTTTGTGTCTGTGTGGGGGGTGTGCTACTGATCCATCTCTCCAGCCCCATGCTAGATTTTTTTTTTAAGACAAGAAAGTAGAAAGACTATAATGGAAGAGAAAAGAAACCTGAAAGGAAACCAGTAAGAAATGACAACTGAGATAAGTTATGATGTTACATGTAAGTGTGGGATTGTTACAGAGAAAGCCACTATTTTGTATAATGAATAAGTGCTTTTAAAATGGAGGTGCTGGGCCTCCTGGACTCTCACTGTGTGCACTGAGTGGTGTCTGGGTCAGTCCCAGGATGGTCAGTCTCTGTTGTGACCGCAGTCTGTGATTCTAGCCCAGCAGGACACACCAGTGCACTCTGACTGAGCCTGCCTCTCTGTCCATCAACACAGAGCATCCTTCTTGGGCCTGGACGAGATCTCAAAGCCACGCTGGGACTCATGGCAGGTCCCTGGCCCTCAACTTAACCATTTGTCACATGCACTCTGGAAGTAGGCAAGGAGTTCTGACAGTGGCACTGTGGATACAAAGCCCCAGCACTGCTCTTCCTAAATATTCATCCTGTGACATTTAACACACATACACACACACACACAGAGAGAGAGAGAGACACACATACACAGACATACAAACACAAACACATACACATTCACACAGACACATAGACACACACACACACACATGTTCCAAACACCCTAGAGTCCCCAGCCAAGCACAGGCGACCACCCTAGCCATGTTACCCTCCATCTCTTTCTGACCACACACCTCGTGCTTGCTCTTTCCCCTTTTATCACTACCCAGTCCCTACCCAAGTCCAAAAGGTGTCATCGCCCCCCTAGTGTTCCGTGTCAGTCTTTCCGCGTCACTCTACAGATGTTTCCAGATGCTGAAAGGGACAGCATTGAATGAAACAAGCTCTTGCTCACCATCATGGAGCTGTGTCCTAGTGCTGCAGATAAGAGGCCAGTAATGTCCAAGACCATGACATCACCTTGGCCTGTGACATGGTACCCTGTAAAAGAAGGCAAGTGTGTGAGTGACCAGCCCTGTGGTCATGGGTAGGTGCTCTTTCAGACTAGGTACAGCTAAAGGCTTTCCAGGAGGGAAGAGAAAAACCAGCCATACTGATACCTGGGGCCAGAGAGAGCAAGTGGCCTCCAGGGACAGCTCAGCCTTCCCTAGACCCTGCGGCAGGCACTAGAGTGCAGAGAGCAGCGGAGGCAAGAGGGTGTTGGGAAAGGTCTCCAGCTTGCCAGCGAAATGTGTGCCCACCAGACAGAAATGACTGAGAGAGCATCCCTTCTGGCCCCTGCTTTGGCTGCAGGAGGCAACAGAGCAGTGGAGCCTTGGGCAGCTGAGCTGGTGTAGTCCTGGAGCTTCCTCCTAACCCCTGAAAGCCGAACAGTCCTGGAGCTGGGACGCTTCCAGCTGAAGGGGCATCAGGGAACAAATCCACATGTTCGTAAACCACTCCCCACATCCTGGGGCCTTTGCCAAAGCGTGACAGGAGGTCAGAGACTATGGCGGCTTCCTCCCAGGGTTCTGGTGGCCATCTTTTCAAGCTTGGGCCTTGAAATGTACACTGGTTGCAGGAAGGCATTATGGGACTGCGGCTTGTTAGCGAGAATGGGGTTGCAGGCCTTTAATCCAAATACTTTGTAAAATGGCAGTTTACGCATTGTGGTGGGAACCTGTACAGGAGTGATTGGCAGCATCTGTGCAATTTCGGTGTTTCCAGGTTCCTGGTGTCTTGTGCAAAGCATTGAAGGCATACAGAGAAAAGCCAGGGGCTTGATTCAGATACTAACAAGCAAAGCATAGGTTGGATACCCTGCAAGAGGATACCACCATCATAAGATTACTTTTTTTTAACTCTCCATTTTCACATGCATGTGCATGTTTGCATACATGTTCCTGTGAGTGTGTGTGAACATGCATGTAGGGGCCTGAGGTTGGTGTCAGGAATCATCCTCCACTGCTTTTCCTCTTTGTTCATTGAGGCAGAGGCTCTCACCCAAACCCGGAGCATGCCAGGATTGCTCACCTCGCTAGTGAGCTTGTTCTGGGGGACCTTGTGTCTGCTGTCTGAGGCTGGAATTGCAGGCAAGCTGCCAAGCCCACTGCACCTTCATCTGCGCTCCAGGGAGCTGAACTCAGGCCCTCGGTTCTGTGTAGTAGAAGCATCTCCCACACCTGTCAAACAGCCAAGTGTAGCTGTCATCTGTACCATCAACAGGGATCCTGGAAATTCAGCTGGCTGAGATGTTTGAGCACCATGGCTGTATTATCCTGTACACCCAGACAGTCAATCCTCTTATCGTAAGAAAAGCTTATTGCCTTCTTTTGTTCTAAACTAATGAACTTGTTTTTTTGTTTTTGTTTGTTTGTTTTGTCTCGTTCTGTTTTTTTCCTGTGGTCTCTCTGCTCTCCGGACCCAGGCCCTGGTGTACCCACTGTTACTGTGCATAACACCACGGATAAAAGAAGTAAGTGCCATTCCTCTTAAAAATGTCTGAACTTTGGGAGAGTGGGAATCCAAGGTTCGTGAGACAGTCCAGCCCAACCCCCCACCCCAGAGCCTGGGCATGCGAGTCAGGCCCTGTAGGTCCAGCGGGCCCCTCTAGCAGCCAATGCTGACTAAACACAATGACCCGAGGAACAGCAGTACCCAGCTGATGGTTCACAGTGTCTCTAGGATCCACAACAGCCTGTGAGTGCTGAGTGTACCCCAAGACCCACTGAGGGGAGCCACAGTTAGTAAGGGGCTTCTCTCTTGCCTCCTCTAAGGCTGGCTCTGGGAGCAAGGCCCCATGGGTTCTCAGAGGTCCCTCTGCCTGCAGGTCAGAGAGTCATGTCAGGAGCTGCCCAACAGGGTCATTAAGACCTGCTCAAAGTTAAGGCTCATGACCTGAGGATGCCTAGGATCTTGGGGAGGCCTGACTGAGGGCCATTACGGTGGATATGACACAAAAGAGAGATGAAGCTCAGCTCCAAGTGCAGCAATGGGGGCAGAGTAGATGGGAGATCACTGAGAGAGGACATCAGCGGGACGGATTCTTGCCAACAGACCTTGTTCTTCCTGTGGTCAAGCTGAGGAGGTGACAGTGAGGGTAAGGATAAAGGCGTGGTCAGACTAGCCAGGGTAGTCAGAAAATTCTCACTAAACTGACAAGAGGCTCACTGAAGATGAGACAAGCTGAAGACTGGCCAGGGGCCAAGGTCAAGGCCCAAGTTAAAAAGATTGAAGATTCTGACTCAAATGCGGCCAAGGATTAGGAGGTCTTCCAAAACACAGGACTTAGGGAGCCCCTATGGTTTCACTAGACAGCATCCCACGCAGGCTGCCACACGCTGTGTGTGTTTGGGAAGTTGGAATGCCAGACGAGGTGGATGATAAAGCTGAGAAGTAAAGGACCTGTTCCCTTGGCCCCTCCTTTCTCCTGACCCCGAGAAGCCCCATCCCTCCTCTGCCGTCACCCCCTTCTCACTAAGATACCACCTGCCCTGGAAGGAAATCAAACTCAGTCAGCTTCCGGTTCAGACATCTGAAGCTCGATAAAATAAATGTGGTTACGTTGACAACATGTAGAAGCTATCTCAAATCCTGGTAGCATTCTGCCAAGCCAGAGATGTGCTTAAAGGGGAATAGGGCAGAAGATGGAGAGAGGGTGGGAATGGGAAGATACAAGGGAGGGATAACAATTTAGATATAATCTGAATAAATTATAATTCATTAAAAAAATTTTTTAAAGATTCAGGACTACAGTAAGAAAATCAGAAGTAAACAAGTGATAAGATTCTTTAAATGCAGTCTGGGCATAGTGGCACATACCTTTAATCTCAGCGCTTGGAAGACAGAGGCAGGTGGATTGCTGTGAGTCTAGGACAGCCAGGGCTGTTACATATCTTTGGAGTCTTTTGTTGGTGTTGGTATTGGTGTGGTGTTGGTGTTGGTGATGGTGTTGGTGTTGGTGGTTTTTCGAGACAACGTTTCTTTGTGTAGCTCTGGCTGTCCTGGACTCGGTTTTGTAGACCAGGCTGGCCTCAAACTCACAGTGATCCAGTGATACACTTGCCTCTGCCTTCTAAATGCTGGGATTAAAGGTGTGCACTACCAAGCCCAGCTCTCTTTGGGGTCCTGCAAGTCCTGCTCTCAGTCAGCTATGGAAACACTGACTGAGTCTGTGGCTTATGCATACCCTACTGTTAGGGCAGTATGCAAAGCCCATAGGCTCCTTCCCTGTCAAGAGAGCACCTTCGAGTGGCCCTTGGGCTTCTCTGAGGAAAACACAGCCCAGTGCATTCAGAGGGCCAGTAAGAAGGCCATGAAGCCCAAAGGCAGGAGGGTCTGAAGAAGCTATAGGGTACCTTGCCTTAGGCAGCCTATGTTGGTTACAAGCACAGCAAAGAGGGGCTATGATTGGATGACAGTGGGGCTTTCGTTCTACCTTAGCACAGCCCTGTTAGGAAAGCTGGAATTGCTGTTGCAGACAGCATGGTCCTCCCCCTCATCATCATCCCCAGCCTCCCCTGTCCCTGAGGTACTTACTTGACTTTTCCCTTCTTTAAAAAATCATGTCTCCAAACAGAGCCTGTGGGGCATTGACAGATGTGACTCTGAATTATTTAAAAGCTGTTTCCTTAAGAAAGTCTTTACTCATGTGTCTGAAGCATCTAACCACTCAGAGATGGGGAACACCAGCAGGGCCACATCTGTCTACTACTGGTTCTGGCGTTCGCATAGATGGACATGCAAGGCAGATGCTGGCTACGGGCCCCATGTAGGAGAGAGCTGGGATCACAGACTGTTCATGAACACCCTCCAGGAGAAAAAGAGTGGGCTGATGACATGACATGTGCTGTATCTGTGGAAACCACATCCTGCCTACCTATGGTACCCTGAAAGCCAGCTCAGGAGTTCTGGGAGCCACTCAGGCTTCCCAGGGCCCACACCTCAGTCACACAAAAGACAGGTTATTCTCTTTCCCAACATTCCATGCAGTCTGTATGAGCATTTGTTGGTTGATTTAGGGGTATTTGTTTGTTACACATGCTAAAACAAGTTCTACCACTGAACTACACCCCCAGCCCTGTCAGTTGTTTTTTGTAAAGATTAGAACCATCCCAGTTGGCCACCTGGTAGTTGTCTCTCTGTCCCTTGAGCATCTCTGCGCATAACCATGAGGCTATATCTACCCCCCATACCCAGTACTGAGTACCAGGCACAAAATAACCAAGAAGGCAGGATGCCAACAACAGGCAGTGCTACAGAGCTAGACTGATGCCCTGCAGGACCTGAGGTGGCCTGTCAGACTCCCCTCCTAGAAGACATCTGGTATCAATGGGCAGTAGGGATCAGAAGCCCTGATTGGTAAAGATGGCCCAGAAGGGTACTGCAGAAGGGTAGAGATCCACAGGACAAGGGGGATGGAGAGAGAGAAGGGAGCTGGAGATGTAGCTCAGTTGTGCTTGCCTATCGTGCGCAGAGCCCTGAGTTTGATCCCTAGCACCAGAGAGACTGGGCATGGGATAACACTTGAAATCCTAGCACTGGGGGTGTGAGGTGGGGGGTAGGTAGAGGCAGGATGATCAGAAGCTCATGGTCATTTTTAGGTACATAGTATATTGAGCTACATGCAAACAATTAAACAGAGCCAGCCACCTTGCCCCTAAGTTCACGCTGACCATGCCTGAGACATGCCCCAGTGGGAGAGCATTTGCCTTGCCAGCATGCATATAGCCCTGGGTTCCAACCTAAACACCCAATAGAAAAGAAGAAAACCTGGGTCAAACATTGTCACTGAGGCAAAGAGTCACAACACGGTCCTACGGAATCAGAACTTGCTCCTACCGCCATCTCTTCCAAGAGTTTTTAACCACGTCTTCTCTAACAGTCAACATTTTGCACCTTTCCTTTCACTCTTTAACTGATGCTGACATCCCCCTGCTTTCCCCCAGAATTCTATGCCAAGGTCCTATGGGCATGAAATCATTTAAATATCTTCTGGTTCATAAGGCCTGAGTTTGAGCCCCAAATGTTTCCGTGTCCATGAGGCCACACTGAACTGTCCCATGTCCACACAAAACCGCTAGAACACCCTGCCACTGACCACCACTAGCTGCACACAGGAACCTTCTGGGAAGGGTCAATGACCAGCTTTGTTGAGGTCTTAGCATAGAATCTTAGAGAGACAAGCTGGCACATAACAAATGCCAAGTGGAAGATAAACAGGGTACATTGTGCCCACGCCCTCGGGGATGTCTGTGGAGAGAACCAGGAGAGACCCAGAGACCTCACTCCCTGCAAAGACCTCTCAGGGGGCTCTGGAGCATCATCAACTGACCAGTGTGACAACCACAATACCAACGCATAGTGCCCCTGGGTGTTGGACACACACTGTAGCCCTCATCATGATGTCCAGCACAATGCTGAAGGCTAGAGATAAGACCACTTATCTGACCCTGCCCTCAAGATGCCTAGCATCTTGCCAGAGAATCAACGAGAGGAGCTATGGCCCAAAGAACAATCCATCTGTGTCACAAACTGTAACAAGGAAACATAGAGTGAAGAAAGGCCCAACTGAGGTGAGCAAGTTGAAAAGTCTTTATACTTCTGGGTCTGCTCTTAAGGTTAGCTGAGGGATGTAGCCCCAAGTTGATGGATGGCCTCTGCCACAAAGAGCAAGCACGGAAAAGAACAATGCATGGGAAGCAATGAAAAGAGCCAGTGGGGGTTGGGAAGAATGGGACTGCCTGACCATCAGACACCCGTGCAGCACAGAGCTTCTGCATAAGCGGCGTGCGCATCTCTGACTACACACAGCCTGTAGAGTCTCAGTCTACAGAAACAAAACCCCAGGCTAAGGGCCAGGCAGCCTCTTTCCCCTTCCAGAGCAGTTGTTTGTGGTTTCCATTGTAATCTGGTCACCAGTTTTCCAATGACTCGGCATAGTGGCGATTGCTCCAAGCCCCAGAGCCATGTGGGAACAGCCCATAGGCCACATAGCCAGGGGAGTGGCTTCCTAGGCAGGCATTTGTCTCTGTGGGCTCACAGTGTCCAGATCTGATAATAGCTAATTCCACCAAATATTAGAGGGGCGCACATTTAATTAAGGAGTGGCCATGTGTGTGCTGCAGCCTGGAGGTCCCTGCAGCCCCGAAGTCAAAGGCAGAGTCCTCTGGGAATGCACCGATCTTTTCTTATTTCTCCTCTGAGCTCCTGCCCTCTTTGAATGCAATTAGGGGAACAAATAAACTAGCTTAACTCAACTCCCCCGTGAGACCACCAGTTCTCTGCTGATAAACCCGGCTGTGCGGGCAATCATTAAATGAGAAATCTAATATTTAACTAAATTTAATAGTCTGTTGCTTTGGTGCTCTTGTGCAGAAGGTGGGATTTCAATAGAGAGGAGCAAGCTATTCAAAGGCTGCCGGAATAGTCAGTGAGTGATTAGAACTTGCTACGCCCCACACAAGGCCAGAACTGCCAGGGCCGGGCGTGGGTAATGGGTATTTGACTGTGTCTGCATTCACTCTGGCAAAGCTTAGCTGGGTGGGCAGCCACACACACTTGAGATCGGAGTTTGAACCTCTTCTTCTGGAACAGCATATAAGATTGCAGAGTGACATCAGAGCTGGCTTACACATAAGGAGAGTTGGGCCAGTTGTCCAGGCTCTGGACAGTCCTGGCACCTACCTGCTTCCACAGATGAAGTTCCCCTAGGGCCCTGGTGGCAGAAGCTAGTGACATCACTGTACCCATCTTCACTGGGCCTTTGCTGATTGTACTAACACCCATGAGCTCCCATGTTTGCAGCTACCCCCAACCCCCATTCACACACCCCAGGTTCCTTCCCCATGCCACACCTAGGTCAATCACACATTCAGGCAGAGTGGTGACAATGGAAGTTACAGCCGGGATGAAATACCTTGACCAAAAGCAACTTGGGGAGGGAAGGCTTTATTTCATCTGATAGCTCATCCAGGGAGCTCAGGGCAGGAACCTGGAGGCAGGAACTGAAGCAGAGGCCGCGGAGGGTGCTGCTTACTGGCTTGTTCATTGCGGTGTGCTCAGCTTGCTTTCTATAGAATGCAGGACTGCCAGCCCAGGAATGGCACCCCATAGTGAGCAGGGCCCTCCCACATCGAGGAGCAATCAAGAGAGTGCACCACAGACCTGTCTACAGGCATTTTCTCAGTCTCGAGCTTCCCTACTCCAGATGACGCAGGCTAGTATCAAGCTGCCACGAAGGCAGTCAGCACAAGGGTTCTAAGGGACCCCCGTGAGCTGAAGCTTTGAGGTAACATCTTGAGATCTATGCCCCGATTCTTACATGAGCTTAGGTCTGGGACTCTCAGTGAACCGGGCCAGAATCAGCATTCAGTGAACACTGACGTCCAGATGTAACTAGTCTTCCAAGCACCAAGGACTCTATAGCCGACTTACCAGACTCTACAGCCGATTTACCGGACTCTGCTTTTCTGTTGTGTCGTTGGCTTCACACGTGGAGCAGGGAATGGTCAGCAGTTGGCCCTCAGTTTCCTCAGGCAGCCTGAACTCCAGCGCCTCACAGAGCCTTGGCCTTCCAAAACCCCTAGAGTGCCTCTCAGTCCTGTTTCCTTTGTGACTGTCTTGGAGGCAGAGCAAAAGGCTCCTCTCCAAGGGAACAGAGGGAAAGAAAGCCTCAGGGAGAAACACAGGGCTGGCTACTGTGGAAGTAGTGGCTGATGGAGCTGGACGGCCATGTGTGGTGGCTGGTAGCTAGCTGACCATTTTCAGTCACTCGTCAGCCTATCAGCACAGGAGCTCTACCCTGCTGCACTGCTCCTAGAGCACACCATCCCTGCTTCCTGTGGAGGGTGAAGCTCCCAGAGTCACCTAGTGCTGTGTACTACCCAAAGACAAAAACAGGGATTACAGCAGCCATGACATAACCTCTGATGCCCTTGAGGAACACGCCTGGGAGGCAGCTTTGTTTTAAAGAGGCCATGAGAGACCCAGACGTTCTTCACAGAACCATGGCTTTAAGACATTTCCTAATGCCAGCCTTCCAGGGAACTGGGCAAGCTAAAGGCAGAGTCTCTCATAAACACTTGTTTCCCTTTCACACTGAGCTTAGCCAACCATACATGTAACCTAAAGAACGAAAAGAGAAGGAAGTCCTGTGTGCTTATTACATATGAGAGGGTAAAACGGGGGTGGGTCCCATGACCTTGTCAGCAGCTGAGCGAAATGGGCTACCTACATTTCAGCTGAAGAGACGTCTGACATGATCTGTGTGTGTGTCATTAGCTACAGAATGAAGAGCCTTGCAGATAAGCCACAACACAGTCACACTAAGTGGCCTTAACCTATATGAGGGAGGCCAGGCCCTCAAGTTGCTCCGTGCGATGTTGCCATCTGTGACTATGGTCACCAGCTTCAAGTCTCTAAAGACCAGATAACTTATAGGTTAAAGTAAGAAATATGAGGGTCAGGTGGCTGATAAAACTAACAGCCCAGTATCTGCTGTCATTGCTTGGTCACTGTGGCTATTTCTCCACCACCACAGATAACTGGTGTTGCTTTCCTGAACCCAACAGTCTTACAATGAGTCACACCAGTGACAAATGTCAGAGAGAACAGAAATGTATGGAGACAGAGATGGACAGATAAAGCACAGAGATCTCTGATCTGCTGATGTTCCTGATTTGAGGCCAGGGCCCAGGGTCTTGAATGAGCGGATAGCTTCTCTCTCTGTACAGTGACAAGCAACCTACAGGGATGTTGTGGGAGGCATGTGAAAACCCCCAGGCCACCTAGGTCCCAGAGTCTAATGTGTCCTTCTTTCCTCACTTCTAGAAATGTTTGACTTGGAAGCAAACGAGCACGTGCAGAAGGCCATCAGTGACCGGCAGATGCCAAAGATTGAGTACCGGAAAATCGAGATAGAAGATTACAGTAAGTACTGTAGGTCAACAGAGCCACCTTGGAGGCTCCGGTCCCACCCAGGTACCTTCCTTCCTGGCCACCATCCTGTCTCCAGCTCCCTGTGCCCAGCCTCAAGATGATCTGGTGATAACAAAAACCCGCCGGCAGAGCTCACGATTCTCTGCTCAAGAGCACAGGATGGAAGGATCACCACCTTCATCGCCTGGACCATCTCCCTTGCTCAGCATCCTGCCTCCAGATGCTGGTTGCAGGCTGAGAAGAGGCTTTCTTACAACTGGAGAAATGCGTAACTGGAGAAATGCGTCTGGAATGTGTCTTCACAGCATGAGGTGTACCCGACACCGCTCTCCTCCTGCCTCTCTTCCTTCACATCATCTGCTGGCTTGTTTCATGAGTGTAGCCTCCTAGGCTGTAAGATCCAGCCTGTTTGCTGGAATCAGCTACCAGCAGTCACCAGAAAGTTATCAAAATCCCATCTCTCAACCCATGTGGCTCCCAGCTCAACCTGGCTGACCCCAGATTCACAGCTGCCCACTGCCCTTAACCCTAGACATGCCCAGTGTTCGGTGCCCACAAGGAGCCTCATCTCCCTTGCTCTCCTTTCTAGATTCTCTTGCAACTTGGCACAGAACTGTTTAGTAGGCTGTTACTTGGAGCCCCAAAAATCAAAGGTCCCCCAAGTCCTTCACTCAGATCTCACTTGCCAATATCTCTGCAATCATGGACACCATTCCTGGGAGGACTCTGTCTGATCCAGTCACTGGGAGAGCTCGGTCTTGGGAGGAGAGGGTATCCAGGCGTAGAGAAAGCAGACAAGACTCACTGGAGGGGCAAGTGAAGCTATATCCCTTGTAGGTACCTTCCAGAGTTCCAGGGTTCCTGAATCTGCTCTGGCTTCTAGTAGAGCCAGTGGTTCTTGACTATTGACATATTGTGTGTGTGTGTGTGTGTGTGTGTGTGTATGTGTGTACATCATTTTGCTCCACAGCCTAGAGATGGTACAGCCACCTGCAGGTTGTACATTCCCAGTAGCAGGAAGCAAGGACCCCAAGTGTACAGTGGGACCACACAGTGATCAGAGGGGCACCTCATTTACAACAGAAAGCAAATGGCATGGGTGTTCAGAGAACAGCGAATGGGCCAAGTTGTGTAGGAAGGTTGCCTGCACAGGATCATGGGTATAAGCCATGCTTCAGTGGGCTTTGGGTTAACATGGATATCAGTGAGATGCTTTAGGGGGGCCTCTGTGGACTCCTCTCCCACAGGACCCCAAGTGAGACATGATGCAACCAGAAGTTCACCAACCACCCATGCAACCCACTGCAGACCACACACCAAAAAACCCCAGGTCCCTCATCAAGTCATGTGAGACCATGCTTATTGTCCCTGGTGTCCTGGAGGGAGCTCTACCCACCTCTGAAGTCAGTCACATGGGAACAGGCTGGGCTGTGGGTCCAGCTCCCTCCAGCTACCCCAGTCCAGAGGTGTCCTCTTGTCACAGCTCTTAGAAGGGCACAAAGAAAGAAATGGGGGGGGGGGCGGTGTCTCAGGAGGGAGACTGTGGACTGAGACAGGGACAGTCTATGCTCTGGATATTGTTCTCCTCCGCATGCCACTGTGCCCTGCTGCAGCATGTCCTTGCCCCAGGCTTTTTTCACTGGTGGCAGCTAGCTCACCTCCCTGCAAGGACTCCTCCCCTTCCTCTTCACTGCTTTGCCTACTGCTCCCCGTCCTGACAGCCCCCACCTTCCCTTGGGAAAGCCACAAAGGAATCTTGCTAGCACCCAGCCCTGCTTCTAATCCTCCTCAGCACTGTGGCAGGAGAGGGAACTGGGGACCACTAGGTCCACCAAGACCTGACATGGGAAACCACCCTTTGGAACAAAAAGTCCCAACAATGTTGGTCCCCTTCCTGAGACCTGTTTTCGGTTTTGTTTTTATTTCTGTTGTCAGATAAGGCTTCAGGGAAAGTAAATGGTGCTCAGAAAGGTTCCCTCAGTGCATTCCTCAGGCAGGCAGCTCCTGTAAAACCACACCATGTGTTGTGGGCACCTCTGTGATACTCTGCAGTGCCTGCCTCTCTGCCAGTCCCTGGGCCACGGGTCCAATTTGCAAGGCCATTAACAGTCAGGCTGAGTCAGTAATGAAAGGCTGTTTGAGAGCAGGCTGCCAGGGCTAGGGTGCATCTGCAGTCACTGCACCAGAAAGCCACTAATTCCCATTTAATTGCTGGGCCTTGGAAATCTGGCATATAGTTACCTTCAATAAACACATTCCTGCTGGGGCAGGGAGGCTTGTTCTGGAGGTGGGAGTGAGCAAAGAAACTGGTGTGGGATAATTTCCCGAGGCTTGGTTCTAACCCCACCCCCACCTCGGGACTCCATCACGCCACCCGCGACCAAACCCAGTGACCTTGATGGCCACAGGAACAACACAGCTCTCCCAGGTCCTTCCCTAGGGCCCTGCCCTCGAGGAGCCAGCAGATGCTTGGACTTGCCTGGTACAAGCCTGAAGCCTGCAAAGCCACTTGTCATGGTAGAGGGTGCTCCCACCCCTCAGTTCCACACACCTCTCACCTCAGCATGCCACTTCACCTTAGTCTCTTCCTCTCCCAGAACCAACTGCTCGCAAACATCTATCCTCTTGGGTTGGAGAGATGGCTACGCAGTTAAAAGCACTGGCTGCTCTTCCAGAGGACCCAGGTTCAATTCCCAGCTCACAATTGTCTGTAACTCTAGTTCCAGGGGGCCAAACACCCTAACCTCTGCAGGCATGCACAGATATAAATGCAAGCAAAACACCCATAAATAAAATGAAAAATAAGCATATCCAACCCAGTACATAATGGACCCTGCCCTCAGTTGCTCTACTATGTGGAATTGTGCCACCAGCAGGTACTACCTGTGGGACCTGAGCAGGCTAGCCCACTTCTTGTGTGAAAGGTGAAGTCTGAGCTCCAGACCAGAGATAGCTACAAGGTCAGGGACCTGCCCAAGGGCCACAAGTTGTGGAATCTCCTTCTATGGGCTTCTTGCCATTCTCTCCCACAGGGCATCCACAGAACCAGGGTCCATGCTAGTCCAACCTCTTGCCCTGGCTGGCCCTGACCTGGTTGTGTTTCATCTTTCCCCAGACTTGCCAATGCAGATCCTGAAACCAGCCACCTTCACCGACACGAGCCACTACCCCCTGTTGCTGGTGGTGTAAGTATGACGGCTCCTTTCTTTCTTTCTCTGGTACTTTCTTGGGACCCAACAATGCAAGAAAAGGGAATGGTGAACCCTTCAGTGGAGGATGGGATAGATTTGTTTGTTTGTTTGTTTGTTTGTTTGTTTGTTTTGGTGTTTGTTTTTGTTTGTTTGTTTGTTTTTAGTTTTTCAAGACAGGGTTTCTGTTGTAGTCCTGGCTTTCCTGGACTTGCTTTGTAGACCAGTCTAGCCTCGAACTCACAGAGATCCACCTGCCTCTGCCTCCCGAGTGCTAGGATTAAAGGCATGTGCCACCATGACTGGCTTGCTGTTTGTTTAACTCTTAAGACAGGTTTGCTTGTCAGCAAAGAATGGGTTCTTTCTATAACTCCTGAAGACCTCCCATAGGTAGAAGTGCCGTGGGCTAGCGTATTTTTATCATTGTAGTGAGACTATGAGAACATTTCTGCCTTTGACAAGTATCTATGGGCCATAGTCCCATAAAATCATATCATCTAGCGACATCTTCATATAGCTCAGTTTGATGTTTATACCTAACACAGCCCAACAGTACAGTTCTCAGAAAACATCCCTGCCCTTCACTGATGCATGGTAGCACAAGAGTGCCCTCTACCCCATATCTGTCTTCACTGAGTCCAGATCTGTCCATAGCACTGGCCACTTCCCATGGTGTACATTTCCACTGGAACTGCTTTTGAAGCTACAGCACAGTGTGCTCAATGGGGAAAGAAAGAGTATGTGCAATGTTCCCTAACCTCCCCACAGTGAGAGCTTCAAGTGCCTGCCTCCTGGAGAGAGTGGTACCTCACCCTTCAAAGCGGGAAAGTCACTGGGCCAGCCTGTGTGTTGTTTCTTCCAACTTAACCATAAAGAAGGTTTCCACACCAAGGACCCGCTAAGGAAGTCCCACATCTTGGCCACTCAAGTGACAGGCGCAGGGTCAGGAGCAGACCAATGTGTGTCAAACCCCAAGCAGACAGGGAGAAGTTAATCATGTTAGGAATGCTCACCAAAAGAAAAATTGGGGAGACATAGCTAAAGTGCTTGCCACACCAGTGCAAAGACCTGAGTTCTACCCCCCAGAAAGTATGTTTTTTAAAAGTAAGGCACAGTGACATGCCCCAAAATTCCAACACTGGGGAAACAAGCAGGAGTGTCCCTAGGCCTCCCTGGCCAGGTCAGCCTAGCCTATTTGGCTGAGTTCCAGGCCAGTGAGAGACTACAACAGCACAAAACAAGTCACATAGTACCTGAGGAATAAGACCAGAGTTGGCCTCTGACACTGGCACACACTCTCACACATGTGCACACACACACACAAACACACACACACACACACACACACACACACACACACACGGCCTTGAGATGACTATGGTGCCATAGGATTCTCTGAGGGGTATGTGAATGATTCCTGGCTTGCACACCCTAGAGCCTGAGTCTATGGAGCAGACACAGGGCATCAGGCAAAGGGAAGGACTCGCAGCTCCCCATCAGAAACCTTCTCAGGTGTGGTGTCTGTCAGCCACCATGCAGCATGCTAAAAGCCTACCTCTTCTAGGGACGGCACCCCAGGGAGTCAGAGTGTGTCGGAGAGGTTTGAGGTGACCTGGGAAACGGTGTTGGTGAGCAGCCATGGGGCAGTGGTGGTCAAGTGTGACGGCCGAGGCAGTGGCTTCCAGGGAACGAAGCTCCTGCATGAAGTACGGAAGCGGCTCGGCTTCCTGGAGGAGAAAGACCAGATGGAAGCTGTGAGGTAAGCAGGCATGCTGCCTGAACAGGGCCCGGGCAGGATGCTTTTGGCAGGGGCTGCACTTGGGGCATGCCAGCTGCTGCTGCTGCTGCCTGTACATGCATTCTACGCTCTCTCTAGCAATGCTCTGTGGACAATTGCAGGCATGTCTCCAGAGAGACTGCCCACAGGAGTCTCCTGAAGGCTTCTCTGCTGGCTTGCACACAGCTTGGTGGCTTCTGTGTTGAAGTGCTCTAAGCACAGGGCCAGAGGCCAAGACCGAGCTGGGTCTATGCAGTCATCACTTTTCTCTGCGACCAAGTCCCTAACAAGAAGCAGCTTCAGGTAGGAGAGGTTTGTTTGGGTTCACTACAGTGTTTGTGGTAGCAGGAAGCTTGGCTATTTCTTCTTGGATCCCAATGGATCCGGAAACAGAATACAGGAAGTGTGGCTGGGCTGCAAACCTGATGGCCCATCTCCCAGGGACCCACTTCCTCCAATAAGTTTCCACCTCAAAAAAACAAACAAACAAACAAACAACAAAAAAAAAAACAACCAGAACTCCCAAAATATGCCCCCAGCTAGGAATACGTGAGTCTATGGGGCTCAAACCACATGGGGCTGGAGATGAGAGGTTAAGCACACTGGCTGCTCCTGCAGGGGAACTGGGTTCAATACCAGCACCCACGTGGTAGCTGGTAGCTCAGATTGTCTATAACTCGAGTTCCAGAGAACCTGATGCTGTCTTCTGGCCTCTGAGGGCTCTACATGCATGTGGTACACAGCCATACACGGAGGCAAAATACACAGAAAATAAAATACACACAAGATAAAAAGGCTCAGAGGAGGACATCTCAAAAGTGTCCACCACCACCACCACACACACTTGTATTTATCTTTAAGGCAAGGAGCTGTGTGAAGGGCCACGGAGGCTGCAGACCCCAGGCCTGAAGCTCCAGTGTCAACAAAGACATGTATCCAGCCACACAGGACAGCCCGACTTAAGGCGACTCTTCTCAGTTCAGGATAGCCATGACTATGATAACATCAGTTTCCACAGTCTTTCAATACTGCTAGCTGTCAAGAAGGCTTAAGAGACTTCTGGAAACTTCCAGAAAGGAAGAAAGCTCCTTGACACCAAAGCAGCCTGGTAGCCTTCTCTTCATTTCCCTGAAGGCAGGATCCCACATTCCAGTACTTGATAGCCTGGGAATGCTTGCAAGGCTTGGCATCATCAAACAGCAAGCTGGCTTCCCAGGAGACCAGATGGCCCCGACTCTGGCTGTGGGATAATTCCTGGTAGAGGAAGGACAGGAGCAAGTGAACACTGGTGTCTGTCTATAAGGAGGAGGAGCAGCGAGCTGCCTGCAGCCTGCACTACACCAGACAGGCTTCCCAGGGAAAACGAGGTAGCATCTACACAGGCTGGGCTTGAGTGGGGTTCACGGGAGCCATGGTAGGAGTAGGCTCTTTGCCTCTTGCCCTCTTGCCTAGGCTCCTTCCTGTCTTCTCCAGTGCTTACTTCATCCTATCTGGCTTAACTCGTCCTAGTCAGCCTCACTGTATCCTCTCTGTCATGGAGAACCCAGGAGAAAGATCAAGAGTCCTCAGGGCAGACTTTCTGTGTGGAGTGGGGGGCTGAGGCCAGCCTGTCACGCTAACTTCCTAAAGCTCTCCAGCTCTGAATGTCCTCTGCCTGCTCATATACCCTTGGAGCCCCCCTGATGGGTGTAAAGTCCCCAGTGTAAGGACAGTCACATAAGCCACCACATTGCAGGTCTCCGGTGCTCCCAGCTGCTTTCAAGGCTTCAGCTATGCCTCTAGAAGTTCCTCCAGAAGCCTCATCAGGGTGCTGTGTTTTTGGGATGTAAACACTGTGGGCACCAAATAAATATAAATAAAAGCAATAAGCAACTGCACTTATTATCCCAAGATCCTTTCTAATTTGAAGATGTTCTCCATGCATGCTATGGCTAATCAACATGGCCGTAGACCACAGGCTATAAGAAGACGCACAGAGCTCTTACTCTTCTCTTCCCTCTGCCTGCAGGACCATGCTGAAGGAACAGTACATTGACAAGACACGAGTGGCTGTGTTTGGGAAGGTGAGTCCTGCTGTCTTCTGTCTGGACTCCTGAGCCCTGCAACGCAGAGCTATGCTGTCACCACCAGCCTTCTAGTAAGCCACCAAGGTCACCTGTGGCTTGGTGTCAGGAGTGGGGGGAGAAAGAGGTTAGGAACTGCAGTAGTGTGAGACAGCTTATCTTTGACCCATGTCACATGACCTGAAAGGGGAGACAAGAAGCCTGGTCCTCATCAGAGAGTTTCACTGAGCTCCCCATTTCATCCCTGGTGAGTTCTGATGAGGAACTCATGTTTGCACAGATGGACTGAAGACAAGCAGATAAGCTGTGGGCTTCTCATGCCTAAACCACAACAGTTTCCACCTGGCAGCCCATGGCATGGCCTAGGTTAGCCCATAGGGGCTGGAGTGGAGGCCCAAGGATGGCAATTAGGACTCCAAGGGCCACTTGTATGGCCTAGTAAGCCACTCTCCCGTCTTCACACAACCTAGACTGGAGGAATGAGAGTTCAAGGCTAGCCTGTGCTAAATAGTAAGGTCCTGTCTGCAGACAACAAAGAGGAGACAGAAGGAAGGAGGAAAGGAAGAAAGGAGGAAGGAAGGGAAAACTGAAAGACTTTCATTGTCATCTAAAGATATTGACAAGATTCTCCTGCCCTGCTAAAAAACCATGACCATGGTACATTATAATATAACAAGATAGACACACTATCAAAACAGTGGGGAGCTTGGCATGATGTGGATGTTACCCAGACTTCATCAACACACACACACACACACACACACACACACACACACACACACACATTTATCTAGCTATATATGCTTACATATACTCTCACATGTACATGATGTTTATACCATATCAACATTTACATAGTCATATACACATGTATTCACACACACACATATATGCTCACATGTCCACATCAGCACACAGGCTTACAATATGCATACAACTGTATTTTCAGCTGTATGCACATATATGTAAGCACACATGTCACACGTTCTTAGGTTCCTTTGCTTATATGGTCACACATATACAGATGCTCACAAATGGTCACACCTTGCCCCCCCCCCCGCCCTAGCATGCTCACTCACACACCCACATACTCATGTAAGCTTTCTGCAGCCTCCCCTGTTGCCTAGTTCTCTCAGCCCAATTGTGCTCAGGGGAGTGTCACATCCATCCCATTCCCCTTGACTCTTCTCAGCAAGCCGTAACACTTGGAAGGTGCTATATGGTGATGGGGTACAGCTTCAGCTACTAGACCCATGCTGGTGTTCTCCATGCCCAGTGGTCAGGCCACATAGGTGCTAAGGGCTCACTCTGCCCGTAGGACACATGCAATGGTTTCATGAAGCCCTGAGTGGCAGGCCTGTTCTCCACCCCATTGCTGGGCTCTGGCTCAGTTTTCATCAGATCACACAGAGACAGGCACTGGCTATCCATGAGGAAGTGGAAGGGCGGATGGGCAGTCAGCTGGGCTAGAATTGGGCTGGACAGCAGCCTACGCAGAGAGAGGTTACATCTCCGCCATTAGCACATTTAACCTGGGTCTATGGGCACTGGGTCCTGAAGACGGGGAAACCATATCACACAGCGAGGAGCTGGGAAACTCTCTGTTTCCTATCTCACTTATTGCCCAGCGAAGATTTTTTTTTTTTTTTTTTGGTTTTTGGTTTTTGATTTTTTGAAACAGGGTTTCTCTGTGTTAGCCTGGATCCGCTTTGTAGACCAGGCTGGCCTCGAACTCACAGCGATCCGCCTGCTTCTGCCTCCCAATTGCTGTGCTGGGATTAAAGGCGTGCGCCACCATGCCCAGCCCAACAAAGATACATAAAGTTCAAATTTTTGAAAAACTACATGCACGCACAGGTTGGGGGGCTGGCCTTCTTGGGCCGAGGCTGGTATCCTACTGAGTTGTGGGTGACAACTGCCCCCCCACCTCTTTTCTTCCTGTCTTGTGTCTCCTAGGATTATGGTGGTTACCTGAGCATTTATATCCTTCCAGCCAAGGGAGAAAATCAAGGCCAGACTTTCACCTGCGGCTCAGCGCTCTCTCCAATAACAGACTTCAAACTCTACGGTAATGGCCTCCATGAGACCAAGTGCTGAGCTTGCAGCATGGTCCCACCTCTCCCTTCAGCACCTCTGTGCCCAACAACAAGCACCCCCAGGGCATACCGATGCACACATACCTCCCTGAGGCAGGAGGGAAGTCTCTAGTCTGTGTTTGGAATAAAGGTGGTCAGTCTGCCAATAGGTAATAATCGCTCTCCAACATCCAAGGCTAGCTCACAGTAATGACTTCAGAAGGGCCTGTCACCAGAGATGGGGAGGAGGCAGGTAGCAATACCTATGCAGGCTTCCGCTGCTGCTGAAATGTGCTGGGCAAGTGCTGAGGGAGGAAGAAGGGAAGAGGGATGGTGGTTGCAGACTATGCTGGTGATGGTGAGGCTAGCACTGCTCTTGGGAGAGAATCTTGCAGGGAAGGGGCATCTTAATAACTGGGCTCCTTCCAGGCCCACAGATGGCACCTGCCCAGCACTTCTCTGTGCAGAGTGAAGCTTTCCATGAGCAAGACCAGAGCTGTGGGGGTTCGCTATCAGGATGACTTTGTTGAGGGGTCCAGACAGACCCGGTGAGATAGAGCCATCTGCCCAGGCAGACATGGCCCCTGACTCCACTGTTTTAGAGTCCAGGACTCTGGACTGTCCTCTCTTTGGCCATCATCCCTTCCTCTGACAGTGCAGGGTGTAGTGATACTCAACACAAGTCCTAAGTGGCTCTGAGGGTATGCGTTTTGGTCAGGGCTCCAAGGGATTCCATAGTAAATGATGCCAAGAACCTGGGGCCTCCTTTACTCCGTCTGCCGGTGTGCTGTGGGAGTGCTCCCTTCCCTGTGTTTTGCCTGTGGTCCATGTTTTGCGTTTTCTTCTTCTTCTTCTTCTTCTTCTTCTTCTTCTTCTTCTTCTTCTTCTTCTTCTTCTTCTTCTTCTTCTTCTTCTTCGTTTTTCGAAACAGAGTTTCTCTATTATAGCCTTGGCTGTCCTGGACTTGCTTTGTAGACCAGGCTGGCCTGGAACTCACAACGATCCACCTGCCTCTGCCTCCTGAGTGCTGGGATTAAAGGTGTGTGCCACCACGCTCAGCCCCACATGCCCTTTCTTAACACCTGTAGACCCCATGCAGCAGGCCAGAGCTGGGCAGCGTGCTGTTCCAGCAGCCTCTGAGGCTCATGACCCAGGGGCTCACAGCTTTAATGCAAACTTCATTGACCTTCCCGCAAGACTGTCCCTGCTTCAACTCCTGATAACCTTCCCATGAGAATGTGTTGTGTCAGGGAGATTTTAATTTCTTAATCATGCTAGTCTGAACTTGCCTGATTCAAATACGTGTTTATCAGACCACACCACCTCACACACACCTTTGTTTCAGTGCTGAGTGTAGGACCTGTGGCTCCAAGCCTGCTAGGAGCCCTCCAGCCCACCTGGGTCTTAATGAGCCACAGCTGGGAAGTCCCTGCCACTGCCCTCCTAACTCACAAGATTCCACAGACACCCTGAGACTCTGAAATGAAGCCCTAAGTGAGGCCTTCATTGTCCTGGCAGCACAATGTTGTGGGCGACCTGCCTCCTTCCCTGTGACCTGGCACAGGGTCTAAGCTGACTCAGAAATCCACCAGAAATGGCACATGTGAGCATCACACTCACAAACACACATAGAGGGAGGAGAGGGGGAGGGAGAGGGAGAGAGATTGACTCCTATGCCATGTCCCAGAAGATTTTGGAGATATCTTTTAAAACCCAAACATTTAAGCCCAAAGCATTGGTGCACACATTTAATCCCAGTACCTGGGAGGCAGAGGCAGGTGGATTTCTGTGAGTATGAGGCCATCCCAGTTTCCAGACCTGGCAAAACTACATAGGGAGACCTTGTCTCAAAACACAAAACAAAACAAAACAAACACACCAAGCCTAACACTATGCATGTGGCAGCCTCCTCCCTTCCACCTGGGCTCTGCCCCCGTTGGAGCCATTGAGAAGCTGAGATATGACCCCTTCCCTTTGTCTCTGTCCAGCCTCTGCATTTTCCGAGCGGTACCTTGGCCTCCATGGACTGGACAGCAGAGGGTATGAGGTATGTCGGCCAAGGCTGCTACTTGGCAAGGCACGGAGGGAGCCAGGTGAAGCTGGTCAATCTACTCCTGTCCTTCCTCCCACCCCAGCCACGCCCCTCCCAGTTCTCCCCACCACCAAAACCTTGGGATCATCCTCCCACTGCACTGAGCTGGATAGATGTGGCCCCTGTTGTCCTGCTTGGCTTTGGTGGGTGAGGGAGAGAGATGAGAGAACCTGGGGAGCTGCTGGCTGTTGGGGGCTCCTGCTACCACAGCAAGGCCTGTTTGTTTCCCTTTGGGAGGGTGAACTGTGAACTTGGTTTCTTACTCCATCTCAGACATCATGTCATCAGCTATGCACAAGCAGAAGGCCGGTGTCCTGTGGTCCAAGCAGGAGTCTGCAAGGACAGAGGGACAAGGCTGCTCAGTGTCACTGAGTGACATAATGGTCCTCTACGGCTGCCTAGGCTTGGAGAACCCCCTGCTTCTTATCTCCCCTTTCCCCTTCTCTCCTGAGGGAGTTGCTGTTTTCCCATGACACAGGCAGCCTAGTTCTCAGGGGGTCTGGCATTTCCCTGCATTTCCCTTGACCCCTCTATCAATATTCCCACCCCTACCTGCTCCTTGGTCAACAGCTAACCCTGTCCCCTTGCCCCACACATGCAGATGACCAAGCTGTCACACCGCGTGTCACTACTGGAGGACCAACAGTTCCTGATCATACATGCCACGGCTGATGGTGAGGACAGAGCAACCCTGCCCCCCAGGCCCCCTGGTGCTGAAAGTCCCCTGGGTGGTGATGTGACTTTTGGCAAACATTTGTTTCTGTTTTCTTCTATAGAAAAAATTCATTTCCAGCACACGGCTGATCTCATCACACATCTGATCAAGGGAAAGGCCAATTACAGCTTACAGGTATGGAATGCTACCTGTTAGGTGTGCTACTTAAAGCAAAATGGCCCCTGTCACTGGGACTGAGTGGTGTCCACATCAGCTCTATACCCAAGCCACCACCATTCGTTCCACCCCACCCTGCCCCACATTCCTCTTCTAAGCATGGAGCAAAGCCAAGGCAACACACACACTCTCCTGGCAGTGTGCTGTAGGTGTCACAGTGTGGGTGGCCCCTGTGAGTTGCACCCATACTGCTGTGGCTGCAACAGAACTGCCCATCCCAGAAACGAAACCCATGACCTACAGCAGTCTTCACTGGTATCCATCCCTGTCTTCTCCCAGCAGTGCACAGGGGTGATGCTGGAAACTTCTCTCGTTTCCTTCTTGCCCTCTGGTTCCTTTGAGAGGACGACTATAACCCCTTTCTCTTTTTAAAGTTCAGAGGCAAACAGGCCCCTGCCTGCATCAGAGAGTGTCTGTCTAGTTTTGACCATTCAGCATCCAGCAGTCTGTGCAGCCGTGGGTGTGGGCTGTGTCAGGAAGGGGCTATGGCCTGAGGGCTGCTGAGTGGTATGGAGGGCTTGCTTACATTACATTCCAGGGTGTGATACACGTGGGATTTGTTATGCTGCACCTGTGCCTAGACTAGGAACTCACCCAGGGCCATGCGTGCCAACACAGTAGATGCCCTCCCAGGCACGCAAGCGTTTGCAGTCATGGCAAGTTGCAGGGGAAAGCACAGGGACAGGGGCCACAGCAAGAGGGGAGGCACGCTGGTACCTCACTGCCTTCTGTACGTCTTGTGAGTTGAACATACACAGTCCAGGCTAATGACATCACTTTTTTTCGAGACAGGAGTTTTTCTGTGTAGCCCTGGCTGTCTTGGACTCTCTTTGTAGACCAGGCTGGCCTCAAACTCAAAAAGATCAGCCTGCAGCTGCCTCCCGAGTGCTGGAATTAAAGGTGTGCGCCACCAGCACCCGGCTCCTGACATGATTTTTTTTAAAAGATGAAATTGCACTCAAAGAATATACGATTCTGAATGAGATTGGGCTCAGATCTAGAAAGTATGAGATTCTAAGTCAGGCCTAGCTTCTAGCGCTGCAAGCATTCAAGGTTGGCACAGCGCCTCTAGAGGGCAAGTTATGTCATTGCACTGGCCATATACAAATGGGCCAACATGCCAGACAAGTCTGTGTACCAACCCTCTCCTTGTTGCAAGCCTTGTCCTAGTGCCTTCAGGTATTGTAGTATTCAACTCTCTCTCTCTCTCTCCTCTCTTCTCCTCTCGCCTCTCTCCCCATCTCCTCTCTCTCTCTCTCCCTCATCTCTCTTCTCTTCTCTCTCCTCCCTTCCCTCTCTCTCTCTCTCTCACTCTCTCTCTCTCCTCTCTCTCGTCTCTCCTCTCCTCTCTCTCTCCCTCTCTCTCCTCTCTCTCTCTCTCTCTCTCTCTCTCTCTCTCTCTCACACACACACACACACACACACACACACACAAGAAATGGACATTATTCAATTTTCCTTCTCATGTCACCAGGACCCAAGACATAGCCGGGTGATTGTACACCAAACCTGTATGTGAGGATGAAGATAGGTGGCCTGGACCTCAGAGAACCACCCAGCCAGAAGTCTGTTTCCCTCATCTCTCTTTGTCTCTGTCTCTGTCTCTATCTGTCTGTCTCCCTCTTTCATCTCGCTTTGTGTGTGTGTGCTTGTATCTTTCTGTGTGTGTATGTGTGTGTATATGGGTGTGTGTGTGCTTTTCTGTCTCTTAACCTCTGTCTCTCTCTGTGTTCATGTTTGTATCTTTCTGTCTGTGTGTGTCTGTCTGTCTGTCTCTTTCTCTCTCTCTTCCTCTGTGTGTATGTTTGCATTTGTATCTTTCTGTCTCTCTCTGTGTGTCTGTGTGTTTCTCTGTCTCTTTCTGTCTGTCTGTCTGTCTGTCTGTCTCTCTCTCTCCCTCCCTCTCTCTGCGTGTGTGTGTGTGTGTGTGTGTGTGTGTGTGTGTGTGTGTGTGTGTTGTCCTTGGCCTGTGACCCTATAGCTCCTAAGTACTATACCCAGGTTGTAAAATAGGACAAGTCAATCTGGCCAGAAAGTCTGCCAAATGAGAAGTTTTCTAGTTTTCTTCAGCCAACCCTTACTGCCTTTGGTGAGGGGAAGAGAGATGCTGAGGCAGGAGATTCTGGGAAGACCGGTCAGCTTTCATGGCCTGCTAGGGCTGCAAGAGGTCTCTACCTGGTACAGAAACAACTCCCAGAGGGAAAGGTACTGACACTAGGACCCTGGTGGCTAGAAAATTCATCCTGCAGCTAGAATTCAGCATGTGGAGCCTGGCTTTTGCTACACTGCACATTCTCCATGCCTCTAGCAGTCCCTTTAGGAGGGTGAACTAGGGTGAGTGACGTCACTCTTTGCCCTTCACAGATCTACCCAGATGAAAGCCACTACTTCCACAGCGCGGCGCTCAAGCAGCACCTGTACAGGTCCATCCTCGGCTTCTTTGCGGAATGTTTCAGGATCCAGGACAAGCTACCAACAGCCACAGCAAAAGAGGAGGAGGAAGAGGACTAACCATGCTTGAGACCTAAGCACAGACATGGCTCTTTCTACAACAATATGCAACTGAGGACTCCTCCACCACCACCACCCTCCCTCCAAGGGCAGAGCCAGTGGTCGGCATTCCATAGCATGTGTCTCGATACTGAAGGCCATTTGGTGGGGCGACAAGCTCCAGGTGGAAGTGAGTCACCACACAGCCTGGAACAACCCCACCTCAGCATCCTCGGCTACTCCTGGCCCCCCAATGACTGGCACATCCCAAGCCCCTCCCCCCAGGGGGACAAATTGAAGGACAGATGACAGTGAAAACACACTTTGAGTCCACAAAAACCAGCCCTGTAGTCCAAGCTTTCTCTCTGTAACATGGAGACCCACCGTCTGCATTCGTGCAATGCGCTCATGTTCTCAGCTGTGAGGCCTGCCTGGCTTCCTGGCTGACAGAGCTGTGTCATGGCAACAGGACAGCATGGTTGTCTTGGCAGTGTTCGTACATGCCTGGCCCCCTGTGTGGTTAGAAAAGCCCCCACTGTTCCTATCTGCACCCACAAAACAGGTCTTTTCTGTACAAAGTAAGACTGTAGCTCTGCCCATGGTTAACCTTGTAGAATTACTTTGTATTTTTTCTATGGTTTTAACTGAACACCCCACTGTCTCTGCGCCTGCATCATTGCCCTCTAGGTTTTCTTTCTGTCTGTCTTTTGTTGCTTTGCTCCCCATGTTGCACTCGTTTGCTTGTTTGGATAGAACAATCATTCTGGAACATCCGCTGTCTCTGTTAAGCCTGGTGGAGGTATTGCAGACACCAAGGACACAGAGCACCCAGCAGCCTGCACGGAAAGCCCATCAGGAAGCCTTTCTCCCCCTGAGTGGCACTAGGACTTGCCTGTGGAGCCATCATCACCTGTCACGTATGTCCTTAAAACTACTTCTCTTCGCTCCCCCCCTTCCCCTCCAGTTTTCCAGTCTTTTCAGGTGACATTTTGTTAAAAGACACAAGACAGAGCACTCCTAGATCTGCTGAGTAAATCCATGGCAGCGTGGGACCACGCCCTGTCATCGCCAGCACTCCTCCTTCCTACTCTGACAGCGAGGTTGATGAGCTTTGTCCCACCTCACCAGCCCTGTAAGATACAACCTGACCAGATGTATGGCCGCCGTCACCCATGTATATTTCATTTCATTGTATATAAAGCAAGAAACGTGTGTCTGGCGTTTGTGCAGTCCCCTCCCCCTCTGCGACGCTAACTTTGTGTTGAGCTTGCATGCAGACACCTCTCTGGCTGATCTGGCCTCTCCAGAAGGGCCAGTTTGAAATATATCAATTGCCATTGTTTTCTTTCAGGATTGTTGACGACTTGTACATCAGTAATGATCACCCCAGTTTCCACTCTTGCTGGGGTGCCCTGAAACACTGTCCTCAGAGATGTGTCCATGTCAATTTTTTTTGTTGTTGATGTTTGGGGGCTTTGGTTCTGTCACATGAGCTTGAAGCATTGGTCCTTGTTAGGTCTGTCGGAAGCGTTGCATCCTGGGGGTTTTCCATAGGTGATGCATAGCCACTGGTGAGGAGGGATCTCGTGCTGACAGGCAGAACGTGCTTTCACTACTTCAGCCGGCTTGGCCGATGGCAAAGCCCAGGAGGTCTGAAAAGGGAAGCCAGCTCTGGCTGCAAGAATGGGTCGGAGGGCCACGGGGATGTGGCATGGTCGTGTTTGTCATCCATGGAATAAAACATTATTTTGCCACTCAGGTTGTTCTTTTCTTATTTTACTCCATTGGCTCACATTAGAAAAGGGGTCAGGCCTTCAAGACGTGGGTTTTGTTTTCTTCTTCCCCTTGAACTGGGAGGAGGGTGTCTCACTATGCAGCCCTGGCTGGCCTGGAACTCACTATGTAGACCAGGATCTCCTCAAACTGAGAGACCCACCTATCTCTGCTCTCAAATGCTGGGATTAAATGCGTAAACCACCATGCCCAGCCTGTTTTGTTTTGTTAGTGCAGAGTGGAATTTACTCTCTATTACTAGCATGCATCATGCATGATGATGGGTCTTATGACATGTTTATACATGTATAATGCATTTTGATCATGTTTACATTCACTATCCTCCCTTGCACTCTCCCACCCCAGGTGAACCCTTCATTTTCTCAAACCGTCTCCCTTCTGCTTTCATGCCTTTTTGGTAGTGGGGTAGAGCAATGGATTTGATTAGAACTGCTTACATGAGCCTTGGGTGAGAGGCTACGAGCAGTTTACCAGTGAGTGACTACACTGTTGTTGCTTGTGTGTGTTGTTGTGTCATATGGCCTGCCTTCCAGTACTCAGGTGAAAGAGTGTCCACAACTCCGAGAGCTGGGAAGGTATCCCAGCCCTGAGGTGGGACAGTGTCCCTGAGGCACGGGAGCCCTGGAACCTCACAGCTCTGAGAGGAGGCCTCCTCAACAAAAATGATGCAGCTCCCAGCGGAGGGTTCCCCCTAAACCCTGAGGAACTGAGCCTCATTCCTCCTCCTTCTCTTTCTGAAAGAGTCACAGCAGGCGTTGGAGGGACAAATCCAGGAAAGGGAGGAATCTAGGAGTGGCTACCTCTGCTCCTGGGAGGAGACAGCACTAACTAGTTAGACACAGCCTTTATATAGGGTTTATTAGGGAGCTGGGGTGGGAGTGGGGGCAGGGCAGGGATTTCCTAAGTGTGGATTGGTAGGATTTCAAGCCTGAGCTGAGGGGTGCTCAGGGATTGGTGGGGGTTTGTACAGACTTCTCATCCCAAATTCTCATCCCAAAGGCAGAAGTTGGGCCAATTTTCTGCCTTGAAGAGTAATAAAGTGTACAATGTACCCAAAATTTACAAGAGTCCTCTGTGAAGGCAATAGGCTGAGGCAGGAGAGGTTGTCGTTACCATGGACAGCTCCCATGGTGGCGGCCACGGGCTTTCTGAGGCAAGAAAGGTGTCCAGTTTTCATTGAGCGGTCCGCTGAGGCAGACATAGCATGGACAGCTCCTGCTGAGGCCGACTGGAGCCCACAAGTGGCCATTTTCTCTCCCTGACTCCAAAGCCCCAGGGCAGGAAGGAGAGGCTGACTGCCTTGAGGTAGTAAGGAGATCTTAGCAGCAAAGAGCCACTTTCAATTTTAGTGGCCCGATGCTAAAGGGCTAAGTAGCTCCTGGGAGTGATGACAGTCTTAGGCAGTCTGTGCTGAAGGACTGCAGGATGGGGTGGGTGGGGAGGCAGTGAGCTCCCCATAGCTTGGGGTAGCCTGTCTGTCAGAGGGTTGGGGAGGGGGTTACTATTAGGCACAGAGAAATACCTAGATGTGTGTGTGTGTGTGTGTGTGTGTGTGTGTGTGTGTGTGTGTGTATGTGCTGAAGGCCAGGGAGGCAACAGCAGTATCCTTACACACACCACTGAAGAAAATGTTTCCTTCTCCTCCAGCCACATTATACGTCAGTAGCTCCTCAGGAAGGGTAGGACTTCATATGCCTCTCAACATGCGTGAGAGACTGTTGATGGGCCCAATCATGTGCGGGTAGCCACAGCTGCTAGGAGTTCCTACAGGTAACAGTCACATCCTGTCTGGGGAACCACATTTCACAGCACACCTCCCCCATCCTCTGGCTCACCTACTCTTCCCATTGTAAATGATGTTCCTGTAGCCTGGACAAGCACACAACAATCTGATGCTCAGTACTTAGGCCCATTATGGTGCCTGCTGCAAAAGAAACTCCTCTGTCTGACGATGTGAGCAGCACTGCCTTATGGGCATAAGCATAAATACTTAGAAGACTTTTTTTTGGGGGGGGGGTTTCCAAGACAGGGTTCCTCTGTGTAGCCGTGACTGTCCTAGATTCGCTTTGTAGACTAGGCTGGCCTGGAACTCACAGAGATACATCTGCCTCTACTTCCCAGGGTGTTGGGGTTGAAGGGTGTCACCACACCAGGCTTGGAAAACAATTTGAGGCGCACAGCGTATCCATTTAGCTTCCCACCAGGGCCTCTGCCCTCCTCAGGCATGGACTTTGACCAGGCATAGAGTACCTGAGTTCCCTCCAGTGGAGCCAGCCTCAAATCCATTCAGAAAGTGGTTGGTCGTCCCCATAACAATCATGCCACTGTTGTACCAGTGGCACATTTTCTCTGGCAGGTTGCTAGTGTAGCATGCAGTGTTCATAGCTGAGAAATACCGCTGATGACTTTTCCCCTCTAGCAGCTGCCATATAACCACATGGCATGGGGGCTCACACCTGACATCTCAACACTTGATAGGGTGAGAATGGAGTTTAAAGTGGATCTTAGCCACATAACAAGTTCAAGGCCACACAAGACCCTGTATCCAAAAGGGAAGAAGGAGGACAGGATGGGGAGGAGCAGGGGGATAAAGAGTGGCTGGAGAGATGGCTCAGTGGTTAAGATTAGAATCCATTCTTCTAGAGGAAGATCGGGGTTTAGTCCCAACACCCACATGGTGGCTCCCAACCATCTGAACCCCAGTTCCAGGAGATCGAAAGCCATCTTCTGGTCTCAGTGGGCACCTTGTATGCACATATTTCACTACATATATGCAGGCAAGACACCTACACAGATAGAAATAAACAAATAAATTTAAGGAAAGAAGAGAATGAGAAGTAAGAAGAAAGAAGATGGAAAGAAGGAGAAGAAAGGAAGGAAAGGAGGGAAGAGAAGAAGCAAAGCTCACCATGGTGGCAACTGAATTGAGAGTAGTTGCAAAGTTAAAAGCAAACACTCCAGTGTTTGTTCGTGTGGTGAGTGAGACAGAAAGACAGCAGGGGAAACCCAGAATATCTCAGTAAGCCCAGAGCTAGCACTACCTAAAGGCTGCAGGGACACAGGAGGGAGGTAAAGTTTGTGTTGGTGACAGTTCCTCAAGGAAGTGGGGACTACTACAGGCAGGCACTGTAGCCTTGAGGACACCTCACTTTCAGGCACAAAAGGTCAAGTGCTTCTTGTTTACTGTTGGGGCAAATGCTGGAAGAGGCCACTGTTACAGTTAAATGTATCTGTTCGGCCTAGGGTGCCAATAACTGACACAATAAGACTGACTTGCATTTTTAAAGCTGCAAGTGCTAAGCTGGGCAGAATCTAAACTGATACTAATCTACTTGTAAACTAAAATAAACTACTCTAATCCTATGTCTTCATAACCTACACATATCCCAAGCACTTGCCAATCTTATCCTCCTAGGGCAGCTTCTCTCCCCCAACTCCAACCGTCAACCGTCCTCTCTCAACTCTCAATCATCAACTCCCTCCAGGCTCCTCCCACCTCCCATGGAAGTCCCACCTTCCACTTCCTGTCCTTCTGCCCAGCTGATTGGCTAAACAGCACTTTATTGACAAGTGCTACATCCACTCAAGGCATCCCTCCACAATTCCCCCTTTTAGTCTAATAAAAAGCCCCCCTTTACCTATGCATTTATATTATTACACTATATAAAATATACACACACATATATATACAATAAACTATATACAGCAAGAAGAACCCCAAAATAATCAGAAATTATATTAATGTTATACTTATAGTGTTTTGTTGTCTTCAACCCCATCAGAGACTTGAGACAGAATAAAATTAATTACCTGAGTAAAAAGAAAGTGCAGGTTAGCACCTTCCAAAATGAAAAAAAAAAAAAATGACAGAGACACTTTGCTGCCTGAACAATCACTCAGAATTTTTTAACATGTTGGAGCATTATCTTCAGCCTTCTGGTCCAGTATATCTGACAGACATATTTGTGAAGCAGGGACTATTGAGGACTTGCCTACCCTGTCTTGGCAGAGTTTGGCCATCAACTCCACCTGCATTCAAGCTTGCCCATTTCAGACAGAATTCTGTCTATGGTAGAAAATAAGGATAGTTTGCCTCCATAAGGAGGTTCCTTGATGCTCATCATCCTCTTTGAGACAGGCTGGGTGTTCCAGGAGTCAATCTATCTCATTTTCAAAGAATCCTCAAAACAGTAGAAAAATATTTAAATGCCATATTCTGTAGGTCTCTGAGGTTTTTGAAGACCTTATCTAAATATTTTACCCTATCTATCTATTGAACCTAGGATGTATATTCTTGTGATAAAATTGAATAGTGCAATTAATTAAAAACAAACTTATTTTAAATCAATATACAAAAACTTATACCAATGAATTAAAAATAGCCTTGTGAGTAGCAATTAATGCTTTAAGTTGAAGAGCAGATTCAATAATCTCTTTTGTCCTATCATCCTTATATATTTCTATATTCTCAGAGAGAAATCCCTGAGTCCAATCTCATTCTCTCTATGAATAAAACAAATAATAACATAACCAATTCCCAATGAGAATAAACATCCATAACCCAAAACCTTATCCAACCCCCCTTAATGGAAATGAGATGTCATTCTCTTTTTAAGGCTTCTTCCAGCTGATTTGGAACAAATAATACTTATGTAGGGGCCAAAAAAAAAAAAAAAAGGGAAAATGCAGCCGGGTGTGGTGGTGCACGTCTTTAATCCCAGCACTCGGGAGGCAGAGGCAGGTGGAATGCTGTAAGTTCGAGGCCAGCCTGGTCTACAAAGCGAGTCCAGGACAGCCAAGGCTACATAGAGAAACCCTGTCTCAAAAAACAAAAAATATAAATAAATAAATAAAATTAGAATAAAAATGGGAAAATGGTTAAAGAAGCTAGAGATAGCATTTGTGGTCCAGGCTATAAATATTGAGAAATTCAGGCTTAATAAAAAGTCTTATGTGGGACATTCTGAAATGCTGGACCAATTGGAATCAGGAGCTTTTTTTGAAGCTGTCCTGGGAGCTGTTCTGTTCTGATGATGAACAGCAACCAAAGCACTTTTGGCTGGAACATGAGGAAAGCAGGTTGTCAGCATCTCAGCATGTTAGAGAATGAATCCTGTTGGGTCTGATCCATCATCAGTGCCTGGTACTGTTGTTCTGAAAATATATAATTTCTCACAAGCATTATACAGTTCTAAAACTATAAATACATGAGGTGTGCAGGATGCACAGAACAATCAAGGCTAGTTCTGTAGTTTGAATTCTTGTATGTATATACTGACTTAAATTAGCAGTCTCCCTTTCATCAAGGTCTGTTTCATTTTGACCTCTTTCAAAGAGAAAGTATAATATTACCATTACCAAAGAACATACAATTATTATTTAATTGAAATCAAAACAAGATTGTATAGTTCTAAATGTCCTTCTCTAGGCTCTGTGGCACCTGATGGATAGGCCAGGCTGCTACCTGTCTGCTGAGGAAAATGTATCCCATTTTAGAGACAAGCCTATTGCCCTGAGCAAAGAAAAGGCATTAAGCTTTAAATAAACCTATGCATACCCTAAGTATCTTATACCTAGGTTTTTACATGTGTTGCAGGTGGTTTTGTCTCACTCCTCCTCTCTATAGGGGATGGACACATCCACCTTTTAAACTTTATATGAACTCCTATTTTATTTCAGAATTTATACATACCATAGGCATCTTGTACCTGGGTTTTTGCATTTGTTGTGGGTGGTTTTGTCTGACTCCTGCTCTCCATAGGGGATGGACACTTTCACCTTCTAGTTCTAAATGTCCTTCTCTAGGCTCTAGGGTGCCTGATGTATAGATCAGGCCACTACCTGTCTACTGAGAAAATGTATGTGGTTTTAGAGACAAGCCGGTTGCCCTGAGCAAAAGAAAAGGCATTAAGTTTACCCTTTTAAGTATATGAATTGTATAGCTTTTGAGTTTTTGGGAGCCAACTAGGCTGACCTAGTAAATTCTCTGTGTCTCTGGCTGAAGATGATGCTCCAACAGGCCATACTGAGGCCTTAGGCATAGAGTGCTGCTGAGGGGATGGGAACCAGAAAAGGAACACCCAAGTGAGATTGATGCTACTGTGTTAAGATTCAACAGGAAGAAAGGTTTTAAACCCAGCCCACTGTAACAGGAAGGAGGCTGGGTGATGGGGCTTAGATAAATTATTTAGAGACAGCTGGGATGCAGAAATCTTAATACTTAAAACTGGGCTGAGGCTGTGAGTTAAATCCTTTGTCACCTGAGTGTCATTTGTCACCATGCCTCCTGTGGATTTCCTATGGCAATCTCTTGACACATCTATTGGGAGGCTGAGACCCAGGTGGGGCCCCAGCTTCCTGAGCTACAGTTATTGGTACCACAGGCAGTGTGTAGTGTGTTGTTCCCACTGTAGGTATCCAGAGCCTTCCCCTGTGAGCCTAGAAGAGTCAAGGAGCAGATGTACAGCGTGGCAGGCAGACTTCTACAGACCAGAAATGAAAGCATGAGAAGGCATAAGGTGCTGCCAGAGAAGCCTCAAAAGGCAACATGTAAGTCAAGGTTGATGTCAGGTGAACACTGAAATCACTTGGGGAGGGCTTGACAGTAGAGTAGCCTCCAGCCAAGGGCCCAGTGTTGTCAGGGGGAGAAGAAAGCCAAGATGCAAGCAGGAAAGGCTCCTGGCCTATTGCTCTGCCTACCTGGCCAGGTGAAGCCTGGACATCCACCACAGCCTGTCTATCTCAGCAGCTCCCTCTCACCTCAAGAGTCAGCACAGACCCCTGCCATGGACTCACCCAGGTGGCATGTGTGTGACCTCCACACCAGTAAGGCTGCTGGGGTACAGAAGGTTGAGGCCTGGCATAGCTGCTGAAGGGCCAATCTCAGCATGGCTGCGCTGTCTCTGGCCCCAGCTCTCTCCCCGCTGCCCCCAGGGAGTCAGGAATCACTCACATCTCTATCTTACTGACTCAGGCACTGAGCCAAGACATTAGACACGATCCCTGCTATCAGCGCCCAAAAAGCTTTCTGGGACAATCACATGCTGTGAGGGACTTTATCACACTGGGAGTGTGACCATGTGGCCTGCCACGGTAGACTAGGCAGTATTCAGAGAAGGCAGGAGGCCCTACAGCTCCTGTGGGCACCTGACTTTCCCTGTCCTGTCTCCCCTCTCCCATCCCTCTCTCCCTTTAACTGGCTCTTGTCACTTAATCTGGATAACTCAGCTGTCATTCTGTAAGGACACCCCACCGCCACCACCCTCCATGGTCCTAAGATGAGTCCCAGGTGGCTAACAGTCAGGCAGACAAGTGGAACCCTGAGAGGACTGCAGTGCCTGGGACCAGTTTGATGCAGTCATAAGAAACCCTGAGCTATAGACACAAGGGAATCAAGCAGATGCTGGACGCTCTGAAACTAGATCACAAAGACATATTGTTCTGAGCTGGCAAGTGTCAGGACCACACTCGGACAGTGGTTTGCTCCAACCCTGACAATTGCCTTGAGTGCCTAGTGCAGGAGGCCATATCTGAGCTGCTTTGTGGGGCCCAGGGATCCCCCTTGACCTGGTCCCAAGACACTGGAGGTTGCCTACTGCAAACCCTCCATGAGTAGGAAACACTGTCCTCTGGGTAGCAGTTGGGGCTGGGCAGTTCTATGGCAACCTGCAGGCCTTTCTGAGCCCTGTGGCCCTGGCTTGTTCTTCAAGTGCAGGCAATTTCTCCTGTGTCAGCCAGCATCACACAACCCAGCAAAGGCCTTGACATTCAGTTGTATATGCCTAAACGTGTCCTAATGGCAGGCAGGGTAGGCTCCATATCAGAAAATGGAATCTCACAGCTCTGGTGCTGGTCCCACAGCTGCTGGCAGCCACAGATCCAGAGAAATAGCAGCCAGGCCCCATCTATATCTTCAGTGTAAAGTTAAGCCACGGACTGCCAAGGTCACCTACCCTGACATGCTATATCTCAGCTCACTGTGACGTGACATGCTTGCTAACTGGCATTTCCCCAGCCAGACTGAATTCTCCATGTGCCCCTGGAATAGTGTCACACATGACTCACAGAGAAGGGAGTGACCACAGCATGCCAGCTGCTCTGCTTCCCCTGTGAGAACCAGGAAGACCTTTACACATAACACACCAGACGGCACTAACTCCCTGACTCCACTAGCCCCTGTGGCTAATCATCTCTGTCCTGAGGAGAGACTCCAGATAATGCTTGTGGCTTCAAAAATACCACACAGATCAGGGAAACAACCACAAGAGATGGAGCAGTCCATGTGGACACACAGTGAGAGCCACATATCCCTGAAGACCACCAGTGTCATCCGCAGGGACAAATAACAGAACCTCATCTGTTCTATCTATTAACACCACCCCTGGTTGTTGAGGACAGGGGGTACATGTTATCAGCTGAATGCACAGACAGTTGGCAGACGGTGGGCCCAAGTTCTTCAAGGCAGGTCTCCACCCAGGAAAGTCAGTGGTCTATGGTCCTGAGCCTCCTGCACTGGGATGGCACATTGGCCATGCTCAGCACCTGCCCTGTCATTTGCTGATACAAAGCGCCTTCCAGGAAAAACACAGTATAGGGCCACTGAGATGACTGGGTACCTGCTGCCATGCCTGATCTCCTGGACTCATGGGGTGAATGGAAAGAACTGCCTCCCAAAAAGCTATCCTCTGATTACACATATGTACACACAAGCTAAATAAACAAAGAAATCCAGCCACAGGGTAAAATCCTCCCAGCTGACCTGACACCTGATAAAAGGGTCTGGAAGGTTGGAGTCTGCTCTGAATCTCTGCTTCACCCTCTCAGACTTTCCAGCTAAACCATCTGAGAAGCCTGCCCTAGTGGAACCCCTCTTAGGTGGCCAGAGCCCAGTGTCACAGTAGGGCCTTTAAGTGACCTGTCAGTGGTGACAAAGCTGGCCTCCCCATCCCTGGGTCTCAGTCATACCTTCATGATGAAATATGATCAAGCTGTCCATCTTGGTGGTGTCCAGGGTAACATGGAGCCTTGGAAAGGAGAGGGCTTGACATGGGGAGCTGGGGGCTGGAGAAGCATCTGGAGATGTTTCCCATCATTCCAGAGTCAGAGGGCAGAGCCGCCACTGCCCTCTGGAGGTCTCCTGGACCAAGGCCCAGGCCAGATCCAGCTCTCCTGCACAGCACTGCTCCTGCTGCAGAGCCCTCATGTCTGGAACCATGGGGCTACTGTAGCCAGGAAGCCACTTACCCCATCCTGCCCAGCTCCCTCCACAGGCTGTTTTCCAGCCTATTTTCTACCCTTCTTCCTTGGACCATACCAAGGCCCTAGAGACCCAGCCCTTTGTACAGACCAGCTGAAGGCTGTCCTGGGCTGGGGTGGATATTCAAGGTGACCTGGGGAGCCTGGAGCTGGGTCCAGCAGCAGGGAAGAGCTATATAATCCTGCTAGAGGCCCATGGAAAGATGGGACCTTTAACCACGGTCCTCTTTGGCAGATGGTAACTAAAAGCTAAGGGTTCAGCCATTAGGAGCAGAGAATAGGACTTCAGTTCCCACACCCACTTGCTACTCTTTATGGTTTGAATGAAGATGGCACCCATAGGTGCATATTTCTGTATATATTTGCATGCTTAGTCCCCAGCTGATAAACTGTTTGGGAGGAGGTATCAAAAGCCCAAACTAGGCCTCCTTCCCTCCCTCCCTCCACCCTCCCTCCCTTCCCCTTCCCTCCTCTCCCTTTTCCTGCTGCCTCCAGCAGCTACTGCTCCAGAGCCATGCCTGTCTGCTTCCCACCATAATGATAATGGACTACCCACTAAAACTCTAAGCCAGCCCCAATTAAGTGCTTTCCTTTGTAATAGTTACCATGGTCAAGGTGTCTTTCTATAGCAGTAAAATACTAAGACAGTGGTTCACAACCATCCAACACCCTCTTATGACCTCTGAGAGCACATGCAAGGTGCACATACATACATCAAGGTAAAACACTCAAACACATAAAATAAAACAAATCTTAAAAAAAAAAATAGTTTTAAGGTGCTGGCTAGGCTTGGGCCTGAGGTCTCAACCTGCACAGCAGAGGCTGAGAAGCTGAGGCTGGCTGGAGAGACGCTGAGCACAGGATGTACACTCGAGCCACCAAGCCATTAGAGGTGCTGACTGGACACAGACTCTCTGCTGTTTAGCTCCTTGTGAAGGGCCTCTTGGCAGCAAAGCAGAGCTTCATGTGAAGAGGAAAGAGGAGGGTTATGAGGCCTCATAGGTTCATATGACTGAAACCTGACAAAGGGCCCAAGAGGTTTTTAGTATCTTGGAGCCCAACAACAGGGGCTAGCAGGTGGATGAAGGCCAGCCAAGGCCAATACAGAAGAAACTCAGGGCTAGGGTTTGAGGGTACAATCCATGTGGAGATCTCTGCTGACTTTGCTTCCTCTGCGATGCATCTTGGTGTAGAATACTCAAGGCCTGCAGCTTAGACATGCATGGGGGCTCACACTGCCTGTGTTATATATGTCATAGCTCTGTATGTCAACTTGACCAAGGCTAGCGTCATCTGAAAGGAGGTAACCTCAATTGAGAAAAATGTGTCCATAAGATTGGGCTGTGTGCAAGCCTGTGGAGTATTTTCTTAATTAGCAATTTATGTAAGCAGGCCCAGTCCATTGTGGATGGGGCCAGCCCTGGGCTGGTGGTCCCCAGTTCTGTGAGAAAGCAGGCTGAGCAAGTCATGAGGACCGCATCATTAAGCAGCACTCCTCCATGGTCTGCACATCAGCTTCTGCCTCCAGGATCCTGCCCTGTTTAAATTCCTGCTCTGACCTCTTTCAGTAATGGACTATGGGCGTGGAAAATGTAAGCCAAATAAACCCTTTCCTTCCCAACTTGCTTTTGCCTGGACATCTGAAGAGTCTCCCTTAGTAACCCAAATTAAGACAGTGGCTGCAGGGCCCTGGAGTTGGGAAGAGAGAACCAACACTACCCTGTCATCTTGGACATCTCATCAGGGAGGTTCCCGTTTCTAATGGACTCTGCCTTGGGCCCTGGGTGGAGTGGGTCTATGACCAGAAGAAGGCAAGGACACATGACTGGGTCCCATTCATAGTGACCTAGGAGGATACTGCCCATCACAGGGGGTCATCAGATAGATGGGCTGTGAATCCCACTCTGCTCCATCCCCTGCAAGGTATGGATCCCCCCTGCCCTGTCCCCACAAGCCATGGCATGGTAGCCTCTGAGGGCCTGGAGATCAGTTAGCCAGGAGCAGGTTGGCCTACATAGGCAGTGGGCAAAACTCTGAGCGTCTGTGAATGCTGACAGCAGGCAGCCAGCATCCCAGGATCTTGTCTGATGCTAGTCCCTGGAGCTGTCCAGCATAAACACTGATAAAGTGCTAGTAAAGAGTGGCGAAGTTGTTCAACCTGTCATCTGAAATTGGCCAGCAGGTGGCAACAGAGGCCATACTCTGGCCTGGGTCTCACAGGTGCGTTAGGAGCAGGCAGCGATGGCCCCGGGGCAAGGTCCTCCGGAAGCCCCCTGTGGCAGTGCTATGCAGAAGAACTCTGAGACTGCACCCCACACTCACATGCACACACAAGAAGATATTTTCTTTGCTAATGCTAGGATCAGGAACTGAGGCTCCTTGGGAATAAGAGATGGGTCTCAATCAAGCGTTACAGGACAGGAACTGATGTCCAGGGAGCACCGTCAAAGGCAGCGCCTCTGATTAGGTATGGGCACAGGTCTCGGAAACGGGGGTGCAGCCTGAGGCCAGTGGCCCTTGATATATCCATCTCCGGTCACTAGGGTGCTCTGATACGTCAGGGTTTGAGAACCTGTTCTGGCTCATCTGTACTGGAGAGCTGTCTGGCCATTACCTGCTCCAGGTTGAAGATGTGGCAGGAAACTGAAGCAGCCAAGGCCTCACAGGGACACAGGGAGAGTGGGTACTGGAAGTAGCACAGCCAGGGAAGGGAAGGCGGCCATGTCTGCCTAGTGTCTTGTCTGTCACAGCAAAGCACGGATTGTATGGGTTCTCAGTGCTGGAGGCTGAAGTCTAAAATGACGGTGTGAGTCGGGCTGCCTCCTCCTGTGACCTCACTTCTTGGCTTGCGGTATCTGTTGTCCCCCTGTACTCTCACACGGCTGGCTCTCCATGTGTTGCCTTCTCTTCTCGGGACCCCAGTTGGATCTGGGTGTGGCAACACATGCGGAGCACTCGAGAGACAAAAACAGGAGGGGCGTGGGTTTAAAGCCAGCTATGTCTACATAGCTAGAAGGTGGGGAGGGCTTTAGGAAAAGCAAAATCAGAAAGATAGGCTCGGCTAAACTAGGCCCCACACAACCTCTCTACCTAATTGCTATGCTGACAACCCCTCTCTGCTGAATATCCGTCCTATTCTGAGCAGCTGGGCAAGGACTCCTCGGCATAGAGACGAGAAGTCCGGGCCATCAGATTGCAGTCACCAGGCTTTGCCCGGGGAAAGGCGTGGTGGATAGCTGCAGACCAGCACGGCATGTGCTCACCAGGAGATAGGGCTTCAAGCTCCAGGAGCCCGGCTGCTCTCAGGCCACACCTATGTGTAGCCCCCTCCTTACTGTTGCTACTTCTTACCAAGGAGACTCCAGGGGGCTCTGGTGAGTCGCACTTCACTGTGGTCTGGACCCAAGTTAATCCTTCTGGAATGGTTTCGATTTCATTCCCTCCAAAATCAGTTCAAAGTGTTTTGAGCAAATTCCTCCAAAGCATTCTAGTGGGATTTGGGACACGCCTTTCCGTCGCTGCTGGGAACTGTTAATAGCAAAGGCAGTGGCTTGAAAACATGAAACCAAACCAAACACCATTCCCTTATAGTTCTGTAATCAGAAAGCTGCTTGGGTCTTACTGGACAGAAACCAAGAGGTCATCACTCAGCGTGGTAGTGAGCGCCTTCAACCCCAGCACTTGGGCAGCATTTGAGGTCAATCTGAGCTACATAGTTGAGTTCCTGTCTCAAACGAACGAGAAACAAAAACAAACACAAAAACAAAAAGCAGAGGTCCACAGTCTTCAGAGACGCCAGGGGCCAGCCGTCATCTGCTTACCCTGTCATCATTCCTCAAACTTGTAGGATGAAAATCCTCCTGATCCAGCCAGCTGCCTCGGCAGCTGTGGCAGAAACTTCATTGCTTGCGGGTCACCGTCCAGACCCTAACACAGGCTGAACCCTCTCTTCTCTCTCAGGGCTCATAGGATATGACTGGACCACCTGAGTAACCCAGGTTAAATTCCCCACTTCCAGGACTCAGCCTTCACTATGCCTACCAGTCCACATGCCACTGATGCTCATTGGTTCATGGAACCATCGAACCCATCTGCCTCCTACGGAAGATCTAACCTATCTCTGAGGCTTTACCAAAGCAGAGGAGAAAACTGGATCGCAACAAGCAACCCCATGCCTCCCAGGGCCCATTACAGCCTCTGCAAAGGACACAGAAAACACAATGTGGGGGGAAACGGTGCTTCCAAAGTTTAGGGGAAGCTTCACAGGACTCAGCATTCAGAAGAGCCTGTTGCACAGGAAATGGGCAGTTTGATTTAGGATCAGGAAGAAGCAGAAGACTGGATGGTCGGGAAGGTGGAGGGGTGTGTTAGACTCAGGACAGAACTTGAATTTTCTTTCTAGCAGCACTAGACAAGCAGAATCTTTTTTTTTTTTTTTTTTTTTTTAATTTCATGAATATTGGTGTGAAGGTGTCAGATCCCTTGGAACTTGAATTACAGACAGTTGTGAGCTGTCATGTGGGTGCTGGGAATTGAACCCGGGTAAGAACAGACAGTGCTCTTAACCACTGAGCCATCTCTCCAGCCCCGACAAGTAGAATCTTATTTCGAGGAGACTGCTAATCAGCTAACTGGAGGGGACACTGTGGCACGCAGGATAGGATTCCTGCTCCAACTGCTGAGGAGGAAGCAGTAAGCCTATGGACGAGGGTGGATAGGTGAACAGGTCTGCAGTATGAGCAAGGCCAGGTAGCAAATAAAAAGGAGAGCTGGGGATGTGACTGCTGGAGGGGTGCTCCCTGGCCGTGCATCGAGTCGTAGGTTTAATCCCTGGGACTGCATAGGGCTGGCAATCCCAGCACCAGGAGATGGAGGTCGGGAGGGCCAGCATCAAGGCCATCTTCTGCTGCATAGCAGGTTTGAGGCCAGCTGGGGATACGTGAGGTAAATAAAACAATAAATTAAAGTTAAAATATTTAAGCAAAATAAAACAATCTCAATGGAACAAAGAGAAAGGGATGGAAGAAGGCTCAGCAAGATAGAGAAGATTGCCCCAGGCTTGACAACCTGAGTTCAATCTCTGGGACTGACATGGCGTAAGGAAAGAACCAACTCAGGCACAGTGTCCATAAGTTGTCCCAATATTTATATGATCTCTGGCACATCTGCTTACTCTCACTCAGAGTAAATAAGGATTTTTGAAGAAAACAAGAGTCAAATTTGAGCTGGGCGTGGTGCCGCATGTCTTTAGTCCCAGCACTAGGGAGACAGAGGCAGGCAGATCTGAGTTCAAGGCCAGACTGGTCTACAAAGTGAGTCCAAGACACCCAGAGCTATATATAAATTAAAATTTCACAGGGGCTGGAGAGATGGCAGAGGTTAAGAGCACTGTCAGTTCTCCCAAAGGTCCAGAGTTCAATTGCCAGCAACCATACGGTAGCTCACAGCCATCTATAATGACCTATCAGTCCCTGGTGCCCTCTTCTGGCTTGCAGGTACACATGGGGCAGAGTACTGTATAAATAATAAATAAAATAAAATCTTAAAAAAAAAAAAGTCGGAGTTACCGTTAAAAAAAAAAAAAAAAATTGAAGCTGCCTGGGCCTTTGGTACCAGTGACACAGCAGCCACTGTGAACCATGAGGAGGGGTCTGAAAGCCTGGGGGACAGGGATCGAGGGCAGAAAACTGTGGGAAGAGCCTCACTTTAGGCTTCCAACATCAGAACTTTCATACTTAAGTTTTTTCACTCAACACAGCTCCTGTGTAAGTGCTTCGGGGAGTGGAGCAGCACTCAGAAAGAAGGAGCTTGGGATGAATTGGCATCTAAATGAGTTGGGTACCAATTTCCAGTCAAAATATTCAAGGGAAGCAAGACATGCAGCTTCTACTAGGAATGTCACTACTCAATTTATGCACTTTCCTAAAGTGTCAAATACCTGCTGTTGGTGTGTGATGGTGCTTCCTGACTCCTAGAGCCAAGGTACTTGCCTCCCAAACCAAGCATGCACACACCGCAACCCTACCCGCCACATAGATGGGAAGTATTAACTTTAGGACACAGTGAAGCCAGCCTGTAATAGTTGGGACACATGTACCCTGAGCACTGGCACTCCAGTACATCATATGCTGAATGGCAGGCCTAGAAGCGATGCAGTCCACTCATGATGACATTAGTGAACACCGAAAGAAGCCTGGGGGTAAGAAACGGAAACTTTGCTGTTACAGAAATTAATTAAAATAGGCACACTCAATTAGCAGAAAATACGGATCTATATTTAAAACAGTGTGGGCAAAAGATAAAATTCCTATTCATTTTTTTGAGACAGGATCTCACCATGTAGCCCTGGGTAGGTTCTGCTATGCAGAAACAGACTGGCCTTGAACTTGTGATCTGTATCTCAGTCTCTCAAGTGCTGGCACTACAAATGTGTACCATGTGCAGCTGAATTTTAAAAAATACTGATGGTACATAACCAAACATACTGGCTACATTATAAAACAAAATATTATAATTAAAAATTATATTTCTTAAATCTGTATATGGCTCATGCTCTAAACACTCAGACACAGGAATCAGTTTAAGACTTTCGTTCCATATGAAACACTACCCTTCTGATCTACTTCATAAGCATTTATTTATCATCTTGTTAGCCCTCCTAGGCAAACCCAGGCTCACCACCAGCTGTGTAAGCCAGTTGGCTCTGGACAGCTCCTGGAATTGTTTCCTGGCAGCTTTCAAAGGAGAGATGCTAATTGAAAGGTTAATCAAGCCAGACCTGCTTGTGTTATTTAAATAAGTATCCTGCATCCTACACAAGTGACAGATGTGTGACAGTCAACAGAGAAAGCTGTTGAACCTACTTCCTGGGTTTAAGACACAAGATGGCATGTGGTGTACTGCCAAATCAGACTGTCCCCATATACACAGCTTACCTAGACTTTCACACTTGGAGTTATTTCATAGTGACAACAAACTCCACCAGACATAGGCCAGCTGTGCATGAGTTTCTTGGGTTGCTTAGATACATGCTTCAGAGCAGACAGTGCCTGCCAGTGCAGCACTCTGACCAAGACTGCCACTAGCAATGTTGCAGATAGCTCAACAGAGTGTAACAACTATACAACCAGTCCAAAATAAAGACATCATGACGTGTCCTGGCCCACGGGACGACTCGAACCAGGGTTCAACTGAAATTGGGACTGGGAATCGAAAGTGGGGTACAGAGACACGGGAAGTAACGAGTCAGGTCTGGAAATTTCTGATCAAGATTCCCTTTAATGCGGACAAGTAAGACTTCATATAGTAAGGTCAATAGGATCTATTCTGATCCCTCTCTGCCTAGACCCCAAGGCAAGAACACAATAGCCTGAATAGCTCCCTGTAAGAACTTCCTATTACTGAGTAGCTCTCTGAAAGGATTTCCTTAACCCTCTGGGTGTCTCTCAGTAGGGACTTCCCTACTTCTTTCAAAGGTACATAGTCTGAGGATGGCCTGGAACACAAAGACCTCCTCCGGCCAAGCTCAGCAGCTGGAAGGTCACAGCATGCAGCCTAAGCATGGGATTTCTGACATGGCAGAAGTTAGCATGGCTTCCCACAACATCAGGTCACAAATGATCATACAGGCCTAGCCAGGAAACAAGTAGGTGGACACTGGTGCTTTCTGTAAAACAACCTGCCCCGCCCCTTTGGAATGCAACCTCAGTACAGCAGGGCAGGATCTGCCTAGACTGAGAACAGGCTCATGGCAGTGCCTGGAGCCCCCTTACCACACCAGTCAAGGGTAGCTGCTTAGGAAATACCACCCAAGCCTATTTCTTCACGAGAAAAGTTACTTCAAAACTACTCTGCCATGAAATTTCTTAAAATGCCATCTAGTTTGAGGAAAGTCATTTAAGTTACATGAATATGAAATCATAAATAATCACTCAATGCTAAGTTCAAAAGTTCATTTATTTAAAGGTGAGCAAGTTTTCAATATAAAAGAAAAGAGTGTAAGAAATAAAAATACTCAAAGTACAAAAACATCTCAAATCTTTAACATCCATAATTTAAACAGCAAAGTCTTTATTTACATCATTTATTTGTAGATGAAATTTCATACAGCTTTCTGAAAACACATAAAAACCTGGCAAATTAATCAGATTTAATGTGGGCTCTTAGGCATATAATACAAAACATAATTTATGTTTCCTAGAATAAGGTCACACATCTTAACACGATGCAGTCAGTATTACATGTCTTCCTAGTAGAGGTCTCTCCCTAAGGCAGAGCTGGAAAACAAGCCCTCTGCAGGGAGGGAGTCCTGGTGTGCAGGCTGCCAGCAGCTACCCTTGTGCTCCAGGCTCCAATTGTGCAGCAGGCACAAGGCTGTCAGTTAAACTTATATGTGGCCTTGTTGAGGAAAACGGTCTTCACACCCAAGGGTCAATTGAGCCAGAGCCCCTATGAAAGAAGGAGTTCTAGTGACCTTCTCCTTCACTCAACCTATCCAGTCTTGTTGCACATTCCAACAGCCAGAGCCTATGAAACTTCTGCACCCATGACACACGCTCTCTACCTGACACTTGGGTGACTGGTGGAGGGTCATGCTGCTTAGGTGACTCCAGCATATGGTCAGAGCTAAAGCCCAATCCAATGCACACTCCTAATGCCTTCCGGTCCCCAAACCAAACATAAAAGCATGTCCTAAGTGGGCTGTCAGCCTTAACATTTTATGTGGACCACTTTAGGCCAGCAGCAGTGGTTCTCAACCTTCCTAATGCTGCAACCCTTTAATATCTCACATTTTGGTGACTCTCAACCATAAAATTATCTTCTTTGCTACTTCATAACTGTAATTGTGCTGTTATGAATTGTAATGTGAACTTCTGATATGCAGGACATCTGATATGCAACCCCTGTGAAAGGGTCATTCAACCTCCAAAAAGGAGTAGAGACACACAGGTTGAGAGCAACTAAACAGGCCCACAGATGACCAGTGTGACCTGAAAAGCAACTCTTCCATTGGAAAAGTGGTGGGACAGATGTTCTCAGGTGTAACAAGAGGAGGTGCTGCATAAGACCAGATGCTGCAGCACACTTGCCTCCTGTCATCCCCCAGCTCAGTCTGCCCAGAGGAGGGTCCCTGACAGGCACTCGGGACCCCAGTGCCACCCAGCTGGGTCTTCTAGCTCTCATTTTACTGAGTTCTCCAAGGCTAAGAGGAACTAGATGCACTCAGCTGGGTGACACCACATAGATGAAGGGCCAGGAGGACACCGCTCTGACCTGGGGACTGTTCACACAGTAAAGTAACCACCTCAGCTGGGCATAGTAGCTCATGCCTGCAATCCCAGCACTCAAAGTAAAAGCAGGAGGATCACTCTGAAGTCAGCCTGGGCCACACGGTGCCAAGGCAGCATCTAATACAGAGTGAGACCTCCCCTCAAAAATCTGTGTCCTAAAACTAATACCTGAGATTTTGTGATATGGACTGTAATCTGCCGTTACTTCTCTCCTGAGCGCCTGAAAAGCCTTTAGCCATTCAGACATTTTTTTACCCAGCCACATCTGCAACTTACTACGACACTGTACTGAGCTGTGTCACTTCCCACCTCACGGCTGGAGTGTAGAACACAGCCCTCAGGCATGGACTCCAGTCATTTTCTTTGGGGTCTGTCAAATCTTTGTACACCTATGTAAGCCAGACAGGCCCTTAGTTTGAACTCTCAAAAGGGCTGCTGACTGCACAGCCTGTAACAGCAAGGAAAAAGTCTGGCAACAAGAACCATTGGGGTCCCTTTTTCAACTTGCAAGTGCACCTTCCCCCTCGCCTCTCCCACACTGTGCGCCTTAGTAAAGGATATGATTCGTAGTCCAGTGTCTGTGTGAGGACTCCCGTCAGAACAAACTCCGCATTATGAACATCTGAATGGAATAGAAGCAAAACCGTTAGCACAAGGCCGCTATGAGCACTTGCTGGCCAGTCAAGAGGCGTGGGGAGACATACCTATTCCTCTGGCGAAGTACTCTCGACATAAGTGTAGGTCATTCTCACAGGATATGAGAATGATCTCTGACAGACTCTAGGGAGGAGAGAAAGCTCGTGAGTGAGGGAGAAGCACCACTCGCGACAGCACTGGCTTCTAGGGCTCTGCTCTCACCTTGTTCTGCTTGTGCTCCATGAGCTTCCGGAAGGATGGCTGCTTGGCTAACACCTTCCCCCCTGCGCACTCTACAATCGCCTTCATCGTTGCAAGGCTCGGGCAGATGCCAGGGGTGATGTAGAAATACTTTGTCTAGAAGTAAACAGAAACATGTTTTTTAAATGTTTTCTAATTATTTGTGTGTACCTTTTCATAAATTGGATGGAGATTTTTGTGTCTTGTTTTTTGTGATTACTACACAAAGGCAGGGTCTCTATGTAGCCCTGGCTGTCCTGAACTTTCTATGTAGATTAGGCTGGCCTTGAACTCAGAGATCCGACTGATTCTGTCTCCAAAGTGCTGGGATTTAAAGGCATGTGTCATCACACCTGGCTGTACTGAGATTTTAGACAAATTATCTAATTTTCCAGAACTATGTAGGTTATGTTCCCTGCAGCTTGTTATCTACTCAGACACACAGAGGGAGTTAGCGGAAGACTTCCCTCGTGGAATGAGGCCTACAGTCAGTAAAAGTAACCACGGTTAGCTGCCTGAGATCTATCTGAACACATTAACAATAAACTCAAGACACTGCATTGGTGTCGTATTAAGTACGAAAATCAAAACACTTCCTTTGATGTCATTTAACCAAAAACAAATCCAGAATTTGAATTCTCTCCTTATCTCCCTGTATCTTCCATCCTCCTCTCTCTTCTGTAGGCTTCTTGTGACTCTGTCCTTGTCCTGGTCCCTGTTTCTGTCCATCACAAGGGGTTTTCCTTTGCCCTTTCCTGAACAGCACAGAAATGATCACACGGGGAGGAGTGAGGGATTCTTCACAGGAACCTTTAACTGAGTTTACAAGGACCGAGCCACAGGCTCCAATTAACATCCCATGACCCAGACAACAGACAGTCCTAGAATGGTATGGCCAACACTGATGGTGGCTATCTGTTTATAAGACAGCTTTCACACACACCCCTGCTGTTTCCAGCAAAGATGACCAGAACACACATTCAAGCACTGGGGCATGAGAGAGTACATATTTAAGTACAGCTATGCATTAGTTTAGGCTGTAAGAGGTGATTACACGGGAAACCCAAGGCCACTAAGGTTGACTGGTGCATTGCTCTCTTAAACCAACAGGCCTGGTACACAGTAGGACAGCAGTCTTAAATCTCAAGCAACCCTAAGGTGTAGTATTAGCTCCACTGCAAGGTCCAGTAAAAGTTACATTCTAAGAGAATGTAAGGTTTTTTCTGTTTTTTTTTTTTTAATCACAACACATCACTACAGCTGCCACCTACAAGAACCAGAGCACAGAGAATGCCAAAGCAGGATGGCACATGTTTGCCAGTTGGTGTAAATTCCAAGGCAGCTGGCATCTGGCTATAGCTGTCTGCCCAGCAGGGGAACAGCAGCTCCAATTCTGCAGGTATAGACAGAATAGGAAACCATATTGATGCTGATGCTTTCCTAAAATTATTATACACAGAGATAAACACTTAGAAAAACTCAGACCCCTGAAGGAAACATTACTTGGCTTCCAGGCTGGAGAGATAGCTCAGTGGTTAAGAGCACTGTCTGCTCTTCCAAAGGTCCTGAGTTCAATTCCCAGCAACCACATGGTGGCTCACAACCATCTATAATGAGATCTGGTGTTCTGGTGACGTACATGCAGGCAGAGCACTGTATACATTATAAATAAATCGATCTTTTAAAAAAAATTATTGGCTTCCAAATCACTCCTAAAAAGTTCAAAGACCAGATGATTTTTATTGACTACTTAGTTCTGATACAAAAATGAGTATTTCCCAACTGTCCCAAGTCTCTTATCTAGCAAATGTTTAAAAGACAGACGCCTACATTTTCTTTCTTTCCTTCTTTCTTTTCAGACAAGGTTTCTCTTTGTAGACTTGGCTGTCCTCGAACTCACAGCAATCTGCCTGCTTCTACTTCGAGAGTGCTGGGATTAAAGGCATGGACCACCACGCCCGGCAATGCCTACATTTTCATCTAGCATTCAGTCAGTATTTTTCCAAGTACCTTCTCTAGGGGAATGCACATTTACTGAGAACAACACAAGCAGGAGCCTGCTAAGATTTGTTAAAAGCCACAAAACAAAACAAGCCAGTTGTGGTGGCGCACACTGGTAGGATTTGCTGAAGGAGGCAGAGGCAGGAGGATCACGATTTGAGGACCAGCTTGGTCAACCAAACAACCAAATCAAACCAACCAAACAAACCTAAAATGTCTCTTACCAGTTCACTTATTCATCAAAACACTCTTGAGTCACTTATCTTTGACAGATCTACTCAGTAGGTTATTGTAGTAATTCTTTCCTCACAGTGAAGAGTGTGTGGCATGTGACATTAATTCCAGACTCAGGAGACAGAGAGAGGCAAGAGGGTCTCAGTAAGTTGGAGGCCAGCCTGGTCTATATAGCAAGTGCCAGCCCAGTCTGCTCTACACAGGAGACAGTCACTGTCCCTTAAGATGTGCTACATTTCCTTGCAGAAGGAGTGGAAAGGACAACTGGTGATCCATCCATCACCTGGGCCACTGTCATGTTTACTTGGCTCTACGGGAGCTTTCCTTCCCAGCATACCTTAAAGAGGGGAGACACGTGGGCTCGCTTTAAGGACTCTTCCAGACTGAAAGAGAAGAGTACTTCTGCCTCAGCATCTCGCAGGATGTAGTTCTGCTCATCTGGAAAACAGAACAGTGCATGCTCTGAAAGATGCAGCCCTGCATAGAGCCAGGTCCACATGCAGGCAGAACATACTACCCACAGCTACACTCACCCTGCGACTTGGGTTTTGTCCTGGCTGTTTTTATGTCAACTTGAGACATGCTAGAGTCATCTGAGGGGAAGGAACCTCATTTGGGAAATTACTTCCATAAGATCAGGCTGTATGCAAGCCTGCGGGGCATTTTCTTTATTAGCATTTGACAGGGAGGGTGGTGACATCCCCAGGTCCTGGGTTCTGCAAGAAAGCAGGCTGAGCAAGCCATGTGGAGCACCCTCCATGGCCTCTGCATCAGCTCCTGCCTCCACGTGCCAGCCCTGCACAAGTTCCTGTCCTGACTTCCTTGGCTGATGAGCAGTGACATGGAAGTACACACAAACTAACCCTTCCTCCCCTAGTTACTTTTGGTCATGGTGTCTCCTCACAGCAACAGTAACCTGACTAAGCAGATATTTATGTCTCACTTTCTGTTTCACTCACTTCCCTTCAAAATAGGCAGACTACCAGTCAGGTGGGCTTCCTACTTCTAGACAAGTGTTGTACCACCGAGCTAGCCCTCAGTCTAAGCACTAATAGGAAGGCCGGTGCTGTGTATAGAGCTTCCACAGGCTGCTCATCAATGGCCCAATGAAAGAAGGCAGTCGCTCTTCCTGTCGGCAGTGAGGTGCTCTTGTCTACTAAGACTTTATGGTGCACGGGAATTGAGTATCATAGGTGAATTTCTGAATGGAATGTACTAAGAACAGCTTGTCTTTTCCCTTGATGCCATTCAAAGACTAAACCTTTGTGTCTTATAGTAGAATACAAAGATGTCAGCAAAGGAATCCTTGTGACAGGAAATAAATGTATGAGTTTAAATGAATAAATACCAAGTGTTTGTTAAAGAATAAACTAGACACAGACTGGGATAATCTAATAAAAGGCTGCAACTTGGCCACTGAAAAGGAGCGCCCAGCCCAGCCCAGCCCGGCCCAGCCCAGCCCGGCACGCACCGACGAACACTTGGCGCTTGAAGCACTCCTCCAGCCAGTCTGGGGTCACAATGTGCTTTACCACAGAGATGGCCGTCAGGAACTTTACCGTACGTGTCACCTTGCTGGCAATGAGATGGGTGCACTTCTTCGTGGACTCAGCAACTTCCCCACCCAGGATGTACAGCTTCTGAAGCCCCAAACACACCAGAAAGGGAGTCACATGTCAGTAGAGTGACACACCAGACCAGTTCCGAGACAAAACTTGCTTTATATAGCCTTCCTCAACTGCACTTAATGATAGGAAAAGCGACACATAAGCACCGCCAATGGGCGCCTCAGCAGCCAACACCACACAAACCCGTGTCAGAGCAAGTTCTATAGACAGTAACTGCATCTAAAAGGCCCGAGGCCCTAGGGCTGGCTGCAGCACACACACACTCTACAGGTGTACAGAGCTCCACAGGGACATATGAATCTCACCTCTAGCCAACAGTGGCATAACTAGGGACTAAGGCACGCCCATGTAAGTAAGACCTTGCAACAACCTTGCTCAGATTTTAAAGGCGTAATAATGAAATGGTAGCAGTGGTGTTAGTAATTGCTTCCTTAAAGGGGGTAAGGGCTGCTGGCAAAATGGCTCAGTGGGAAAGGGCAGTTGCCATCAAGCATGATGACAAGAAAGTCCCATTCCCAGAACCCACATGGTTGAATGTGATTCTGTGATTTCCACTGTACGCTGTGGCACATGTACACCACCCTGCCTCCAATACACACAGAGCACACAAAATAATTATTTAAGTAGAAAGCATATGAATCTAACTTCATTATTGTCAGTGAATTTTGACCCTCTTTCACCAAAACAAAACTACCAAACACCAAGTCCTACCAATCCCTCTGACACTCTCTTAAATGACTGTCACCGCCATCCTCTCACCCACCGTACTCTAGGATGGCATCCTTCTTTCCCAGAGAACTCATCACGGGCAGAGCCTTCAAGGCCCGGTGCCCTCAAGGCCAAAGTCTTCATAAGAAGGACACAGTGATGGTCCTGGTGCTTCCATTAGCAGCAACCCTAGCAATGAACAATGAAATAAAGAGCAGGCTGCCCTGTTCTTCCAGTGCTCAGGCCTCGCTCTGTGTCCAAGGACTATACACAAGCTAGCCCAGCGCTCTACCCAGCAACATCCCTGCTACACGCCATGCTAATGCATAGCTAGCCTACAGTAAAGATAGAGGAGACACTGATGAAAACCACTCAACATGGTCTTCACCTTAATGTACTGCTGAACTTGAACAGGCTCAAATCCAGTGAACAGCACATAAGGCGTCAGCTCTGGGCTCAGCTTCTTGGTGGGAGGTGGCAGGTCTTCAATTCTGTGATGCAAACACACAAGAAACGATGATTTAAAATAAGTGCTCTTCAGGGAACATGTGTATGTGCTCAACAGAGTGACCGCTCTCTTCACTTTAACATATATGTGCTCAGCACAGTGACCACTCTCTACACACTAACATGCACGTGCCCAGCACAGTGACCATTCTTCACGTTAACATGCATGTGCCCAGCACAATGGCCACTCTCCACATTACCATGCATGTGCCCAGCAGAGTGACCACTCTTTCACCTTAACATGTTCCCAGCACAGTGACTGCTCTCTTCACATTAACGTGTATACACCAAGCACAATGACGGCTCTTCACATTAACATGTATGTGCCCAGCACAATGCCCGCTCTTCATGTTAACATGCATGTGCCCAACACAATGACTGCTCTTTGCATTGAAATGCATTTTTAATATTGTCATTTATTTACTATTTTGCAGTGGAGCCGATAGAATGCAGAGCCTCACTACATTGGTAAGGGCTCTGTAACTGGGCACACCGCACCCATAGTCCCTCATGTCAAGCTTTTTAAAACCTTCAAGCCGGGTATGGTGGCGCACGCCTTTAATCCCAGCACTCAGGAGGCAGAAGCAGGCAGATCTCTGTGAGTTCAAGGCCAGCCTGGTCTACAAAGCAAATCCAGGACAGCCAAGGCTACATAGAGAGACCCTGTCTCGAAAATTAAATAAATAAATAAAAACCTTCAATTAGCTTGGTTATTACTGTGTTGTTAAAGTCACAACGACACACTGAGAAATTGTCCTGGTGCTGCCACCTGCTATGTTCTAGCCCTGCCTTCACCACGGCACTGCAAGGGAGAGCTTAAATAAAAGCCTTTGGTCTGGAAAAACTGTCAACTGTATCTGCAGCCATTTAAAAGCTGAGTTTTATTCAGCATATGCTATGGGTGTGAAGGATGAGGAGAGGAGGATGAGGAGAGAGATGAGAACATGCTGATTGCAAAAGGCCCCTCACCATCTCCTCTCAGCGAGTACAATGTGGAGTCAAGAGCTCTTGAGCGTCATGGGAGAGAACGGAGGCCCCTGGCTTGCTCCTGTTTGCTGTGGCTTCTGCTCTCAGGGAGGCAGGACCTCTGACCAGAGAGACTGCCTCCAGATGAGCCAGAAAGTACATATGGAGCAACACCCAATCAGCATGCAGCATGCCAAGTCTCTCAGAGGAATCTGGGCTCTTTTTCCCAGGGTGGCCTCTCTGAGAACTGGTACCTCCAAGTACCTATAAGGCCCAGCAGCCAGCACTCAAGATGCAGGTGGAACATTGTTGGGCAGCCTGCTTCCCCACAGCAGCTGCTGCTTACATAAGGTTGGGGTAAAGTTTTGCTTGAGAAAAAAGTTCTGGTTTTTATTTTATTTAATTAATGTATTTATTTTTATTTTTTTGGTTTTTCTTGGCTGTCCTGGACTCATTTTGCACCAGGCTGGCCTCAAACTCACAGCGATCCACCTGCCTCTGACTCCTCAGTGTTGGGATGAGCCACCATGCCTGGCCTTGGTTTTTATTTTTAATAAATAAAAAAGAAAACTGCTTCATGACTGAGTATCTCTCAAATTAGACACTGCAGTATGTCACGTGGCAAAAGTAAATCCTTTAAGTCCAGCTTATGATTATCTGCATGGCTGTTTAGCCTGCATGTGTGTCTCTACACCGTGTGCATGTCTGGTACCCACAGAGGCTAGAAGGCATTAGATCCTGTAGAACTGGAATTATTGGCAACTGTGAACTGCCGTGTAGCCGCTAGGAACTGCACTCAGGTCCTCTGCAAGATCTGCCAGTGCTCTTCACCACTGAGCAACCTCCCTAGCCCCCCAAGTACAATATACTGTGAAAACTTAGAAACATCTGGCAGTTGGTGGCAATCTTCCAAAGCAGACCTGTAAAAGAGAGGCAAGTAGAAGGCCACTTGCCCGGCTGCGCGTACCTGGCTCTTTTAGAAGGCTGGATGTTGGCGACCTCATTTGGCTTCAGCTTAGGGGGTAATCTTACACCCTGTAATTAAAACATTATGCACGTGTCAATCAAAAAAATCTCCAATACAGGGGCTTCCAAGACAACACCTCCAACACCCATGGAACCTACCCACAGGAGAGAACCACGGCCCTCACCACTAGAACAAGTACATGCTCAAAAAGGCTGGGTGGCATGGGCCAGGAGCAGAAACTAACACTCCAGAGAACCTGCCCTTTTCCTCTCTCCTCCTCTAGTCCCAAATCTCTGGACACTTAAAACCGCCTGCCTATTCCCTTCACCTCTCAGAATGCTCAGCCATCAACTCCCCATCTTTACTTCAAGTATTTGTTCTGGGTCCCAACTTGGAGCACAGTAAACATTATCAGTTCCAACACATCTCCCTAAAACAAGACCAGCCTAAAACCGGAAGCCACTCAAGGTACACAGGCTATCAGGTGACAATCAGATCAACAGTACTGCTATGAGCAAGCAGAGGTGCTAACCTTAGCAGGAACCTTACATACCAGAACCAGCCCAAGCCCCCACCTCCCTCAGCAAAAGGCCTCACCCACCAGCTCAAGACACTGCCTCAGGACAGAAGCATGACAACAAGACAGAAGGGGGGTCCCACCTCAGGGGCCATCTCACTCTGTCACATTGCCCATCCCTTCACAGGCTCAACTTAGAGGCTTTTAGTTAGCTGGGCCTGGTAGTCCAGGCTGGCAAAGTTCAAGGCCTTTCTAGGCTACAGAATGGAGTTTAAGGCCAGCTTTTGCTTGTTTTGAAACATATAAAGGGCTGGGTGCAGAACCACTGCCTGGCACATGACATTGGCTCAATCTTCAGCACATACAAAAAAGCAAAGCAGCACCTTTACTTGCTCACTCACTACGTTCCCAACCATATTCTGAACCTCCAGCCCAGACTCACTGAACTATAAGCCACGTCTCCTACACATGCTGCCGTGAATACACAACTAAAAAAGCCAAGCACATCTCTCATGCATTGTGCACCTAGCAGTCTCCAGAGGCCTAAGCAGCATACTATCTCCAGGAAGGTCTTTCCTGCCATTGTTTATCAAGAGACTTCTCTACCATTTCCACAGCACTGGCCTGCTGGGAGCTGAAGCTTTCCTACAAAGGCCCAAGAGAATGGTCTGGGAAGCCTAGGCCATGTGGTTTGTGAGAGATGACTCTGGCTGCCACTTGCCCATTTGGACACAGCTCAGGAATTGCTTCCCATGAGCAGGGAGGATACTGGCTTTGCTGATGAGCCTGAGCTGGCCATGCTCTATGTTACAAAATGTGCCACAGGGGCCTGGCATGTCAGGAGGCGGATCTCAGTGAGTTCTAAGCCAGCCAGATCAATATAGCAAGTTCTAGGACAGCCATGGCTACTAGTGATTTCCAGGTCTACTTAGATCCTATTTCAAACAAACAAAACAAAAAAGAAACAAGGGCCTGACTATGCTGTGCAGGCTGGCCTTAATCTCCTACTTTGGCCACTCAAGTAGCGAGAACTATCAGCGCGCACTCCACTGTCACTGGCAGTATAAGCCCACTTTAAAAACAGTACAGCTTAAAGCCAGACACTCACACTTGTAATCCTAGTCTTGTAGTCATCTTCAGACATACATCAAGTTCAAGGCCCCAAGACAGGTCCCATGTAGAGCCCAGAGTCAAGTTTTCCTCATGAATGTGGCCTCTGGTAGGTTGGTCATGCAGATATGGACGGTGCTAATTAGACTCAGTGGGTTGTTTTTTAAATCTTTTAAAAAGAGGACAAGAAGCTCATGGAGCTGCAGCGGATTGGGTAGGGGGTTGTAGACTCTGAAGGAACATAGGTTCCATAGCCTTGTATATTTGAATGTTTGGTTGCCTGCAGGTAAACTGTTTGTGAAAGATTAGGAGGTGTGGCCTTGATGGAGGAGTGCGCCACTGGGTCTGGGCTTGAGGTTGCAAAAGCCCACTTGAGGCGCAGTCATTCCCCGGCCCCCGTCTGCCTCACGACAGTAGATCAAATGTAAGCTCCGAGCTACTGCTCCAGCACCAGGCCTACTGCCTGTTGCCATGCTTCCTATGGAGCGGTAAGCAAGGACCCCGTTAAATGCTTTTCTTAATAAGCTGCCTTGATTATGATGTCTTCTCAAAGCAGTGGAATAGTTACTAAGACAGGGGTGAATATGACTGAATTACTATGAGTGTATGAACTACAAGAGTAATAAATTAAAACCACTAGCTGGAGATACTTTTATAATACATTCTAACACATCTGTGACAGGTATGCAGTCCTAAGCCTACAGCTGTCCTACAGAGTGTGGACCCCTGACAGGAACAATAGATCATAATCGAGTAAACACGAATACAACAAAGCCACAAGCTCATCAAACCGTAAAGGTGAGAATGTAGACAGCCCCTAACAGACAACACATAACTAACTACTTCCAGAATGTTCTATCCCGATACGGCTCACCAGAACATCCAATATGACATGACTCTACCCAGGAATGCTCAGGCACGTTCCGCAAGGACAGGGAATTCTGACCTGGGGCCTGTGTTGAGTCATACTCGTGTCACTTCTAGTGGCTCTGAAGGCTTTGCCCACTAGCTATGAGAAATAGCTGACACCTGATGAGTCCTGCTCCTTGATTCCAGGAGTGTAACATAGCTCTCTGCACATCTGCACGCACTCACCACCCACATTGACAACAGCAATTGTAGACTAGTATGCTAACAGACAAGACACAATGAAGACACCCTACATGTACTACTAAACAGGTGACAAGAAGCTAAAATTCACAAACATCTCAGCTGCACTTAAGTAACACAGCAGCTGCCACAGTGCAGGCGAAGAGAGGCACATACAGGAGGCCACATGGGGTATGGGGATGACATACAGCGATGCCTCTGTGGGGTGTGGGGCTGGCATACCATCAATAGCTCTGCAGTCACCTTCACTGGGACCCGCCATGCATCTGAAAGAGAAAGATGTCATCTTCCAGGTTGAATGTGCACACAACCCCATTGTAAGTCCCTCCTAGGCAGGGAACCTAGACACCAGGGCGTGTGCACAGCTCTCGTGCAGGGCAAGGGAAACTGTAATGCTCAGGTTCCCTGGACAGGTGAGGCAAGCATGGCTGATGCTTCACACCATCCTTGGTCAAGGGTGTGTGCTGTGAGCAGCACCCCATTCCGCAACGATGCAGTCATGATGAGAGGTGGCCAGCAGCAGGACCCACAATGACCAATACACTAGTGCTGGCCACAGGGAGCAGCTTGCACTGTGCAACCAAGTGGACCTGAAGCCCAATGTACACTCAAGTCTCTGCAAGGCCCAGGCAGTCCTTTGGGACAAACATCTGCACAGTGAAGTGTGTCCGGTGGGAACATAGAGCAAGGCTTCTCATGAAGAAAGCCTTCTAAATCAAACTGGGCTTCTCAGGGGAATTTCAAAACACGGCATGAGTAATCTTCAATTCTGAAAGGCAGAATTAAAATCTAGTGCATATTTACACAAGTATGAATTTTAAAGATTAGTAAAAAAAAAAAATCTTAAAAAAAAAAACTGTGTTGCAACTTATATCCCCTATCTTCTGTGGAACAGTCCTTTCCTGAGGTGTTTTCATAATATCAAAGGGCTGACCACATACAAGGCAGAAAACCAGAGAATCCATTAAGCGCTCAAAGCTTGACAGTGACAAAGAAGGCACCAACCCTAAGAGAGAACAAGGTGTTCCCAGCTCTAAATCCTTCTTGGACACAAACCCAACAACCAAACCATTTAGAACATGGGCAGAGGGGAGGAAGTGGAGACAGGTAGACAGAAACTAAATTGTGGTGTAAGCAGTTTTGACAGCTGTCAAGCAACAGTGTCAGCACATGAACCATCACTTACCTACAAGACTTAAGACCAAGTGTGGAGTGGGCGCAAAGGGGTCCGGTAGGTTGAAGGCAGTGTACCGGCTGTACTGCACCTGCCGCAAGGCCTCGAAGTTTCCCAGCAGGATGTCCCCCAGCCACTGTGCATTCACACAGGGGATCCTCCACTCTTTGGCCTTCTCATACTTCAAGCCACTTGGTCTTTTTTTAATGAAAAATCACATTTATTCAATGTTAGTGCCACCTTACTATGAATTTTTTTTTTCTATTTTTCAACAAAAGCCATTAAGAAAACTATTAAAAGTGGCAAGCATGTTTTAGCAAAGCTGCCAGCAATCCAAGCTGGAGGCCAAGGATACTTAACCTTGCGCTCCAGCTGGGTCAGAATCTGACTTTAACTCTATTCCTGGTATTAAACTCATCAATTCAAGTTCTATTATTTCATCCACTCACGGGAGTCTTTTATAGGTACTTCTGTTGACAGTATTGTGAATAGTGATGCCTTTAAAATAGAGACAAAGGTTTTTGGGGTTTTTTTGGGGGGGTGGGTGGGTTTCAAGATAGGGTTTCTCTGTTTAGCCTTGACTATCCTGGAATTGTTCTGTAAACCAGGCTGGCCTCGAACTCAGAGAGATTCACATGCCTTTGCTTCCCCAAGTGCTGGGATTACAGGTGTGCACCACCAAGCCTGGCTGACAAGGATTATTTATTAAGAACAAATGAAATGTCAGGTCTGGTGGCACACACCTTCAATCCTAGCACTAAGGAGGCAGGAGCAGATGGATTTCTGTGAGTTCAAGACCAGCCTGATCTACCCAGAGAGTTCCAGGACAGCTAGGACTACTTAGAGACTCAATCTCAAAAACAACAAAAGGAGGAATAAAAGGCACTAAAGAGTAGAAGAGGGCTGGTAGTGAGCTGGGCAGCCAAAGGCCTTCGTGCCATTCTTTTATGGGCTTCAAAACTTGAAATGCCCACAAAACTATGGCGCACGCCTTTAATCCCAGCACTCGGGAGGCAGAGGCAGGCGGATCGCTGTGAGTTTGAGGCCAGCCTGGCCTACAAAGTGAGTGCAGGATGGCCAAGGCTACACAGAGAAACCCTGTCTCGAAAAACCAAAAAAAAAAAAAAAAAAAAAAAAAGAAAATACTGCTAGCCAGGCATGGTGATAGATGCCTGAGATCCCAGCACTTGTAGGCACAGGCAGGAGGATTGCCACAAGTTTGCAACTACCCTAGCTTTTAAGAGGTCATGCCTCCCCCAACAAACCAAACCACCCCACTATCTGCACATCCCTCTCGTCTGAGCAGACAAGATTGAAACAGATTCCAAGGCCAGCTTACTCTTTACAGATGAGGACTGTGTTGCTCCGACACAGGTACCCTGTGTATTTGGCACCTGCCAGATATGCCATTAACTTCAGGTCATCTCTGTCATTGTCAACAAATCCAGTCACAGAGATAATCTGCAGAGAAAAGAGCAAATGATATGCAATACCCAATGGCTTTGACTATGCCTTCTCATGTGCCTATGCCATCAGGGGACATATCTGGTACTATCATTCCTGAAAGCATCAAGAGAGAAACTTCAGGGGTGGTACACGAAGCATATAGCATCAAGGCACTCACAGGGACGTACTTCTGGCATCTGTGCCATGATGCCCTGGTAATTTCAGGTAAGTGCTGAGCGCGCACACACAGGGCAAACTCTGGATCATTTGGCAGCAAGTACCCATAAATACTGACTAAGTTTTACCCACCAGTGGATGACTCATCCTAGGATCTGAAGTGTCAACGAGCTAAAACCAAGTAATCTTGTGCCAGGCACTGCTACAGTGTCCACAGCACACAGGGGGTGAAAATGCAACCCAGAGTTTTGGGACAGAACTGCATAAAGCCAAACAGAAGAAGAGATGGGCCTCACATGCTGTGAGCAGGGTTTGCCCCCAGGTGGGAATGCCACAGGGAAATGCAGGGCTCGATGTGGTGGCACCAGCTTCTTCTTCTTCAGGACTGTGTTGAGCCAGTGTGCGGTGACACACCGCTTTCTCTCCCGAAGTGCCTGGCAAACAAAACAATGGTCGTCTCTGGTTCTTGGCTTGCACAATGCAGCAATATACCACCATGTTCCCAGAAGCCAGTGAATCAAAGACTCCATCTCTAGGGGATCTGCAGCTCCTGGGCCGCCTACATGTTTCATGCACTCACAAAGAAACACATATAGTTACAATTAAATAAATAAATAAAAATAATTCCCCCCACAGACAAATACGCCCCAATCCCCTGCATATACAGGAAGAGTGTAAGCACAGATGAGGCACACAGTACAAAGCAGAGCAGTCAACAGTACCTAACAGGGTCCTCCTAAAGCCACTGTCGTATACACATTAGCATCCATCTGTCAACTAACAGGAAGATTTTTACAAAAGAAAAGAAATGCAAACCTTAGGAAAGGAGGCGATGCTGGGAGGAGCTTACACCCCAGGGTTTACTACTTGCTTTCTCAGTCTTATGCTCAGGAGCCCTGGCATGCTAAACCCAAGTGGTGCCAAATCCCATCCTGAGAGTCATCAGGATGGTGACCAGGAGGGTCTGACCAAGTTTCTCTGCCTCTCCCTGGAACTTCTTGCTCCCTCTCTATTGCTCAAAGCTGTCCACAACAGTATCTATACACTGAAGTGGCTTTCTTAGTTTTGGACACAGGAAAACATTCTCTAGAAGATTCTAAGCACTATGAGGTATGATGTAGTAGCTCACTTGTCTAACATGCATGACCCTCAGTTTGACTCTCAGCACCACAAAAAACCTGGCACAATGGTACATGCCTATACCACTCAAGAGGTAAAAAGAAGGAATCACAGGTTTATGGTCTTAAACTCTGTGACACGCTACTTGGGCCGCATGACACTGTTCCATCATAAACGTATTAAGCACTTGCTTTCAGGACTGCACATAACAATGCTAGGCCTCCCAGTAGTGGTGGCAGTTTCTTACCTGTGCATACATACCACTGACTTGACTCTCGCAGAGGAGGTGTGTGCATCGGCTCGTGAAAGTGGGGTCCACAGTGCCACCGTGTGCCTGAATTATCTACAGAAAAGACCCAGGCAACCTGACGTCAGCTTCAATTATTCAACTCAGACAACTATGAACAGAAGTCACACTACACTGGTCTAACTCATTCCCCATAGGATCAACAAAACCTAACAGCAACATTCACACACAATGCACAGAACTTTTGCCCAGCACACTATGCCACTCAGCTGTCTCAGAGAAAAAGGACTGCAGCATTCTTAATGCTGAGCCTCTTCACCCCAGCACTGATGACATTTTGGTCAGCAGAGTATGTGGCAAAGCTGCATGGGCAACGTACAGTGTCCAGTGGTCCTCCTGATTTCTCACTGAGAACTAGTGGTGTCTCTTCTAACCATCAAATGCTCTCAAAGCAGGTCTACTGCCCTTTCAAACCTTCACACTGTAACAGAAAGCTTCATCGGAATGTAGTGCGTATCAAAAATATATCTGATGAGCCAGGCACGGTGGCACACGCTTTTAATCCCAGCACTCAGGGAGGCAGAGGCAGGCAGATCACTATGAGCTTGAGGCCAGCCTGGTCTACAAAGTACAAAGCTGTCCTAGCCAGGATGGCTACACAGAGAAGCCCTGTCTCAAAAAAAAAAACACCTCATATATGTACGTACATGTACACACACACACACACACACACACACACACACACACACACACACACACCCCTCTCTGTCTCTCGCTCTCTCTCTGTCTCTCTCTCTCTCTTAGTGGAGATCAGTAATTATCACTCTTCCAGAGGACCCAAGTAAGGTTCCTAGCACCCATTCACCTGCCTGCATCTTGAGCTTCATGGGACCCAATGCCTTGAGCCTCAGGAGGCAACCTCCTATGTGTGCACATGCGTGCATGTGCATGCACACACACACACACACACACACACACACACACACACACAAAAACTGGTTCCAGTTTTGGAGAAGTTAGTTCTATCCTGGTGTTGGTTTTATACATAAGGCCATCACTACAGAGAACTGAATATTATTGAACACCAGCTGAAATGTAAGTTTAACACTGAGAAAAACCTGCTCTCAATCCAATTCTGGTTTCACTCAGCACTTTGAAATGCAGTTATTTGTTTTAACTGTTCATACATTTAGCTTCATGAGGATGTGACCAAGCCAGCAGTACCTGCCTTCCCCTGCTCCCCACCTGAGCTGTGTCCTCGGACAGTTACTCATATATTCTAACTCACACGTGCTGTTTCACGGCTTTCTGATCTCATACATTATCTACCTCTGTTCTTGGGTGAAGGTCAGGTCATCCAGGGCTTCCCATGTCCCCCTTAAGACAAATGTTCCTCCTTGTGTAAGTTTCGCTCCCTATTGCTGACCATGACCTCATCCCACCCTCAACATCTGCTGTCCTCAAAGTACCCTACCCTAATCTCACTCCCACGAGCTCCACAGAATGTGAGGTGCTCTTAAAGTGTGTCCTCAAATCACATAACCTCTCATAAGGCCCAGGGCTTCCCCCAAGTCCTGCTCTTGGTAAGAAGGGGAGGAGCCAATTGCTGCACTATGGTCACTCGCACAGCTGGAAGGCCTCTCCTGGCTAGCCCAGGGCAAGGTAAGCATTCCCTCAAGCCACCTACAAGCAATTGAGTCAGAGGCATCAATCAAGCCTTTCCAGGAACATTACCCAGGAGGGAACTAGAACCTTCACTGGGTTCCTCAGCAAGAGCCAACAGCCTCCCCATTTTCCTTGCCCCACCTGCCAAATCTTCGGTTCTATTTTCATATCTACTTGGAGTTCCCTTCAATGCTCACCCAAGAACTCTCTCACCATCCAGAGTCAAATCCTATTTCTTGGCTGCCTTGTCCCTTGCTGATCAGTAGCTTCTAAGCAGAGGTGTGGGGGAGGTGAACATTCTCAGCTAAGACACCTGCACTCGTCCTCACCCTGCAGCTGTACTCATCTGATGGGCAGGCTGTACACTATTTGACTAAGAAATCACCACCCTCAGCTCACACAGGCTTTACAAGCTAAGCTGAGCCCTAGACCCTGATCTACAGGCTCCTTACACTAAGTTTTTCAAGTGCCCTGAACAGCCCCTGCCCCAGCACTGCTCTCCCTCTGTTCGCTCTGTCAGTGTGTCCATCAGGGGTGAGCTGCTGTTCTTGACAGCTCTTTCCTTTTCTGTCCCAGCTAGCTCCCATCCTGTGGTGTTGCGGGGCTTGGGGTTTAGCAGTGGTGGGCAACTTGCTTCTTCTTCTTCTTCTTTTTTTTTTTTTAAAGATTTATTTATTTTATGTATATGAATACGCTGTCTTCACACACACCAGAAGGCATCTGATCCTACTACAGATGGTTGTGAGCCACGATGTGGTTGCTGGGAATCGAACTCAGGACCTCTGGAAGAGCAGCCAGTGCTCTTAACCACTGAGCCATCTCTCCAGCCCCAGAACTTGCTTCTTGAGAGTAAGGCAAGTTCAATCTTCAGCACAGGAGAAACACAGAAAAGACAAAAGTCAGAAAAAGACCAAAAACAAAGCAAGGAAACCTGTGCTGCTGCCTTCGGCACCCTTTGGTGCCTTGAAACAGACTTGAGAAAGCCAAACTGGTCAGGATGGAGTGCTGGCTCGACTGGCAAAAGCTTGTCTAACACGGGAAAGGCCCTGGACTAAATCCCCAGAACCCATACATGGGGAATGGTAGTACATGCCTATAATCCCAAGTGGCAGAAAGAAGTTAAGTTGTTCAAGGTCATCTTTGGAGTTCAAGGACAGCTTCTGGAAAGACCCTGCCTCAAGCAAGCATATGAAACACCAAACTTCACTGCTTCATGATCATCAGTTCTAGTTTGACCTTTTTCTTTCTTTCTTTTTTTTGGTTTTTCAAGACAGGGTTTCTGTTTAGCCTTGGCTGTCCTGGACTCAATGTGCAGACCAGGATGGCCTCAAATTCACAGCAATCCACCTGCCTCTGCCTCCTGAGTGCTGGAATTAAAGGCGTGCGCCACCTCATCTGGCTTCGACCATTTCAAATAGCTTCTCAATACCCAATTCCACGGCTCCCAATTCCCACGCCCCCCCCCCATTTCTGCCCTTGCAGCCCCAGACACCCTGAGGCTCCCCAACCCTATCCTCATGCCTCATCCTCTTCTGGCTGGTGAACATTCACCCTTCTGGTAAGCCCAAAGTCTACACCTTACCATGCAACACAACATCTAACTACTCGAGCTCACCCCTTTTCTACATGGCTTGCAAGAACACCCCAATTCCACTACCATGGCACCGAATAAAGTACTGGAAGCCAGGCAGTCTTTGTGCTTTGCTCTCCTGACTCAAGCGCTGCCCAGGACGAGACAGGATCATAGTCCCCATCAGTGCCACAAATGCATCTTTATTAAGTAGGCTACTGTGTTTGGATCATCTCCCCTTAGTCCTCCCGTGGACAGTCTCACGATCACCTGTCCAACCATGAGCTCAGGCCCATTTCCAGGCTCCTCTGAGACCTTTTCTATTCACACCATCACACGGCTTGCCTCTGTCCTGTTGGCTTGCCCAGCCTCTGCCCAATTCAACATTGCCCAGTCTTGCAGCACACTTGGCACCCACCAGAGGTTTAAACACCAGGAATGCTTATAGTGAACAATACTCAAGCAATGCTTCTATCCTAAACTCAGTTTTTATCTAAGGGGGGTATTGCTCCATTTTGATTTGTAGCATGACTACAAGAAAGACTTCCCAGCTGGGCGTGGTGGCGTACACCTTTAATCCCAGCACTTGGGAGGCAGAGGCAGGTGGATCACTGTGAGTTCGAGGCCAGCCTGGTCTACAGAGTGAGTCTCGGACAGCCAAGATAACACAGAGAAACCCTGTCTCGAAAAACAAAAACAAACAAAAAAAGAAAGACAGACTTCCCAAAGTTTTCTTTTTCTTTAAAGACATCCATAAAAAAGAATGAATAAAGAAAAATATATGGACTACCATTCCACAACTAAAAAGAAGACAATTACAGGTAACCATTACCCCTGAGGGAACTATAAGATCCATAAAGCCCAGCTCTCACCTAGCATCCACATGACAAAGCCCAGAAAGTGATAGGCACCTCTTATAGAGGGCAGCACTGATGGCAGGACTCATGGTACCGGAGTGCACACATGCAACTTGTTGTATGAGGCTAAGCAACCAGGCAGCCAGCCTACACCCTCAAGCACACAGCCCCCCAAACCCCCAGCTCACCCTTTTCCAGGTGGCCAGCAGCTGCTTATCCGACATCCGCTCGGGATAGTCCGCAATTGCAAACACACATCCTAGCAAGAAACCTTCTTCTGGAACTAGAGCAACAGACATGAACATAAATTAAAAGTACATTTCAATGAGTTTAGTTTGTATCCATAATCTGACTACATTTGGAATGTTGCTACAAATACACGAATCTATCTACAAAATCAGATCATTAAAAACAAGACATAATTAAATTAAATCCTCAGCATTGCTCCTGAGGCAGCCTGGATATACTGCACCAGTCCTCACTGTAGTGTGTGCAAAGCACAAAGCATCCTAATCACCTAACTGTGATGCCTGCTTGACAGGTATGAGACTCACACTCCACGTGCCACAATTATTTGATAGGCGCCATGCTCTCGGAGCACTTATGCAAGCTTGTAACTTGTAACTTGTGGGAAAATAGGAACCAGTACTAACTCTCCACTGCTGGGTCATGTCCAAAAAGCTGCTGCTGCTGCTGCTGCTGCTGCTGCTGCTGCTGCTGCTGCTGCTGTTGCTGAGGTGGGGGCTGCAGGGGCAGCTGCAGGGGCTGCTGGGGTAGAACCTGGTGCTGTAGTGCCTGGGATGGTTGGTTCAAGTGTCCTGCTTGATTCTGCATCTGCTGCTGTTGCTGCTGGTGCAGGCGCTGGAGCTGCTGCTGCTGCTGCTGCTGTTGGAGAAGGTTGTGCTGCTGCTGTTGTTGTTGTTGCTGTTGCTGCTGCTGGAGCTGTGCTAATTGGTGCTGCTGGAGCTGTTGCTGCTGCAGCTGATGGAGCTGCTGCTGCAGGGCATGCTGCTGCTGCTGAAATGGCTGCAGCTGTTGTTGAGGGCGATGCAACTGCTGCTGAGGGTGTAATGGTTGCTGTGGAAACTGGAGCTGCTGCTGAGAAAACTGATGCTGATGGACTTGCTGTGGGAACTGATGTGATGGCGGCTGAGGGTAAGGCTGTGGCTGTTGCTGCTGTTGCTGTTGCTGCTGCTGCTGCTGCTGGAGCTGCATGATCTGGGGCTGGAGGTGCAGGACTGGGTGTTGCTGTGGTGGCTGCTGGGGAGGATGGTGCTGCTGCAACACATGGGTCTCGGGAGCGCCTTTAGCCTGGCCAAAAAGCACACCACTAGCAGAGGGGTGTCCCTGCTGGCCATGCGCCACCTGCTGCTCTAGGTTTTTTGTGGGTGCTGAAAGGGACTGTAAGATCTAGAAAACAAAAGGAGGGCCAAGTCACTACCAACGATTGCTGAGAGGCACTACCCGCTCCCAGGCGAGTAACTGCATCCATGCAGTTGATATGCTAAACCGCTACATAATGGGAACCAGACAGCAACACTACACTGCTCTCACATATGCACTTTGTATTCAACATCCGGAGAGCAGGATGCTCAATTACAAAACAGAAAATGGACTAACATAGAAGCTGCAAGATGCTCAGGTGAAGTGCTTACTATCTGAGCTTAGCAACCTGAGTTGAAGCCTTGGAACCCACCAAAGAAAGAACCAATTCCCCAATGCTGTCTTCTAATCCACACACCACACCACCCCCACAACCCATGACACACACACACACTTAGGGGCGCTGATTCACAGAGCTGCTGCATCTTAAAGAACAAAAAAACGAGGCCAGGCGGTGGTGGCACATGCCTTTAAACCCAGTACTCAGGAGGCAGAGGCAGGCAGATCGCTGTGAGTTCGAGGCCAGCCTGGTCTACAAAGTGAGTCTAGGGCTACATAGAGAAACCCTGTCTCTGCGGGGGGGGGGGGGAGACAACAAAACAAGCAAATGGCAGTATCTGGTCCTGCTCGGGCCTAAGTGGCCTAGGCTACCAGAAATGTGGTGCTCACTCCTGCAACTCCCTCCCTCTGTACTGTGGTCTGCTTCCGACTGACTAGAGTGTGCTGTTGAAAGTGGCAGCCTTGGCTCATATCTCTCCACAAGTGCAGTCATGTTCTACTTTACCCTGCTTCTGGGAATCACTTCTATTTCAGGTAAGGCAGGGGGATCCACTCTTACCACCAGAGCAACACAGACCACAGCTATACCCAGCACAGCTCCTGTTCCTCTCTCACTGTACCTGACCCTGGGCAGTGTATGTGACATTAGAAAGGGACAGATGGACTCTAGCAAAAGGTGTGCTTAAAGGCTAGCTGGGCTCAACAATATGGACTTATAATTCCAACACTTAGAAAATGGAGGCAAGAGCATCAGGAGTTCAAGGTCAGCCCTGGCTTCATAGGGAGTTCAAGGCTAGCCTGAGCTACACAAGACAGTATCTAATAATAATAATAACAGCAATAGTAGTTGTTGCTGTTGTTATTATTATTATTGTTGTTGTTAGGATATAGGTGATGGGGCCATGTCAGTCTGACAACATGAGCGCAGAGCTCCCGAACTCACATAAGAGCCAGGCACAGGAGTACATGCACCTGTAATCTTTTTTTTTTCCCCCCTAACATTTTTTTAAAAGATTGATTGATTGATTGATTGATTTATACAGTACTCTGCCTGCATGCCAGAAGAGGGCATTAGATCACATCACATATGGTTGTAAGGAACCATGTGGTTGCTGGGAATTGAACTCAGAACCTCTGGAAGAGCAGTCAGTGCTCTTAACCTCTGAGCCATCTCTCCAGCCTTGTGCCTGCCATCTTAATGCTCTTACAGGGAGAAGGGATGCAGAGACTGGGGATAAGAGTAAGCTCACAGGTCATGTAGCCTGGCTATATAGCAGTGAACAAGAGAGACTTTGTCTCAAACATGGCGGAAGGCAGGAACTGACACATACAGTCCACACGAAACTGTGGTACAAGCACAACTATGTGCTTGTATATGAACATGCACATACAGGCAAAGTTTATTTTACATGAATGGTGCTCACTGTGGTAGCACATATATTAAAACTGGAATGATACATAAAATATTAGCATGGCCCCTACACAAGAACAACATGCATGTTCATTAAGAGTTCTGTAGTTTTGAAACTTCAATCCTACAGGCACTAAGGAAGGCTGAGAGCAGAAGTCGTCTTTCCCAGCTCTAAAACATGCATACATACAAGTAGCATACAGACTATGCAGGTTATATTCACATATTTGGGAGTATACACACACACACACACACACACACACACACACACACACACACACACACACACACGGGGAGGGAGAGAAAGAGAGAGAAAGAGATATGTAACAACTAATGGAAAGGAAGTAATGATTTTTTTTTTGAAAGAGAGAAGGAAGAGAGTTTGAAGGGAGGAAAAGGGAAATGATGTAATTATGTTAAAATCTCAAAAAATAAAATAAGGCTCATGAAAGCAGCTTTTCTTTTGTGCATTTTGTACCCAGATATAAGCCAACAGTGAGAACAATGATTAGAATGGCTTCCTGAAAAATCACTACAGCTGGTGAATAGCCTTCCTCAAACAAGACGAAGCAACAGATGGGACAACACAGCGACACATCAATAGGCCAAAGCAGCCATCTGTCACACTGCTGTCCTCTGCACTGTCAACCCCATCCAAAATGGCCCTGAGGAGATGCCCCACAACACGAAAACACTGCCAGGACAGTCACGGGGTAAATCTGCAGCCAGGCAAGCCCCTAGACCAACCTCTGGCTCCGAGGGAGATCCGCGAGTGCAGCTGACTTTGGTGTCTGTGTTTACGATATAATATATGATATAGCATTATGATAAAGGGAGGAGGGAAGGAGGCCAGCAGTGGTGGCGCACACCTTCAATCCTAGCACTTGAGAGGCAGAGGCAGGTATTCAAGGCCAGCCTGGTCTACTGAGTACCAGAACAGCCAGGGCTACACAGAGAAACCCTCCCTCAAATAACAGAGAGAAAGAGAGAGGAAAGGAGGGCATGGTATGTAGCTATTCCTGCTATGGGCTTAGAAGCAAAGGCTGATAAGCTCCCCTGCCATGGCTGACCCAATCTGCCTAAGGAGAAACAATAGAGAGTCAGGAGTTGGGAGAGTCAAGGACAACCATTAACATGGGGGCTCTGCAACAGTGATGGAGACAGCCACCAGAGCACTGCTGTGCTCACCACATCACCCTCCCATCTCATTTGCCTCAAGCTGAGAACTCAGCAGCCTGAGGAACCCAAGGAACAGACCATGTAACCACACCGCCTTCAAGCAACAATTCTCAACAGACAGTAACTTTGAATTTCCCTCCTTTAAACTGCATCACCCATGTTCCTGCCAGAATATAAAAAGCATTATGGTACATACCACACAAGCCCTAGCTAGGCCATACCAGCCATCAAGCAGGAGTTTGACAGTCACCTCCACATTGACCGAAAAATCAAACTAAGTCCCCCTTGTCTAACATTCTGAAATTCATTTTCTGTGCTCGGTAACAACTCTCAGGAAGGTCACCTGAGCCTACTTTTGCTGCTGCTAGCTGAGCTGGTTCTATTCTGGAGCCAGTGTCAGCACAGCCCCTGGCCCTCAGCTCATTTCAGATATCACTTTACGTCTAAACCCAAACAGACTTGGGATTCCTCACACTTGAACCTGCATCTATGCGAGCACACACAGCAGGAGACTATGACTGACCAACCCTGCTCCTGCTATGAGAGTGAGGAAGGGCAAAGCCCATGCCTTCAGTGTCAATGCATGGCTGCCACCCACAACTTCTCAGGGAAGGGAATACGCGGACTCTTGGGCAGCTGAAACCCGAACACCAGCTCTGAGACCTTCTTAGTCAACATTTCCAAGTGTTTACAGAGCAAATCCACCTGAACAGCCCAGGTCCCCCTCAACAGAACCTGCTCACCTTCAAATTTCTCCTTCTGGTGGTCTCAGCCTTCTCGCAAGTCCTGAGGTAAGATATGTCCACCGTCTTTGCCTCTGGCCTACTGACCATCACACTCCTTACTTTCAACTGTCACCAAGCCCACTAGCTCTCCACTACTCTTCCTGCTGTCCTCCACTGCTCTCCTAAAGTCCACCCGCTTTGTGGCTCTGGGTCCACAGGGCTCCTGCTTCCTGGACACTTATGTGCAGGAAGGTAGGGTGGCACATCCTCCATACTCGGGCTGGAACCACCCCTTATGTATAGTCCAGTATCCCCTACATCATGCTCCCCACAAGCAGACATGCCTAGTTTGTCAGCTCTGAGGCCCGTCATCTCCGTACCTTCCTAGAGACATGGAAGGGCTTTGGTCAGTCACATACTTGGGAATAGTGGGACCTTAGGCCTCTGGAGGTTTCATTCCTAAAAGTGCTGTAGTTTCTGGAACAGTAGGCCAGGCTTTTGTTTGGTTGGTTATTAAAGGTTCATTTATTTTTATTTGTGTGAAAGATTGTTTTGCCTGCATGTATGCCTGTATTACACACGCATGCAGCGGCTGCTGAGGCCAAAAGAGGGCGGTAGGTCCCCTGGGACTGGTGTTACATGAGTGCTGGGACTCAAACTGAGGTTCTCCAGTGTGCTCTGAACAGTGTAGTCATCTCTTCAGCCCCAACCAGCCAGCTTTTATCATACCACCCACCACCATTACCCCCCAAAAGCCTGAAATCCAGTCTGTATAGAAAACCTTGGAATCTGGGCAAACGTATCAAATTTTATAATTTATTTTGACCAGTGTAGAATGTACCTATCCGTGAACTCCAAAGGGCACAGTCCAGGCTCTGCCTGTGGTCACTTCCTTGTCCATCACTGCTGGACCCACTCTCTGCATGTTGTCCCTGCTGGGGCATGTTACTATGCATTTCAGTGTCAAAGTCCCGATGACAGCAGTCTATCAGGGCTATAGGCCAGCAGAGTTCTAGCCTGCCCCTCAATTTCCCTCTGCCCAGCCTGAGCACCTTCTTATAATACATTAAAGTTGTGGTTGCCAACCTAAACTAGTGCTGGCCATGTCCAGTCTCTGGATCAATTATCTCGCAGTAGCCCCATTCTCCTCAGACCTGGATAACCCTCTGCTGTCTATCTTGCCTCAGCAGCTAGCTTTTCTTTTCCCAGCACCTAAGAATGCCTGGAGTCACCTGGATCATGTCCCCTCCACTGTCTCTAGAATCTCAACCACCAGTATTCACTGCTAACGTTACAGACAGGAGACAGTTTTAAGCATCTCTAACCACTAGAGGCTTTCTTAAAACCCTTGCCATAATCAAACCCAGCAAAATGGTTCATAACATCATCTCACACCAAAGCCATTAAGAGTTATCTATGTCCACCTCAAATGATACTGGGTCTTGCCTCAAGCTGTTACCACAGTAGAAGAAAACTATTAAGGGGTGGGGGTGGGGGGGGGGGGCGGGGAGAAGAGAACCAATCTGCCAGACCAGAAAAGCCATCGGCCGCACCTGCGGGTCGATGTCGCCCACCACGTAGTACTTGACCTCTCGGAATAGATCTTCCAGACCACCTTTTCTGTGGGTTCTGGAGATTGAACTCAGGACATCAGGCTTGTATAGCAAGTGCTTTTAGCCAGTGAGCCATCTCCGCAGTCCCTAATGGGAGGACTTTTGACTGCCCATGCCCTCTGCTCCCAGCATGCCCCTGGACTCTCCTCTTGCTTCGTACTACCTCATGCAGTCTGTCGCAAAGCTAAAGAGCATCGTGTATTGTCCACCCCACTCACCTCCCTGCCTGCATCCTTCTTTTGCACACCACCTGAAAGGGTCTCTAGCTGTCACACCTGCAGCTCTCTCAACTCTCTGCTACAACACAAGCTCTGCTCGCTCACTCCCTCACTCAGCAGGACCCTCTCAGCGCTGCTCTCTAGCCTCTTGTGGGGCTTTCCCGTTCCCCTCCCCTCTCACCCTTTATAGCTCTTCATACAGCACCAGTCCGACCTCAGCCAGCGCCGCTCAGGTCCTCTGGAGGGTTCCCATGAAACAAGGGCACACTCCTCCCCATGACCACCTAACAAACCTGCTTGTCTGTCTCTCATGGTGCTCTCACACCACCCAGCTCACTTCTCATGTCCTCAGAGAGCAGCAAATCCTTGCCACTTTGGTCTTACCTGGAACTCACCTCAGTCCTTTCCATAATCTGTCATTTGAGGCTGACTGACATCACCTCCATCCTAACACGACTCCTGTTATCAGGAAGTGTCTGACTTTGACACGAAAACACATACACACTAGCATGCACAAACAGGGACACCGTACAAAGATGTGAGCCTTTAGGACACCCGCTGAGTTTACTCCTACGAGAACACAAATGGCTACATTGCCAGGCCATGAGACCTCATGTAGCCACTAGCAGGTATTTGGTCCCTGCTAGCCCAGATGTCACCATCTGATTCATGCCTGTTTAACATGACTGTAAAGAAGTTCCCACAAAAATGGGACTCGTAAGTAACCTGACCTGAAGGGTCACAAAATGGCACTCTTGAATGCAATCTTCAGTTTCTGAGACTTACGTGGGCAACATTGGATGGCCGGCTGATCTGCTGAATGTCGGCGTTGTTTGTGATGTTTCGCAACGTCCGCACAGCTGGGCTCCAGGTCCCTAGCACTTCTGATCGCTCAGAACTCTGTAGGTTTTGTCCAGCAGCCATTAAGGTACCCCGCATGTCAGGAGGCAGGATGTCCCCTGGGACAGGTGGAACATTGGCACACAGGTTAATGAGTCCAGGCCCTTTTCCCTGAGGCAGCCTGCGCTGGGCCGTGGTGAGAGGTGGGGCTTCTGCTGGGGCCCAGTTCAAGCTCCGCTCCTGCTTTTCCGGGGACGAGTCAGAAGAGTCATCAAACATCAGCTCCCCCTTGGACACCTCAGCCCTGGGCTTGGGAGAGCACGGCTGGTCCGCAGGAGAAGCTTCTGGAGAGCTGGCTGCACTTGACTTCTCCTCAGTGCTGCCCTCGTTCTGAGAGTCCTGCTCCTCGTTATCGCCCTCCTCCTCCTCTTCCTCCTCTTCCTCTTCATAGATGATCAGACGTGGATGGTAAAAGGCTTCATCCTTCCTGCTCTTCTCGGACACACAGTCCAGGACCCAGTCAGGAGTGACAATCTTAATACTTGCTCTCCTGACAGCACGCTCGTATTTCTCCTAGGAGGGAAGCATAAACACACACTAAATGGACACTGTGTCCTCTCATCCTACAAGCATGCATTTGAGGACAGAGCTTACCATGGGATATAGATGCAGAGCTGCTGGTGTCCCTGCCATGCTACCCAGAGAGGCAAACCCATGCCTGTACCTGTGAGCAGAGCTGTAAGAGGCACCACAGGCACATCCTGATTGCAGCAGGAAGCTTAAAGACTCAATCAACTTTTATAGGTGACATTTTAAGTACATACGGAGAACTAGCAATCTTACAGAAAATAATTAAGCAAAGACCTGAAATCTCTATTTATATGCTTTTTATAGAGCTGGCTGTCCAAGACAGGCTCACATTCACTAAGAGAACTGTAGGCAAATGCCTTCAAGTCAATGTAATAGGAATGGTCACAGGGGTGTGACTGCCCTCCCCCAAAGATGTTAAACATACAGTAAGAATACAACTTAGAACCAGCACTAAGAGACAAGGTGTAGTGTTAGTATTAACTGCCAACTAAGCACCTAGAGGGCAGGCCTCCGGGCACCCCTGTGAGAGATTATCCTGAGAATAACTAGCTGTTAAGGGAAGACTACTAATTGTGGGCAGGATGGTTCCGGAACAGAGGACCCTAAACAGTATGACGGGGAGGCATACTGAGCTCTGGCATGCACTCAGTCACCACTTGCTTCTGACTGTGGACTAGATCCCGCAAGCCCGTCACTGTGATTTCCCTACCTCAACAAAGTTTCTCCCTTAAATTGCTTTTGCTGCTACAAAAAGAAACTTGGGCAGGTTGGTGAAGAACTAACAGGGCAGGATTTGGGAATGCCTCCCAGATAGGCCATGACTGGGACAGAGAAGGTAGGACTGCCTGGTGAAGAAGGCAGACAAACAGCACAGTGAAAAAAGAGTGAAGAAAGAGGTGAGGGTCTACCCTCCTGGGAAGCTTCTTGAAGAATCAAAAACAATAAAATAAAAGTGGATGTAAAAACACAGTGTGTAGCCAGGCTTTAATTCCAGGACTCGGGAGGCAGACGCAGGCAGATCACTGTGAGTTCGAGGCCAGCCTGGTCTACAGAGGAAGTTCCAGGGCAGCCAATGCTACACAGAGAAATCTTGTCTCAAAGGGGGGAAAAAATATCCAAATTCTTAGTCAGCTGTTTGAGTGATACACACCTTTAATCCCAGTGCTTGGGAGGTAGATGCAGGGAGATCTCTGAGTTGAGGCTAGCCTAGTCTACAAAGTGAGTTCCCGGACAGCTGGGGCTGTACAATGAAGAGACAAAACAAAAAGATTTTAATTCCTTTAAATACAAGTTTTAGGAAGTAGGGGAGATATATGCAATATGTGTCCTTGGTGGGCCAGGTACCTTTCACAGAAAAAAAAAAAAAAATCACAATAATGAGCTCTAGGCCAGCCAAGGCTACAGTAAGACCCTGTCTCAAGAAAACAAAGAAAGTAACAGCAGGGATGGGATTACAATGATGAAAAGGCCACAGCTAACAAGTGAGCTGGTTCCAACTACTTTCCTCTAAATACTTGTATGCACATCAGGAGAGCAAACAGCACTGCCCTGTGCCAGGAAGACCCCAGATGCCTTCGTTTCTCACCTACCCAAGTGCATATACTGATATGTACACTAGAATGCTAGAATCTTTGTTTTCAACTTTTCCCCTTCCCACTGCTGAGGATGGAACCCAGGCCCTCAAGCATGTGAAGGTAGCACTCACCATTGTCCAGACAAACCACGCTACATCAGCATCCATACCAGAGGGTATGAATCTGCCAATCTCCTGCTGACTTGTCAATGTGCTGTGGAAACTCAACACCCAAATTCAGTCCTCTGAAAGAACCACAAGTGTACCTGACCACTCAGCAATCTCTCCAACCTCCAGGTAATCAACGAGTAAGTAAATATTGCAGGCTGACATTCAAAAACTTAATACTTGACAAACCCACTGTGATGGCTATTCTTGGTTGTCAACTTGACTACATCTGGAATGAACTACAGTCCAGAAATGTAGAGCACACCTGTGAGAAATTATTTTTGCTTGGTTTGAAGTGGGCAAACCTACTTCTAGTCTGGAACTTTGAGGTAGAAAGACATGCCCTTTTCTTTTCCTTTTTTATTAATTAATTAATTTACTTATTCACTTTACATCCTGAAAGATGCATGCCTTTGATCCAGATCTTGAGGTGGGAAGACACACCTCTAATATGGGCCATGCCTTCTGCTGGAAGCCTCTGTAAGGACATAGAAGGAAGCTTTGCTCTTTGCCTGCTTGCCTTGCCTCGTTAGCAAAACTATTCCTTCACTGTCACTGGAGCCTGCTTTTTCAAGATTTCAGAATGTACAAAGACCAGCTGAGATACCCAGCCCTGTGGTCTGAGCAACAGCTGGATTCTTGGACCTTCCATTCATGGCCTACCACTATTGAAGTAACTAGACTGCAGCCTGTAAGTGATTCTAGTAAGTCTCATCCATCTATGTATGTATGCATCCATCTATCTGTTATCTATCTATCTATTAATCTATCTAGAATCATTCCATAAGTTCTGTTTAGCTAGAGAACCCTGACTCATACACCCACCCTATTCATGTACTGCCTCTTAAACTCATAATTTATCATCTCGCATCTTTTATGGCAGAAACTAATATAAGCAGCTTCTGTAGACCGACTGTAGCCATTGCAAAGAGCTTCTTTAAAAGCATCTTTGATGCCTGTGAATGTGTGACCTGAGAGGATGGTGCATTTGCAGCGCTTACCCCCTTTGGCTCCGGAACAATCAAATGTGTACACTTCTTGTTGAGGTTTAGCTGGCAACTGCCCCCATGGAACGTAACCAAGGCCCACAGGGCACTGCGGTCCTCAGACGACACCTGGCAGAGAGTGGGAAACAAGTCTTCATCATACATCCAACTGTGTCTCCATTTCCACTTACTACACTACGGTGTCCACACACTTGTTCATGGGTGGGCTCTCTCAGCCAGCTGGCCAAAGGATGCTGTTGAGAAACATAAGAGCAGCACTCAGCCCTTTGCCGTGTCACCAACTGGGCAAAACTTACTGCCATCCAGGGCTGTGTGAGTAGCTTGGTGGTAGGCAGAGCTTGCCTTGCATAGACAAGGCCTCGGGCTAGTTCCCAAGAACCACAAAATAAATTTAAATTTTTTCCATTTATGGCTAAAGAAAAGGTTCAGCAGTTAAGAGCACTGGCTGCTCTTCCAGAAACCAGCGTTCAGTTCCCAACTGAACAACTGGCTGTTCCCAACCATCTGTAACTCTAGTTCCAGGAGACTCAACATCCTCTTTGGTCTCCATGGGCACTGTACACATGTAGTGGTGGTGCATGACTTTAATCCCAGTACTCGGGAGGCAGAGGCAGGTGGATCACTGTGAGTTTGAGGCCAGCCTGGTCTACAAAGCAAGTCCAGGATAGTCAAGGCTACACAGAGAAACCCTGTCTCGAAAAACAAAAAACAAAGAAAAAAACATTTAAAAATCTTTTTAAAGCCAGGCGTGGTGGCGCACGCCTTTAATCCCAGCACTCGGGAGGCAGAGGCAGGTGTATCACTGTGAGTTCGAGGACAGCCTGGTCCACAAAGTGAGTCCAAGACAGTCAAGGCTACATAGAGAAACCCTGTCTCGAAAAACAAACAAACAAAACAACAACAAAAAAAAATCTTCTTAAACTCCATATATATCCCAAAAGCATGAATAGAGGGGCACAGTCAGTAACAACACCAACAACAAAAAAAAAAACTAAAGAGGACAGAGACTACTTCACTTCCCACCATTTCTGAAAATGTTCAAGCACCAAAATTATATTCATAGGGGCTGGTGAAATGGCTCAACAAGTAAAACATTTGTTAGGCAAGCCAGACAGCCCAAGTTTGATGCCAGGAACCCACATAAAAGCAGAATCAACTTCACAGAACTGTCCTTTGGTCCACGTGCACACTTTTGACACGACTTCCCGCCAAAAAACAATCATAATATTTTTTCATCAAAGTTACAAAGAACTCTGTCAGAACTAGTAACAAATCTTTATTATGCTATGGATAAAGTTGTAAGATAAAATCCAGTGAGTGGACAGCCAACGAGAAACCAAACACTCCATGGGAAAAGCCAGTCCTTATGCTTCACAGACTCCAACGCTGCTGCCACTACCTGTCTGCCTACCATGTGAAAGAAACTGTGTCACATGCTTCCCATACTAACCTGACTGTGATTGTGACACACAGGACTTGATACCAACCCCAGTGACACTCAGGAATGGTGGACATTGGCACTTGACACCCCAGTGTGTCATCCCAGGTCCAACTCTATACACACTGGCAGCTGCTCCTCTAAGGCAGGACCTCTGGGAAAGGCCAAACTAACTTCTCAAGGATAAGACTTAGTCTAAAGGGCAAGAGAAACACTTAAGAAATGTAATGCAGTATTCGCCTTGAGATAATCACACAGGCACATATATCTTTTCTGGATAAATATAAGTTGAGGATTACGGGTGTTGAAGAGGCCTGGGTACTAATAAATACCTGACTTCTTAATGCCAGCATGTGGCCCCCAGAGAGCCAACCTTAGAGAGCCACTCCCAGGGGCTGTGCTGTTTTTTGGCTTTTGTTGGTTTTTTTGAGACATGGTTTCTCTGTGTAGCCCTGACTGTCCTGGACTTGCCTTGTAGACCAGGCTGCTTCCGCTTTCCTGAGTGCTTGGATTAAAGGTGTGTGCCACAACGTCCAGCTCTAGGGGCTGTTCTGTATTCCACACTATCTGACTACAGGTGAACTTTCTAAAGTCATATTCTAATCAGTACCTGACCAGGTTAGTAACTTCTTGCAGTACTTGCAAAAAGAGGTTTACTTATCTGACAAAGACTGATCCAATGACTCACTATGCAATATGTATTTAAAACGAGTATAAAACCTAATCTAGATGCAGGCTTACCACTTTAATGGCCATGTTGGAAGGACTAGCTTCTTTACAGGTAGAGTAACTGGCCTTCACTGTGCACCCCTGCCACGGGCACACACCTCACTAGGCAAGGGGAGCACCAGGAGAACGGGACACTGTCTCTGGTATCCAGCTCCTGTCAACTCAAGAGTACACCCACAGCAGCTCAGAGCTCTGCAGCAGCAAGACTAGCCTCTGTACCCCCACAACAGTGACTGTCACCTCCACCTCAAGGGACATGAGGGCATTTTTATTTTTACAAATTTCCGTAATTTCCAAATTTTCGAAAGCAGTCTCTTTAAATGGGGAAAAGTGCTTATTTTTAAAGCCATCTTTCTAAAACCATGTTGGTTCCAATGCTTTGCTGCCTCCTCCCAGTGTCAGGCTAAATCCCAACTCTCCAGCATGGGACCAAGGCAGCTTAGCCTGTCTGGCTCCTGTGCCAACCACTCCATTGTCAAAACACTGAAGCATCTATATGGCAAGCCTCCCTCCTGCTGTCCCTCCACTGAACCCCTGACAAACCATTACTATGAGCAGCGCCCACACACCAACAATCTGCTCTTGTCCGATTGTCCTCCTGGTGTACAATTCGCTCTGACCCCCACCCCCAACTCTGCTTCCCTACTACCAGGTGGCACTCCTCTCAGCTAGGCAAAGTGGTGCTTGTCTGTAACCCCAGCATCTGGGAAATGAGACAGAAATTCAAGGCCATCTGAGGACCAAATATTCAAATGCATGAGCCTATGGGGAGGTATTTCTCTTTCAAACCGCCACACCTGAGGTTAGACTGGACACATTTGAGACCCTATCTCAAACAAACAATTTTAAAAAAGTGCCCCCCTTCCAGTCTCCACAAACGAGGAAGGCAGCCCATGATTCCAGTCTCCATGGTACCCTCCTCAGTCAGCTAACACTGCTTACTAAAGTCTAGGGTCCCCCATGTGATGTGATCCCTGAGCTGATCTTGGGGCCTAGCACAGTCAAGAAATGCGACTGACATGCAACTGCAGCCTTCTCAATCCAAGTCACAACTGATCAGACTTTCCATATTTGTGGAGCTCCACAAATAACATCACCTAGCTTTAGTGCCTGGACAGGCATGCTGGGACCATAGTCCCTGACCTCATCATGGGCAGCTTCCCCACTCCCCAGACTGACCATCCTAGGGATCTATCCGCAGCCTACATTCCAAGACCACTTAGATGGCTATGCGATTTCTGAGCTTCAGGGCCCTAGCTTCACCTTGCCATCTTTTCTCTCTTCCTGGTCCTGCGTCACAGAAGTAGACTGAAGGAACACACCCACACCCACAATTTATTACAAACTCAGAAAGCAGACGTTCCCAGGAATATAAACCAAAGCAGCAGTATCTAATTTGCTCTTCCGACTTCATCTCCATCCTAACTAGCACCTGCCTGTCCAATCCTTCCCATGTGTTCAGTCCCTGGGACTGCATGCCTTACCCAAGGGTCTCTTGTGCTCCTGCCGCCTCTCCCCTACACTCCCATCACGTCACATGTCCTTCAAGTTGTTCTGTGTGGGCTGCTCACGGACGTCCCAAATTCCACTGCACACCAGCATCCTCCATCCTTTACGTACCAAGCTCTACCTGATTTCCCATCAGCTTGTTCCCAGGCCCTGACCTGAAGACACTACCACTCTGGCTACAGTACTGGCAAGCTCTGGGACCTGAGAGTTCCCACCACCACTAGGGTCCACACTGCACTTGTGAACTCATCTCTGCTCTCCACAGTGTAAAATTCTAATGTCCACCCTGACCGCCATCACACCCACAGCTCCCAGATAAAATTTCCTGGCACTCATTAGTCATTTTAATCTCATTTTCCAAAGCTTCTAATGTAAATGTTTACAAGCCAAATTAAAATATGTAGTTAAAACAAGAAGGATAGCCGAGCTCAGTGGCACACACTTTTAACTCCAGCATTCAGAGAGGCAGAGGCAGGTGGATTCATGTGAGTTCAAGGCCAGTCTTGTCTACAAAGCAAGTCTAGGACAGTCAAGGTCTCAAAAAACCAAACCAAATCAACCAGACTGGCCTTCTTTGCCAAGCCCAACTCAGGGAGCTGGTTTCATAGTCTTCCCTGACCTACCCTTCTGCCCTCCCAGCCCTGCCCTTCCCCCAAGTACCAGGCACACCTGCATGCTTTAAAGGCCTTCCAGATCCAGCCCCTTCTTCCTTCAACAAGCTCCGCTCCTGGCCCACTCAGGTCACACTCTGTCAAAGTGTGCCCTCCCTCTAAGCCAAACCAACACCCTCCTTTCAAAAGCAGTCACATCTGGACCCCCACTTCACCTTCCATACACAACATGGCATGCTATAACCCCATTTTATATGTTACATGCCTCCTATTACATTTACTACGACCACTGCTAAAATCAGGGTAATATTTAATTAGCTACTTAAAACCCTGCGATCATCTTACATTAGCATAATTTCAGCTTTGTTTCCCCAAGTCAAATCTACTGAACCTCACATCTCTGTCCTCCCCACGCCAACTAGGCCTAGCCTTCTCCTGTCCTCACTGAGTCTGAACCCCTTCTGACGGAGCGAGCCACACGGAGCCCGGAAGCCCCATGGATGCCAGAATAAGGGAGTGAGGCGCATGGTGCAGGTGAGGCAAACAGCGCTCTGTAGAGACAGAGACATGGTGACGTGGCCTCACTTCCCACGTGTCTGATGCTATTATAGATCTGGAAAGCACAGAGATTGTACGGAAAACAGTAGAGGCTGCACACACCCAGAACTGCCAGCATTTACAAGTCTTATATTGATCAAAAGTTACAAGCATCCTCATGTAAATATATATTTAGACCAGATGGGGAGGGGGTGACACTAAAAAAATAGAGTAAAATTTTTAAAAAATTAAAGAGAAAATCAATCTTAAAATAAATTACAAATCTCAACAAATTCTTGTTTAAAGAAATAAAACAGGGGAGGGGGAACAGCAACTTTAATGATCTGCATCAAAGTGATGCCGCCAATCAAAATAGAAAAAAAATCAATAAGATTCCGCAGGATTTCTAGAATTTACACGACAGAAAAGAACAAGTAACTCCAGATAAACTTACTTACTCATTGCCTGGACAAGAGGGGCCACTCAGGGGCAACATCATGTGTTAAAGGTTAAGTCTAGCCAACAACCTAACAACGGTAACCCAACACTCCCTGGTTCCCAACCTGGGCAAGGCTGAGGGGAGAGGGCAGGCAAAGCCAAGTCCGTCCCAGCTCATGAGCATCCTGCTCTACTCCTTTCCCAGAGACCTGAAGAAAGGTAGGAAGGCAGTTCCTCAGACCTGCACCCCAGGCACCCCAGGATGGACATCTTCTCCTGCCTAAGTCACTCATTTCAGCACACTGTTTAGTGGCACACTGACTTGTGACCGGCGTGTTGCAGCTTAGGCTTTGTCAGCTGGGGCTAGAATAGGACACTAGCCCTAAGGATGGGCTTTAAAACAATACCCACCTTTCTCAGGACCCCAAATTAGCCACCAGCAACATTCAGCTTCCCTTTTCCCCTGGTTGACGTAATGGTGTACATCTCTGCTACATCCAGCTTTTCCACTTAATATCATGTCCCAACTCCACACACTTCTATACCTACACTGCTGTGTAAGCGTATAACATAGGGTTCTTAAGCCCTTCCTGTCACTGCCTGGTTATGACTGCGCCCTCCTGTAGATGACACATGCATGGCCATCCTTACTTCTACGCTTCTCAAACTGGGAGCATTACAAGCCTTGATATTGCTAGACCTGTCTGACTTCACTGGCAGTGAGCAGTACGTCCCCTGCATCCTCACCAGGACTGAATGCATCGTTACAGAAATAATGAGCAAAAACTATCTCATTATTAAAATGTTCATGTGACTAAAACTATATGAAACTACATAGCAAATGACTTGATGGGCTAATATAAACTAAATTGACTCCTTGGAGTCATCTGCTAAGATCTTCTTATTCATCTATAGGAAAAACCTTAGACTACAATTCTGAGTGAATTTTGTCTCTAATTTCATTTAAAGTATTTATCATATTTAAGCTTTTAAGTTACATATGTACATATATTTTATTGTCAGACAATGGTTAAGTGTGCTGGAAGTTGGCTATCAAATATAGTCAGTTTAGCACAAGGATTCTAGGGAGCTAGTGAATAGAAGTCATAGGTCCAAGCACGTGAGCACTCAGAACCATCATAGTCAATAAGCATGCTTACCTGAGAAAGGCAGGCAGTGAGTCCAAAAAAAATCTGACAGGACTCTGGAGAGAAACCATTGACTCTGTCGGAGAGTTATTAAGATTGCAATGAAGTAAGATGAGCACAGCTGGCACTCCACTAACACAAGCCCTGCCTCCCGGTGGGGCAGGCTCTACCACCTCCCTCCCGTCAGTGCATTTAGGAAGTGAGACAGGCTGAAGATGACCAGAGACTGCAGAGCAGATGGCAGTAAAGCATGAAAGGAAGTGAGCGAGTTTCAGTAAAGGACATCATAAAACCCAATTCTCTACTCACTCATAACTAAGAAGGACAGTGTGTTCACGTGAAAACTTCCTGACTCCCAACAGCTACCTAACTACACACCACACAGAGAAACACGCATACACACCTACAAAGCCATGTGCAGAAGATGTTAAATGCAGCACCACAGCTGTGCTTGGCCCACACAGGGCTCCTTCCTTGAAGAACTTGTGTGCTCTGAACTCAGGCAGGACGACTCAGGGCCCCGAATGCCTGGATTATAAATTCCCAAGACCCTTCCTAGTTCTAAAGCTGGCTGGAACATTCATCCAAGTTCCTTCTGTGATCTGCTGTGCTTAGATCTGCACTGATAGAGCAGGACTCCTGGAGTTCAAAACAGGGAGAAAGGACCTACGGAGAGAGCTGGGCAATGAACACCCGACCAAGGCCTCCCTTACAGGCACACTGACAAATCCTAAACATGAGCTATCCCCGCCTGTAAAGAAGGAGGCTCAAGCACAAACTCTTCTGCTCTATACTGCCATGCCACCTAACTTCAGGGCTCCTCCCCTTCTGCAGATGGAGGAGACAATAGCAAACCTCAGGGTGACTATCAGCCAGTCTTGGGCCTTGTTCTGTTGCTTTGGACAGTCAGGCAAGAGCTCAAACAATCTGAGGCTTCCTAAGAAGACTAGGATAGAGAAGAGGCCCAGGAAAGACACCAGGGATGTAACACTGGACTCCACTTCGGAGAGAACCACCTTCCTGGGGTTGGTTTGTCTGTCTGTCTGAAACCTATGCTTAAAAAGATGTAAAACAACAAAGAATTCCTCACTTTTTGACTGAATGAAGAATGAGAATCCTGAGCCAGAACTGCATCCTCTAAGAAGAGCTGCTGAGAGAGGAAAGCGTGCATATCTGAGGCCTGGTAGTGTCTCATCTGTGTCCCAGCTGAGTCCCTCTGCTCGGACTTGAGGATTATGTGCATTCAAAAGTGCTGCATGGCCCAGCAGTGGAATGAGGCAGCTGAGTGGTGATGTCCTTCCACAGCCCCCAGACTGGACATCAGCATCCTTACTGGAGTGAAGTGATTCCCCAATCTGCAAGGAATGCCTCTCCAGTGAAGCTTCACCCCCATAGAGTGAACCAAAAGCCAGTGGGCCTCAGGAGGAAACAGCAATGGTGACAAGTGACCCAGGTGGGACCCAACACAGGACCCTGTATGAGAATACGACATGGCTGGCTCAGGTGGGGAGAAGGCTGCACAGAGCAAAGTGGGCCTGTCTGCTTTTGGTTTTATTTTAAGACAGGGTTTCACATAGCCCAGGCTAACCTTGAACTCTCTCTTATGAAGTCATCCTTCAACTATTGATCCTCTTGCCTCTGCTCCTGAGTGCTGGGATAATGGCGTGTACCAACATGTCCAACTCATGCTGGGGCCTGAGCACAGGACCTAATATTCAGACAGCCTTTATCAACTGAGCTGCAGCCCCTGGCCCCACTCTATTTTTACAACCAGAGCAAGGGCTGGGTGGCAAGTATAGCATACTAAGCTTTCCATGGAATCTAAAAAGATGAATACACGTTACCAAACCAGGAACTTCCTTCTCATGTTCTCTATGAGTCATTCATGACTTTCTCACCTGATTTAGAATTCTAAAACTATTCTTTGTCTAAATAGACATCATAAGACTAAGAAGCACTGCAACTCTGGGTCCTTGCCACACTGCTGTCACAGCTTTTTGATGCAGGTAATGACGAGGACCAGGTACATACCTTTTCATATAGGATAGGAAAGAGCAGGGACAGAGGTGCAGAGGAAATGGCTGGCTTCACACTCAATACAGCTTAAACCCACAGCTGTCCCCCAGACCCGACTCCTGAGCCCACTGACTCAATGCACCTCAAACCCACAGCTGTCCCCGACCTCATTACACGAAAGGATACGGCAGGAGAGCACCACACTGCACGGACAGAGTCACCCAGGAAGGCTGAAAAAGAAAAGAATTACACAAATCAACACAATCACAATCTGTGACCAAAACGACATGACGCCACTAATGGTGGCTTCGGGGAGTTAAAGGCTCTGCTGGGCCCACCACAGACATACATCTATCTGTAAGCATGAGGACCAGAGACCATGTGCCCAAGCCACAAACCCCAGTCCCAGAAGGAAGCAGCCACTGCATTCCTCATGTTTGTGACAGACATGTAAATAAATTCAAGTGTACACCCTTCCTGCTTTTGCCTTATCCACCAGCTCAGCCCAGCCAAGGAACAGACCAAATTCACAAGATTTTGGTTTTACTTCAAACCAAGAATATAGTATTTTACAAAACATTAAAAAAAATTTTTTCCTAATCTATAAATTCCAAATTTGCATTCATTACAAGGTGGACTAACAGCTACCTTCTGGGTAGTTTATATTCTTGGAAAATTAGGGCACCTTATATTTCTAATCCAATCTTAAAAATTAGACACCTACTATGTTACTGTTCTAATAACTCTATTTCAAGAATCAATAATGTCAAAGTCTAGCAATGGTCCCAGTTAGCCGGCTGACTCCAGAAGCCTGGACAAACAAAAACATATATATACTCAATTACTTGTTACTTAGGCAGCAACATAGTCAACAAAATGCACTTCAAACTATGCAGATGGTACAAGCCTCTGGGCAGACAGTGACCAGGAAGAATGCAGCAGCCTCTGCTTGCATGCCAACCAGTAGGAGACACTGTGGTCAGGTCTGCTCTGCTGCTTCAGATGCAGGTGCAGTATGCCCTGTATAGCATTTTTCAAGTGACACATGAATTCTTTTTCTCTTTTTTTGGTTTGCGATAGGGTCCCACGTACTCAAGTGTAATATATAGTTGAGGCTGGCCTTGAATTTGTGACCATACTAGAATTCCAGGCCTAGACCATCATGCCCAGCTAAAGCCTTTATGACAAGATTGGTAAATATTTCACACAATGAAGACTGGCTGTATCTGGGATAACTTCACCAGACGAATGAGTGACATACTAGAAGGTTCGATGCTCTGGCAAAAAGGTTCAGCCAACATTGTTCCTTACTTTTGATAATTCTGATAACTACAATAAAATCTAGGTACTGAGCTAACATCAGTAACCTGTCCTGGACCAGGCATGGTGGTGCAAGTCTGTATCCCCTGTGATGGATTTGGCAAGGCAAGAGAACAAGGCCTACACCACATATCAAGATCATCTTGGAAAACAAAACAAAGCAAGCTTTGCGGCCAACTCTTCTGAGTTCAGAATGCCTTTTCATGGTCAAACTTTCTTCCCAACAGGGACACCTAGAAAGCATGGGAACTTGGGGAGCTATAGCTGAGATTACAGGAGCACTCCCTGAAACAGTACTACAGAGTCTTCACAAAGGCTGAGTGGGGGTCCCCAACTTAAAGACCATGCCAGGTCTATTGCAAGCAGAGGAGGGCCCCCTCTCCAGACATCAGAACAGTGCAAAGCTAGGGGCATATTGGTAAAACAGAATGCAAAAGGTTAGAGATGGCTCAGCTGTTAGGAGCACTGGCTGCTCTTCTGGCACATACATGGTAGACAGACATACATGCAGGCAAAAGACTCATATACATAAAGTAAAATTTAAAAAATAATTAAAAAGAAGTTAGTATCAAGGTGTGGCAGTTTGAATTAAGAATGGCCCCCACAAACCCACACATTTGAATGTTTGGTCATTAGGTAGTGGCACAGTTTGAGAAGGATTAATAGGTATGGCCTTGTTGGGGGAAGTGTGTGGCCATGGGTGGGCTTTAAGGTTTTGTTAGGGTATTTTGTAGTTGGTTTGAGTCAGGGTCTCTGTGTCAAAAGGTTTCTCTGTGTAGGCCTGGTTGTTCTGGAAATCACTCTATAAACCAGACTGACCTTGAACTCAGAGGATCTGCTTGCCTTTTCCTCCCAAGTACCACCAGCCCATCAGGCTTTGAGGTTTTAAAAGCAATAGCCAGGACAATCCCCACCCCACCCCCCACCCCTGTGTGTGTGTGTGTGTGTGTGTGTGTGTGTCTGTCTGTCTGTCTGTCTGTCTGTCTGTCTCCCCCACCCCACCCTGTCTCTCCCTACCTACAGATTAGGGTGTAGCTCTTAGCTATTGCTCCAGCCCCTGCTTGCATGCCACCATGCTCCCCACCACGATGATGATGAACTAAGCCTCTGAAACTGTAAGCATGCCCCATTTAATGCTTGCCTTGGTCATGGTGTCTCTTCAGAACAACACAACAGTGACTAAGACAGAAGAAGTATAGGCCAAAGAATGTGCCTGCCCCTGGGAACCAGGCCTCAGCCCCTGTCAGCTAAATCCATATTCCAGCACCTGCATGGGAACAGAGACAGGCCTCAACTCAGACTCAAGAGGGTAAGGTAGGAAGTACTCCAGACTCAACTGCAGGTCAGCTCTGAGAAGCCCCATCTCCCTGTGACAAATCACACTGCCACAAAAAACAAGTAGACTGGAATGCTCACATGGGTCATTTGCTCAAGAAATACAGCCAGAGTAGGTGAAGTGGGATAGGGCACAGTCTGTCACAGTGGCACCATGGCAATTCTTAGATATGCAGCAGCCATGCTGTACACTTATAAGACAAAAGCAGGCTGCTCTACCCAGCCTACAACTCTGTAGTCACAAATTCCAAAATGCCACTTTTCAACCTGCAACTCCTCTTGCAGGATAAAGCTGCCTACACTGCTACATAGTTCACTGTTCCCAAAGACAGTGGTATCTGGCGATTCCATTACATCTTCTCAGGTGTACCCTAGTTTTCACATATTGTTCATTTTCTTTATATGTCAGCAGCTTCAGCATCTTTTATTTGTTTTTGTTTTGGTGCCAAGAATAGAACTCAGGACCTCAGGTATGCCCTGCCACCAAGCTACACCCTTAGCCCCTATATATGAATGTGTATATGGGTGGGGGCAGTGTGTGTGTGTGCGTGTGCGTGTGCGTGTGCGTGTGCGTGTGTGTGTGTGTGTGTGTGCGCGCGCGCGCACTTGTGAATTTATTCAGAGGCCAGGGAAGGACATTAGGTGTCCTACTCTATCACTTTCCACTTTGCATATGTGTGCTGGGGACCAGAACTCAGGTCCTCATGCATGAATCAAACCATCCATCTCAGCAGCTCCAATTACTAAGTCATGTGATAAGTTATTGTAAATATAAATTTCACTTCAGAGACTAAAGGGATAACACAAAGTATTTATTGCAAAGGAAATCTTGGGGCCAAATGTGATTAAAATCCATCACTATACTTAGTGTGGCAACAGTGATCTAGGCCCCAAAAATATGTTTGTAAGGTAAACCTTTCACTCTAAATCTGTATGAGACATGTAATCATGTTAACGTGCAATGGCTCACAGGAAGGGCAGGCTGAGATGCAATCCAAAGAAGAAGCCTTCGCTGGCTCACAGCCAGACCTCTAGCAAGCTTTAGCAAGAAGCAGCAGGTGAAGAGCTCAGGAACCATGCTGAGTACCCATCCTCAGAGACACGGTGAGCCTGAGCTGGCAGCACTGAAGCACACGCGCTAGCATGTGGACATGACCGCCATATTTACTGCTACAAATGAACTGTCCTCTGACGGTGTCGTTTCCTGAGAGTACAGGTCAAGAACCTTTCTGGGACTCCTGAGGCAGACCATCCGTAAGGCTCGTTTTCAAAGGTCGAGCCTGCAAGCAGGTTTTCCAGACCCCAGAAACGGGGAAGATACCACATTCAACAGCCAACCAACCCCTCAACCCCTGGTCAGCCTCAGCCACCTCACTCCTAACTGCTATTGTAGAACCATGAGAACTTGAACACTGGCTTCTTAAAGCACTGACCAGTATAAGATGGGGTGATGGTGGCAGGTAAGGAAAATGGAAGGCCACCACAAATGTAACACATTACATACAGTCCACACAGTACAGAACGCAGGGGACAAAGCTGAACCAACTGCCCACCAGCTGAAGCCCCACACTGTACAACCAAGTGCCCACAGGTCAGCTGAAGAACAGTTCAGATGGCCACCAGGTGGACAGCTAGTACTAGGAGAGCACAGTCAGCAGGGCAGAGGCCTCCTCCCTTCAGCTGCAGAGCAGGACCACTGTCCATGATGGAAAGGACAGTTGACTTTAAGAGGCTTCTGGAATCAAATATGCCTTCTTACAATGTAAAGCATCTATCTGACAAGGAGACAAGCAGATTCAGCAGTGACAGCAGGAGAACCAAAAGTCCCAAAGTTAAGGTGGGCGACTAAGTTTAAGGTTTACCTGATGACACCCACTTAACACTGGGCTTGAGCAAGCCTGGCAGAAAGGCCCGCTACAGGGCCGGCACCACTGCGGAGGCCCACAATGGAAGGCAGAGGCTCAGATTCTCTACTGACCTTCACGACAGGCAAGTCAAAGACCTCCCGGGCTTCTCCCACCTCTGGGTTGTCCCCATCCTCTGAAATGATGTGTGAGGCCAGGGCATTGTAGGAGACTTCCTTGGCTTTCCCAGCTTTAAGAAGCTGGATAACCTAAGGAAAGAAAACAAACAACACAATTAATAAAAACTGTACTGCCTTCTACAGATTCAAAGAAGTCATTATTAACAATAATGGAAACAACTACCAAGAAGAGACTTGATACCCTATGAGCATATACAGGGGGAAGAAGTCCCCCTCAGTCACAGTCATAGGGGAGGGGAATAAGGGGAAAATGGGAGGGAGGGAAAAATGGGAAGACACAAGGGAGGGGATAACCATTGAGATGTAATATGAATAAATTAATAAAATAAAACTTAAAAAAACAATAATGGAAACATCCAATAAAAACACACCCTGATCCCTACAGAGAAGCCTTTTCCTGAGTGATAGAGCCAATAAAATGCAGCAATTCTGCTTCACAGTCCAAGTCAGAGATGCAGTGGCCAGCTACTGGCCATCTGTTGTCCTTCGGACAGACAGGACACCAGGACACAACAGCAGGTTGTGAGTTCTACAGAGTTCCGGTCTCCAAACCAAAGGCTGAGGATTGGTTTCATCAGTCAGGAAGTTTCTGGCCGCAGAGACCCACCAGGAGAAACGTAAGTTGTGGGTGCCCATTAGGCAGTAAACACACTGAGGGAGGGCCTAGCAGAGGACTCAGATCCTCTGCAGTGTAGTCTTGGGTGCTATGTACCTACGTCATGAAAGGATGTCACAAATGAAGATGGCACCACTAGATCCTACAGATGAACATCAACATAGGAACCCATGGGTTGGCCAGGTACCCAGACGGACTAAAGACACAACTGTGACAATTCTCACAAGCATAAGAGGCAGGTCATTAAAGAAATGTCAGTAGGAAACGAAATATAATTAACCAGACAGTAACTAGACAGGGTGCAAGCATAGCAGCAGAGCTAATATGGAGATGCTGGCATCTCCCAGAGGGCTTGACTGGAAGCAGAGAGGAAGGGGCACTGCAGGGCTTCAGTGTGGGCACACGACACACAGTGTACTACCTGTTAAGACTCCCAGGTACAGAGAGAGGACCCTGGCTCTCGAGACTAATTTGATATTACAGAAAGGCGTCAAAGTTCTGAGAATCAATGAGGCAGCCAACAGGATGCCCAACACTGAGGATTTGTGGAGCTGAGAGTAGCACCAGAGGAGTGCAGCTTCATAGTGGAGGACAGGCTGGAGTCAAGGAAGAGCTGAAAGCAGCACAGTGTCTAGGAGAGTCTGCTGACTATCATGGAAGAACTGCAGCAATCCAGTGTGCATCTGGTGCATGGAAAACCAACAGTCACCACTGCAGCAATCCAGTGTGCATCTGGTGCTTGGAAAACCAACAGTCACCAGCCACGAGCGAGTGTCTCTACTCTCACACCCGGAGTTCCTCCTCCCGCTTCAGACCTGCATTACTAGGGAACACCCGCACAGCAAGCCCCCCCTCCCCTCGCCTTTTCAGGGCCCAGTGCTTTCTTTTCATAACAATTTTCCAGAAACAAGTCTCATGGTGCTGTCCATCTTTTCTCTGCATTCACTCCCTGCAATGGAACCTTTCCCAGCAATCTATGAAAACTCAGGCCTCAGACACTGAGGCCACCAAAAGTCTTCCCAAAGCACGCATTACTAGTTGTGTCTCACAAGAGCCACCTTGAAACTATGCCCAGTGAGCACATATGCCAAGTAGACATAAAAGCCTTCACCGCCTAGCACATACAATCCTCCCAAGCAACTTCTCACACTCAATATCTGCTTATTTAAGACAACACCTACAGCGTCTACACCTCTTCTATCCGTAGGACCCAGCATTCAGGAGTGCTCTTCTGCGACACACCGTGTACCAGGCCCGATGCCCAGCCTGTACTGGGGCGTTCACCACCTGTGAGCTTCCTCAGTCTGTATTACAAGAATCAAAGAATAAGTGCCCTGGCTCTAAACCTTTTTTAAAAAGGCATTATTCTAAATTACAAGGGCTTGCAAGGGAGATTTTTTTTTAAGCACTCAGATTTCACACATAGTTGGACAAACAGCTCAGTTCGGTGTGTTCCTGGTTTCAAGTGACATTTGGTTCAAGTCCCTTATAAGAGCCCAAGTCCTAAAATGAAGAACAAGAAAGAGTGAAGGGAGGAAAGACAGTGGTGGTAGTAGGGTGATCAGTACTAGAAAAAGCCAGTTATACCCACTCTTCCTAATCCGGCAACCGAGGACCCAACGGACCTGTTACTAGGATACAAATACGAGCCTTCCAGGCCATGCTCAGCGGCTCTTAGACGAGTCCTTTCTTAGGACTCGGTTAGCTTACATCACGACACACCGAAAGTCACACAACTGTAAGCATAGTTTAGGAAAGGGAATGTCTAAGACACTGTCCTGAAGGTACCATGACCACAGACAGTGTCGTGTGGATGGATCCAGATCCATGGTCACACGCACGATTCACTTTGACTGTGTGAGCCGGGTACCTTCCCATACCTACCGTACAGCCCACTCTTAGGGAAAACCAGGGGCCGGGAGGGCAGGCCCCTCGGCAAGGGACGCACTCAGAGGGCCCCGCAAGATGCTGGACCGGCGGCCGCACCGGGTCGGTGCTCGCGAGGCCCCTCCCGCGGCCCTTCGAGGCCCGGCGTGCCCCGCGGCTCCTGCCCCATGTCCTGCAGGGCGCGCAAGAGGCGAAGCGGGGATGCCCCGGCGGAGCGGCCCCGCACCGGCCGTACCTGCGGGTCGATGTCGCCCACCGCGTAGTACTTGACCTCGCGGAATAGATCTTCCGGAACTTCGGGCGCCGGCTCCGACATGATCGCGGCGGCGCCCGGCCCCGCGTCAACCGGCCCGCCACGACCTGCGCCCTCAGTTATGCCAACCTCCCGGCCGCACAGCACGGCCCGCAGCCGCCGCCGCCGCCGCCGCACTCCGACCCGCGCCCCCGCCCGTCCGAGGCCCGGAGCGCGGGAGCCGCGCGCGCCCTGAGGCACGTACCACGGCATCGGGCCGACAGGGGAGCATGTGGGACTGCCCCGCTTTGCGTGCCGCACAGCGCCCCTTCCGCCGCCGGCTCGGACCGCAGAATCAATACTATACAACTTTTCGCACCGCACATGGCAGCCCTGCATCCGCCGAGTTTCAGAGAACGAGAACAGAGGAAACAAAGAGTACGTATCCCCCTCATGGCCGCGGTGGACTAGCCAGGAGGCGGAGCCTGGGCGGGGCTCCCGTCACCCCGCGCGGCCACCCGGTAGCGCATGCGTGCGAGAAGGGGGAGGCGGAGTCTCGGCACGGAGGGCAACCTGCTGAGTTGAGCGTGTAGGACTCTGTTGTCGCTGCCACTGCTGTTGCAAGGAGCAAGTCAAGCTTAGAGCCAAGCGGATCCTGGCTAATGTTCAGTTTCCTTCGTGCGCTCCCGCTGCGGCAGTCGAAAGGGAACCGGTCTTCGGCGAGACAGCTTAAGAGCAAAGTTGGAGCCGGCGACATGGCTCAGCAGGCGAGGACACCTGCAGCCAAGCTGAGTTCGATCCCTGGGACTCACAAGGTAGAAAGAGAACCTACTCCTGCAAGTTGTTCTCTGACCGCCACACTCCCACCGTGGCTCACACACATACACACACTCGCTAAATAAATGTAAATTTCTCTGTGTGTATTGGAGTTTTCCCTGCATGTATGCATCTCCACCCCTTGAGTGACTAGTGCCCACAATGTGTAATGGAGTTACACAGCATGTGGGTTTTGGGAACCAACCTTGGAAATGCTGCAAGAGTACCAAGTGCTCAGACTGAATGTTGATGCTCTTATAATTTCCTCAAATGAACTCATAGCAGGGCCATTTGGTTTGACAACTTTCAGAGAATAGCCCCCTGCTTCCTGCTCATACTATTTCAGATAAACTGAGTTTGGGTAAAAATGCAAGTATGAAGGGCTGGACAGAATGGCTCAGCAGTTAGGCTCACTTGTTGCCCTGGCAGAGGACCCAGATGGAGTCCTGTAACTCTAGTTCCAGGAGCACCAGTGCCCTTCCTCTGGTCCCTGAGAACACTGCAAGCAGTGGGTGAACAGACTTACTGGCAAAAAAAGAAAGAAAAGAAAGTGAAACTAGAAAATAAGTAAGGAATAAAGGCTGGACAGCCTCTAATCCCAGCACTCAGTCACATCTGCAGAGGCAGGCAGCTCTCTGAATTCGAGGCCAACCTGGTCTACAGCAGCAAGTCCAGGACAGCCAAGGCTACACAGAGAAACCTTGTCTCAGAAAACAGAAAAATAAAAACTAAAGGTAGTACTGGAAATAGTACTACCTACCATGAAATCCAAATCAAATACCAATCTACCCTGAGAAACCAAAGTGGGTTATTGGGATAGTATTTGCCAGGGGCTCTTTGGAAGTCAGTGGTGTGTTTGTGTGTGTGCGCGTATGTGTTTCTGTGTATGAGTGATTTATCTGTGCATCAGAGCTTCCAACTCTTTGTACCTCCGGGTCCAGGAGTTCTAAGGCACTCTTCTGGGCTCCAAGATCACCAGGCTGGACAGTGGTGTACATACAGATTATGCGGACAAACATAAAGGAAAGATAAATCTTTAAAAAATTAAAAATATAGTTGGACACCGTATAGAGTGTTTTCATTGTGTTGTTCTGTTTAGATAACTCTACAGCCCTTAAAGTTAAGTATTATTAAGTTCAGTTTAAATTTATAGGCTACAGCCTAGCTTTCCCCACCCCCTGGTTTTTCAAGACAGGGTTTCTCTGTGTAGCCCTGGCTATCCTGGAACTCCGTAGACCAGGCCGGCCTGGAACTCACAGAGATCCACCAGCCTCTGCCTCCCGAGTGCTGGGATTAAAGGTCTGTGCCACCCCAACTACAACCTAGCTTCTTTTTTTTTTTTTGGTTTTTCGAGACAGGGTTTCTCTTGTAGTCCTGGCTGTCCTAGACTCACTTTGTAGACCAGGCTGGCCTCGAATTCACAGCGATCCGCCTGCCTCTGCCTCCCGAGTACTGGGATTAAAGGCATGCACCACCACGCCCGGCTCTCAACCTAGCTTCTTAAATTGTACATCATGTATCCATTTGGGAGTGAGAAAAGAAGTGGCAACAGTAAAAGGTTTCCAAACATGCAAGGGTCAAAAATAATTCAAAAAAAATGTGTGGTGAAGCCAAAGTGTTTCTGGCCATGTGAGCCTGTGTTGCACCACCACGCACCTTCCACCTTGGCTGCAACCTTGATTCTGAACACACAGCACATGCGCTCTGCACTGTGGTTTGGTGGCCATAGGACGCGGTGCCAGCAAATGCTGCCTGAAACACCTCCGCTCACATTCAGAGCTGCTGTCCACTATGGAGTCTAATGTTTGTACTGTACATACAAAACTTTCTGCTTGTACAGAAACATAATGGCCTAGTTACAGAAAACAAAAACTTATTTTCCTAAGTAACTCACGCCTGTCAATCAAAACCAGCACCCAAACCCCTTCTCTTGTACTCCATAAAAGGGAGCTCCAAACAATCATCGGGAGCCCTGTGTTGCCTCACGTTGCCTAGGTCTTCTGCGAAAGCAGAAAGTTAGCCAAAGTATTGAGCCACCTCTCCAGCCCCTCACCCCACCCCCATCACTCCTGAAAGTGTATTTCTTTATGACCTTTACTGCACTTTGCTTTTGAATAAAGCTTCTTTACTGCTTTGCAAGTGTGTGTGTGTGTGTGTGTGTGTGTGTGTGTGTGTGTGTGTGTACTTCAACTCCTTGAATAAGATACTAAGAACATGGAACACCCTGTCGGAGACTGACTATCAGTAACTGCTTGAGTAGGAACAGAACAAGGGCCTGGGTGTCGGCCAGTCGTTTCACCCAGGCTTCTTTGTCCACCCCTGCCTCCAGCCCTCCCTGTGCCCCCTTCGTTTCCTCTGGGGATGATCCTGACTTCAGCATACTGCTTCCAATTACGTCTCCCACAGGATGGACACAAAACCTGCCATTCAATTAGACATCACTTTCAAACATGGGTGCTTCCTTCTACAAACTAACTTTATCTTCATTTGGATAAAAGGCATGTACCACCACACCTGGACCTAAGCTTTTCTTTATCTAATACTTGCTCAAGAGCAGGGTGGCCTTGAACTAAGATCTGTTTGTCTCTGTCTCCTGGATTAGGGGCATGTTTGTATTTCAGCCAGATCACACAGATCTAGATCTTTGGATATGGTCTCTTGCCAGAACAGCCATGTTCTGAATTAGCATTCCTCTCTACATTTGCCTGTAATCCCAGCACACAGAAGGTGGATGCAGAAGGACTGAAGTTCAAGGCCAGCCCTAAGCAACACAAAACTCTGTCTTAAAGAACTGGTGGCTAACAGGGAGATACGTAAGGGAAAGGCAGTAGAATGCTGGTTAACAGAAAGGGACATGTAAGGGAAAAAACAGTAGGGCATGGGTACAGGCTAGTCAAGAGAGTCTCACTCAAGTGTCGTAACATCTACATATGCCGTTTGGGAGGCATTGGAAGTTATGCTACTCAAAAGAATTTAAGAGATTAAGACAATTGGTTTAGTATATTTTTAAGAACTAACAAAGAGCCGGGCTGTGGTGGCGCATGCCTTTAATCCCAGCACTCAGGAGGCAGAGGCAGGCGGATCACTGTGAGTTTGAGGCCAGCCTTGTCTACAAAGTGAGTCTAGGACAGCCAGGACTACAAGAGAAACCCTGTCTCAAAAAGCAAAAAAAGAAAGAAAGAACAAAGTAACACCATAAAGCCTAAGTTGACATCAAACTGTTGATGTTCCTGTCCCCACTCCCTGAAACTGTTGGGGTACAACACCACACATAGACAGGCTGCTTTTTATCTAGAAGATATTTCTTTAGTGAATAAGATTGTCAGGGGGGACCAGGTGTGGTGGTACACAACGCTAGTCAGTCCCAGCACTAGAGAAGCAGAGACAGGCAGATCTCTGTGAGTTTGAGGCCAGCCAGGTTGACATAGCAAGTTGCAGGAAAGCCAGGGCTACTCAGAGAAAATGTGTCAAAAACAAACAAACAAATAAATATTCTTGGGTGGCTATGAGTTACACTGTAGAAATGTGCAGGGAAGTCAATGGGCATATTTTGATTATAGACATGGCTCCTAATCTTTGCGAGATTTCCTTTTTAATTTTTCATTTTATTTATTTATAAGGTATATATATGCATGTTTGGTGTGTGGAGCATGGCATTTTTTTTCTATTGCTGTGTTAAATCACCATAACCAAAATGAGTCAATAGAAAGGAGAATTTATTTTGGCCTACAGTTCTGAAGAGAGAATCCATTTAGGGCAGGGAGGGGCACAGGAGCAGGAGCAGGAAGCAGAGAGATCATATCTTCAAACACAGCCAAAGCAGAGAGAATAAAGTGGCCACAAAATGAGGCTATGAACTCTCAAAGCCTGCCCAAGTGACATATTTCCTAGCCTTCCAATAGGGCTCCAGCTCCTAAGATTCCGTGACCTCCCTAAACAGCATCACAAACGGGGTGTTTAAATATGTGAGCCTATGGGGGACAGTTCTCATTTAGACCATTACAGCACACATAGCAGTGTGTGAGTGTAGAGATCAGAGCACAATTTTGTGGAGTCAGTTCTCTCCTTCCGCCTCTATACGTAAGTTCCAAGGATCGAACTTAAGTGCTCAGGTTTGTGCAGTGAGCATCTTTATGCTATGAGCCTTCCAGCTGGCTCTTTTTGTGAGAGCTCTTGGTTGGTAGCCAGCAGGGGCAAAGGGACTCCTTTGCCTGCCATTTCTCATTTCCCCTGCCTTTCTACCCTGCTCTGATTTCCCCCTCTAAGACTTCGATCACTCAGTTTTAAGGGCTAATAATGGCTGAAGTTCTATTTCCTGGGGTTCAGATTTAAAGTCTCCACCAGTCTGGTCTAATTAGGACAGGAAAGGTCCAGGCTTGGAAATGGGAGGATCCTCACTTGGTAGCAATCTGTATGAAGAGATGCCATAATCAGACAGAAAACTGCATAAGCAGAAAAGCATACAGAAGATTATGCCTGACCCAAAGATGAGCACAAGAATTAAGACTTTTTATGCATCCAGAGCTAGGAAAGGATGCTGATGGATCATCAGAACTGAAGGCAGTCTGATGCCACAGAGTCTGGGTTTAAGGGAACATATACACACACAAGACACATTAAAAATGGCACTGCTCTTGCCACTGTCGAAATATCAAAGGTCACTCTCTTTCCTAGGATGGATGTCTCCATTATCTTTTTTAAATATTTTTAAAAACAGTCACACAGATTTTGTTCGTTTCTTGTTTGGTGTGGCACAACTGGAACATACGCTTTTAAACCCAAGTGTTTTCTGTTTACTGTAAACAAATTCTTGTGGTTCGCTCAGCCCCAGCACACCTTTAATCCAAGAGCTAAATAAAGTCAACCCTAGCTCAAGAAGTAGAGCAAAAAACCAGCTGACAGAGATTAAACAGAAAGGAAAAACTTTGAGAGAAGGGCGTTTAAGACAGTGTAGAAGAGAAGAAAGGGCTTTTGGCTTTTTCCTTCTGGGACATGAGTGTTGGCATAAGGTTACTGCGTAATTCAAATGCTGATTTCTGTATACCTCACATCTGGTTGTAAGCCTTGTTCTGAGCATCTCCTGTCTCGATGTTGTATAGATTCTGCTCCTCAATTATCCCCTGGTATACCAAGAAAGCATCTTAAAGCCAATGGATGAGCAGGGGAGAGAATGGGCTGGACTTCCTGCCAGCCAGGGCAGGAGGAGTCAGAAGAGGAAGTAGGGGACTCAGTAGGAGATTCAGCCCCAGGCAGAGGTGCAGGAGAGGTGAAGAAGATTCAGCTGGAGCAGAGAAAGAACTAAAAAGCAAGTAACTTGGGGATTTTGGCAAAGATGGAGTGAGGATAACATAAAGGGTTAAGAACAGACCTAAACTGCTCAAGATTGTGTTGTAAAGCCATGAAAACAAATATGAAAGAGTCTCAATTATTTATGTGAGAGAAACTAACAGAAACAATCACAGTTTATAAAAATAACATCAACAGCTAGTAGAAAGATCAGCTGGGTGCTTTCTCTGCTTCTCTGAGCTAACAGGTTTTCACCCCAGTTCCCCCCTCGCCCCCCTCTCGTGTTTTTGGTTGGTTGGTTGGTTGGTTGGTTTCGTTTGTTTTTTCAAGATAGGGTTTCTCTGTGTAGCCTTGGTCACTTTGTAGACCAGACTGACCTCGAACTCACAGAGAACCGCCTGTCTCTGTCTCCCAAGTGCTGGGATTAGAGGCATGTGCCACCATGCCCGGCCCTCACCCCAGCATCTGGCTCTTGAGTCTTTATTGGTAAAATTGAACAATTGGGACTTTTTTTTTTTTTTTTTTTAATAACAATAGCTACCGTGCTTGGCAAGATGGATAACCAGAGGGATGAACTTGGTAAGTATGTTTTCAACTTGTTTGTGAGTTTAGCATCTAAAGACAAGTGATCATGGCTGGGATTTAGGGCACCCTAAATTCCATGTTCTAATGTAGACTCAGTATGGGAAGTTATTATAGTAATAGAACAAGAAAAGGCCCAATTGAGGCACTTCTCATTGCACTGGTAGAAAATGAGGTCGGCAGTTACAGGAAACGGGGGAAAGCTGCCATTGGCCTCAGATGCTATCTGATGGTATTCTTAGCTTTGGTTGGTGGGAGTGTGCACTCTGTGCATTCTACACATTTGTCTAAGGCTTGGGTATGAAGGAGGCTATTAAAGAGGCTAACGACTTGCCAGGGATATCCCACTCTGGGTTTGCACATTCCAACTCCACAATCACTGACCTTCTAATCAGTTGATCAGCCTAGAGGGAGCTGAGGCGGAAGCTTGGCTCTCTGCAGGACTTTGGTTCACACCTCTGGCTGCAGCCTCTGGTCTGGTTCCGAAGCAAATCAATTCCCTTTACTAAGACGAGCAAGCGGATCTCTTACCTTTTCCACTATTGTAGAAAGATGATTAGCAGGAGACCCAGAGAATTTTAAGTGACCAGCAGTTTGGGCTAAGCCCTTCCTTTTGGACTTACTCAAATTCTTTCTTTTGAGAACTCTAAGAAGGAGAAAGGTTTTTAAATAATGAATAAATAACTCCATAAATAATGAAAGTAGAAGTGAGACAAATGCTTAGAAGATATCTTTATGATGGAAAATCTCTCTGGGCTGCAAGAAGCCCACTGCGCCTGTGCAGCTGACATGGACTCCTCTCTCGAAATTGGTTAAGGTGAGAGAGACAATGACCAGGACTAAACTCCAAACTTTCTGATTCTAATGTCTGGTGTCAATTTTAATTTTCTGATTTAATTAGTTTCCTAATTAGAAGGGTTAAATTAATTAACCTCATTATTTACTATATATTTAATGATTTCGCCTCTGGAGGGATTTACTTCATTTTCAATAATTGAAAAGCTCATGACAAGAGGGAATATATGCCAGATCTTACACTTATTGTTTTAGGATGAGCATCCGGGTTAGGACAGAAGGGAGGGGATTTTAGGAGAGCAGTCAGATGCAGCCAAAAAGATAGCTTCCCACTTGTTTAGAAAAATGACATCTGTAGAACTTGAATTGAGGCTCAATTGTTACTGTTAAAGCAGAGTTCAACAGAGTACATACATCAGTTCGAGACAAAGAAACCGTATACCACAGAATCCTCTGCTGTAAGAGTCGGCTTCTATTTAAAAAACAAAAAAACAAAAAAAAACAGTCGGCTTCCGCCAGGCTTGATGGTGTACACTTGCAATCCCAGTTGGTAGACTTAGGAGTTTGAGGACAGCCTGCTCCATATAGCAAGTTCCAGGCCAGCCAGGGCTACACAGTGAAATCAGATCCTGTCATCTCTTGCCCCTCTGTCACTCACCTTGCCACGGTGCCCCTCTCTTATTGTTGCACATTACAAGGGCTCTCTTCCTTGGAGTTTCTCCAAATACAGCCAGAACCCCCTCATCCCTGGCTGGGTTCCTTACCTTCTCTTCTCATTCAAATGCCAATGTTTGGTGGCACATCTCTGATGTCTGGAGACTGTGCTGGCCCCTCTTCCTCAGATTACACAGGGATGTGAACAGATCATGCATAGTGGCACCCCACAGCATGGATCAAGGATGACATTTTAGTTAAGTCTTCTATTGCTGCAACAAAACACCATAACCAAAAGGCTAGTTGGGGAGGAAAGGGTTTATTCAGTTTACACTTCCACATCTCCAAAGGATAGGAACTCAACCAAGGCAGCAGCATCCTAGAGGCAGGAGCTGACACAGAGCCCACGGAGGGGGCTTGCTTCCCCTGGCTTGTTCGGCTAGCTTGCCAGTTTGGTTGGTTGGTTTTTGTTTTTTTGTTTTGTTTTTTTGTTGTTGTTGTTGTTTACAGGGTCTCTCTGTGTAGTCTTGGCTGTCCTGGTCTCGATTTGTAGACCAGGCTGGACTTGAACTCACACAGATCCACCTGCCTCTGCCTCCCTGAGTGCTGGGATTAAAGGTGTCTGCCACCACACCTGGCTCAGCCTGCTTTCTTATAGAGCCCAGGACCGCCAGCCAGAGATGGCCCCACCCATCATGAGCTGAGCCCTGCTCCATTTGTTACTAATTGAGAAAATGCCCAATAGCTGGATCTCATGGAGGCATTTCCTAAACTGAGGCTCTTTCCTCTTTCAAGTTGACACAAAGCCAGCCAGTACAGATGACTACCCAACCAAGCCTGGGATAGCCCATCTCAACTACTAGGACAGCTGGGTGATGTGTGGCACAGGCTACATACGTAAAGACCTAATGAGTGCATTTTTAATAAAGCGGCATCACTGTTAAGGGCTTTTCACTTTAGCTTTAAGGCATTGTGGAAGATAGCCATTATTTTAAAAGTTTAAAACGTAACTTTTCTATGGAGTTGCTTTGTCATTGACTATTAAGTTTTACTCTGATTTGTTTTTCGAGATACGCTTTGTCTGTTTTAGCCCTGGCTGTCCTAAAATTCACTCTGTAGACCAGACTGGCCTCAAATTCATAGAGATCTGCCTGCCTCTGCCTTCCTAAATGCTGGGCTACCACTGCCCAGAGAATTTTGCTTTTTTTTTTTTTTTTTTCAAGACAGGGCTTCTCTGTGTAACAGCTCTAGCTGTCTAGCTGTCCTGGAACTCTCTCTCTCTCTCTGTAGACCAGGCTGGCCTCGAACTCACAGAGATCCTCCTACCTCTTACTCCCGATTGCTGGGATTAAAGGCATGCACCACCACAGCCCAGCTCAAATTTTACTTTTCAAAAGACATTAATTTTGTTATTTCGTATGTGTGTGTGTGTTTGAGCACACTTTTACACACTGAGCTATCCTGCCAGCCTGCAATTCATTTTTAAGATGTATTTTATTTTTTTATGTGTACGGGCAGGAGGTGTACACCTTTGTGTGGTGTTCTTGGCGACAGAGTTGGACATGGTTGTGAACCAAACTCAGCTACTCTGAAAGAGCATCAAGCACTTTTAACTGCCAAGCCATTTCTCCAGTTCCTGAATTTTACTTTGCACACTGGGAAATAAATTAAGGAAGGTTAATGCTCCTGTGGACTTTTTCTGGCTTTTTTCCTGTCACTGTCCAGAAGTCACAGGTAGTGACTTTTCAAATCTGCATGGCAGAGGACACCGGTACTAGACCCTGTGGTGCAGATGAACTAGGCTGTAGATTTAGATAACACTTTTTAGATAAAGCTTTGTGCCTGTGGGCACTGGTTTTCAGACTCTGAATTAAGGCTTCCAAGGTCACATACCAGCAAGTGAAATACACAAGGACAACACCCAACAGGTGTTCCCCACCCTATGGGTCCCAGGACCCAAGCACAGAGCAGTCTGCTTCTCTGTAATAATCTGTGGACTCAGGAGGTCTTTTGGAATGCTTGACCATCCAGAAGATGAGGGAATTCAACTAATTAATTAGTCAAGACTTTGAAATCCACAGAGAAAAGGACCTCATATTAAGTGCAAACTATCACCATAACTAATATATTTGTGGCACTTTCATTAAATTTTCTCTCAGATCTTGAGAAATATGTATCTCCTGGCTGCCAAGAGTTTTCATCTTGGCATAATTATGAAGCCTCCCCAAATAGCCATGTTTCAGTTGCGATCCTCAGTGGGGGATGGTGCCAGCTGCTCAGACTTGATGGAGCTGTTTAATTTGAGACTTATTAGTTCAGCCCAGGTGAAAATGAGTAGCCTTAGTGAAATTTGTTCACAGAGTAGAATATATGAATGCCGGTGGTTAGGCAAGCTCATGGAAAAGGAGTAATGCTGTTATTTTAAGAAACGTCCAAAGCTCCTACCATAATAAACATGGAGATTCCAGGGATATGTGTCACAATATTGAAGAAGGCAATTTTAATTACAAAATATGGTATTTCTGCATTTGGTGAACATATTTTAGTTAGTTTTTAGATTTTTTTGAGGTTTTTTTTTACATTTTTTTTCACTTTTTATTAAAAATTAATTGTTCTCTCACATAATAGATATTTTACAGTTTCCCCTCCCTCTGCTCCTCCTAGTTCCTCCTCACTTCCCCTCCCATATAGATAACACTCCATGTCTGTCTCTCATCAGAAAACAGACAGACTACTAAGGAATAGCAATAAAGCAAAACAAAATATAATAAGATAAAACAAAAACTAACACACCAGAGTTGGACAAGACAAGTGAGCAGAAGGAGAAGAGGCCACGAGAAGACACAGGAGTCAGAGACCCACTTGTTCACACACCCAGGAATCCCATAGAAACACTACACTGGAAGCCATAACATGAACACGGAGGACCTGGTGCAGACCCGTGCAGGCCTGTGCATGCTGCTTCGGTCTCCGTGAACTCACAGGGGTTTTGGTGATGCTGATTCAGAGGGCTTCGCTTTCTCAGTGTTCTCCATTCCCTCTGGCTCTTACACACCTCTGCTTCTGCAGGGTTCCCTGCTTTCTGAGGGGAGGGATTTGACGGAGACACTCCTTTAGGGCTGAGTGTTCCAAGGTCTCTCACTCTCTGCATAATGTCTGGCTGTGGGTCTCTTATTTGTTCCCATCTGCTGCAGGAGGAAACATCTTCGGTAATGGCTGAGAAAGATCTATGTGTATAGCATAATGTCATTAGGGGTAATTTTATTACTATATGTTTTTTGGAAGTAGTACTTGGTTTTAACCCTATGTCTCTGGGCTATCTAGTCTTTGGATCTATGTCACGCAAGCATTATAGGGTATGGGTTCCATCTCATGAAGTGTGCCTTGGGTCAAATAAGATATTGATTGGTTACTCCCCTCATAGCCCTAGCAGGGGCAGGACATCATTGAGGTTTATGTTTCTCTTTTGGTAACATGCAGAATATCTGTCTGGACCAAAGAGACCAGCAAGTAGGAGTGAAGGCTCTATGTACGTACCAGCTGGACTTCTCCATGCTCAATGATTGCGTGGGAGTTGTCTACAGCAATGAGGCCTTGTAGTCAGTTTGTAAAGAGCAACCTATAGTCTTCTTAGGAATTCCCATGATACCCGCTTGGCCAAGCAACTCAATTAGCTTTAAATCAGTTTGGGTACTGAAAGCTCCATTTGGTAACAAGAGATGGCCAATTGGGATTCTGTCTCCCCCATTATTTGGCAATTTAGTTTCGATCACCTTTATTTACGTACATAATTTTAGGAAGCTGCTAGTGTTTTAGTTTTCCATAGTACCCCTTAAATAGCACTTAATTTTAGCTGTCTCTTTTCACATTCCTTCTCTCATCCCCTTCTCCCCTCCTCCTCACTAAATCCTCCCATCCTAATTACCCAGCCCCATCCATCCATAAACATACATATTTTAAACAATTTTAACACTTATTTTATTTTATGTGTATTGGCATTTTGTTTGTATGTGAGCTATGTGAGGGTTTCATATCTTGGAGTTACAGACAGGTGTGAGCTGAGAGGACATTGAACCCATGTCCTCTGGAACTGCAGTCAGTGCTGTTGACTGCCAAGCCATCTCTCCATCCCCTAAACATATATTCTTAATGAGCTCTATTTGTAACCCTTAGTCTTTAACTCTGTACCTAACCTTTGTGGTTCTACAGACTGTAGCTTGGATATCATTGACTTAACTGCTAATATCCACATATTAGCTGCTGGGTTTAGGGTGCAAGCCAAGAAAACTCACTTCAGACACAGGAGCTTAAAATGAAAGCTTTATTTTCTGAGCTCAGGGAGACAGCCAGTTTGGGATCTGAACTGAGTCCCTGAGGGGAAGTTGTATTGCATATTTAAATGTGAAAGCTGGCAATAGCTCATACAGGATGGGGGAGTGGGGGTCAGATGGTGGAACAGGGTGCTCAACTCTGACTCAAATTATTTTGCTAATAATAATTTCTATCTGAGCCAGGCATGGTGGCACACGCCTTTAGTCCCAGCACTCTGGAGGCAGAAGCAGGTGGACCTCTGTGTGTTCGAGGCCAGCCTGCTCTACAAATCGCATCCATGACAGCCAAGGCTACACAGAGAAACATTGTCTTGAAAAAACAAACAAACAAAAAAGTTCTAGCTGACCTTGAAAGTGTGCCTGGCAGTTGGGGGCAGCTGGGCTGTGGTCGGGGAATTTCTGGGAACAAGAAGGCCACAGCGTTTCTTATTGAACATAAGCATAATCAATGGCCTTATACAGAGATTCTTTACATCCTCGAGGAGCTGAGATGATGTGCCTAGTGAGCCTGAAATAAAAATTTCTATAGTTATGCTACCCAAAAGGAGCAGGCCTCAACATTCCCCCGTGTCTTGATGTACCTGAATCAAATGTTTGATATGTTTTTTAATGAAGGATTATATTATGTTCATGCAAGGGTCATAAGGCATAACCAGGAGGAACAGGACTAGGGGCCCATTTGTTCCTTACAGCAGGGAGCCCCTTTTTGGTGGGGCAAGGGATGACATTATTGTCTTCTGTAACTTCTTCCTGTTGACATCAGGGCATTGTTATTAAAGGCTCAGGAAGGCTGCAATGCTAGTCAAAGAGCAGGCAATGGAGCATTTGTCAGAAGCATCTGATTGGTTGATCCAATTGAAAGACAGGTAGCAATCACATCAGCTGGACTGGGTAACATCAGCTTTCAGGAAGTCCAGAGCTCAGCAGCTTGCGCTCTACAGGTAACTTCTGAATAGGGTCTGTCAGCCAAGTGAAAAATCTGCTGAGACAAATGTAGACCAGGGACAGAATTAAAATTTCCTAGTAATTGGGGAAAGTAAAGAATCCCTGGACCAGGGGGAGATTTCCGTTTTCAGGAACAGGAAGGAGTTCATTTGATCTGTGGCAGATAGATCCAGGTATTACAAATTTTTGATTTCCTGAAGTTTATATGAATTTTGGTTTACAAAATGAGGTATATTAATATTACCATTGTATTGAGACCTACCTTTGAGACCTAGTAATGAGAAACATAAATCTATATCCAGCAGACAACCAAAGGGAAATTAAAATCTTGAGCTTGTGACTGAATAATAAGCAGTCAGGGTTCAACCAGCTTATCAGAACTCTATTGGTCAATATTAGAATTCTGAATTTTTGAAATCCTACAAAAAATAGCATAAAAGGGGGGAAAGAAAACTACATGTTTTAATATTTAAAACATTTTCTTAGACCCTCTAGTTTTAACTTACATCCACCAGCCTTCGAATACTTTCTCAGATCCTCAGACATGTTTTTAGATCCTCATAACCTAAACTTTTGTATCCTCAGAACTTAAATAAACTTCTCATTTTTTTCTATCCAGTTATTCACCAGGAGACACAGGCAGCTGATTACTGGGAGCAGTCATTTAAATGAAAGAATAGTAATAAGTTACATTGAAATCTGTTTACCTTTTAACTTCAAGTCTGTGAGTAAGGCAAACCTGTTTGTTCGCCTTTTAGAGGCCTAATACTTAGTAGTTTTAACTAGCTAATGAATTGATTAATGGACTAACACTGGATCTAATTGTCCTCTAGCTATCAAGGTACCATTAGCTTAGTCATCAATGTGATCAGAAATCTGAGAAGGATAACCTAGATGAATTTACATATCAATTAAAATGACAGAGATGACCAGTCAGCCCACCACCCAAGCTCCAGTGGTTTTCATGGCACCATGGGCAGAGGCAGTCTGGCCATCAGGCACAGAAGCCAAGAGGCTATTTCTATGGAAGAACATGGGAGAGACTGACCTCACCTCGTTTTTAGTAGCATGAGACAATAACTCTCCACCTGTTTAGTTTGTCCACAGTTCAAGCAATCTTTTCCAGTGGTTAGAATACTACAAACCAGAGTTGAAGTAATCTGTCAGTGCCCAAATCTTCCCAAAGACCTTGGGGAGTTACTGATAGGATTTGGGGAGTCTCTGTCATAATAAGTTTAAATATATTTAATGCCATATCCAGCAGATCTCTGACAAGCTTGAGGGTTAACATATCTAAGTTAAACAATCTCCGTCTGTCTTTAGTTATATGCTCTAGACTACATCTTGTTTTTTCCTGACCAATCCATCTAAAATTATTACAATTATCCGTTATCCACTGAACAATCAAAAACTATCCATCCCATCTTGGGAATGGGGCATTGTTCTCTTTTTCTGCTCTCTCCTGGGTTTTTCTCTCTTATTTTTATCTGTCATTCTTTTTTATTTGTTTGTTTCGTTGTTGGTTTTTTTTTTTTTTTCAAGACAGGGTTTCTCTGTGTAGCCTTGGCTGTCCTGGACTCACTTTGTAGACCAGGCTGGCCTTGAACTCACAGTGATCCACTTGCCTCTGCTTCCTGAGTGCTGGGATTAAAGGCGTGCGCCACCACGCCTGGCCTCTCTGTCATTCTTATTTCCTTCCCTTTCTTTGTCTTTCTGTCTGTCTTTTTCTCTTTCTCCTCTTCTATATGATAAATCTCTTTATACCAGATCTGTTGATTGGCCTCTATATTTTTACACATTATAACAGTTAACATTTTATCATGTAAGGCCTGAACATCAATCGCCAAATTGTTCTGTAACCATCTTTGCCTAATGTCATCATAAACAGTGGCATCCAAGGTCTAAAATTTTATTGATATAAATAAGAATATTATACTTTTTTCAGTTAACGAAGTGAAGCTAAGCAACATCAGCCACATAAGACAAATATGTTTTAGCAGAGATGGATGCATTTGACAAAGACAGCCTAGCAGGAAACATCAATTTGTAGTCACACCTTTCCCCTGAGATTTTATAAGCTTTACCAGTAGTAGGGAGGTTTGTTTTTTTTTTTTAAGAGGTTTCATCCCATTTTTTTCTTTTTTTCAGGTGTAGCCTGAGTATATGAAGACCCAATATCAACATATAAGCAGATGTAATTTTTAATATCTCTTTTAATTTTTATTGAAAGGGACAGATGGCAGCCTGGCATTTAGCTTTAATATTCTTATATGTTAATTGCTTGAAAATAATCTTTCCTGCCACTTTATTAATTATAGGCAACTGACTGCCAAATATGGCTGAACATCAACTTGCATCTCCTAGTTATCTTTAACAGCATGTAATCATTTATTTACTTTTTTAAATTTTTGAAACAAACATAGGAGGCCAAATAAAGCCCATCCTGGCTATCACTCATGGCCATAAGCACAGTCAAAGATGTTTCAAAGAGTACAATCATTCATGAGGCAGCCAACAACCTGCATGTCTCAATTATCTTTAACAGTGCATATAAAATGACAACCATTGAACTGAAGCTCCTTCAGGATCAGATCTATAAATATAGAGACTGGAAACTTCCCTGACCCCCACATGGCACATCACTATAGAACATAACACTTCCCTGTATGCCCCAGCTTATTTAAAAAAAAAAAATAGCTATTTCTTAATTGCTAGTAAAAACAAGGAGGTTTGTTAGTTTGAATAGACCTTATGAGCCAGTGACTCACATTATTTTCCTGCTCAGGAGGAGTGTTATGTCCTGACTGACTAGTAATCAGAGTGTTTTATTTTTATTTATACAGAATTCAGTTGGCAGGCAGGGATGCATGTTGTTCTAAAACATAGATCAGATACTTTTTGTCCCCAGACATGGTTTTGATAAACCATGAGAGAACAGAATTATTTTTTATAATCATGTTTTTATCAACCCCCAACCCACTTTTTAAGTCTTGTAGGGTTAAGGGCACATTTTGCCAAAGCATGACAGCCTGTTTCTCAGGCTGGTAGTTTTGTGGTTTCAAAGGCATTAGACAGAAAGAAAACATCCAAGCCAGCCTGGGCAGATTGTTATGTCCAAAGAAGTGTATTTTCAGCTTTTAATAGCCAGAGTGTAAGTTGTCATTAGCATCAAGGACACATTTGAAAGCTGACCAACATTTTCTGCAGTATGAGCCCTTTGATCTAGTCTGTGGCTAAGGCCATGACTGACCCCAAAATTCCAATTAAGGCAGTGATTCTTTTTGTTTGTTTGTTTGTTTTCGAGACAGGGTCTTTCTGTGTAGCCTTGGCTGCCCTGGACTGGCTTTGTAGACCAGGCTGGCCTTGAACTCTCACAGGGATGCACCTGCCTCTGCCTCCTGAGTGCTGGGATTAAAGGCGTGTGCCACCACACCTGGCTTGTTACTCTTTTTTAATGACTTATTTATTTTATTTGTGCTGGTATTTTGCCTGCATGTATGTCTGTGAGAGAGTGTCAGATCTGCTGGAACTGGAGTTACAGACAGTTGTGAGCTGCCATGTGGGTGCTGGGAATTGAACTCAGGACCTCCAGAAGAGCAGCCAGTGCTCTTGACTGCTGAACCATCTCTCCAGCCCCGGTATTGTTACTCTTATTGCTCAGCACCTCTGGGCCACGTGGCAGGACATGGACTAGGATAGTTGGGTTAATTTAAGTTAGACAAGCTAGCTAGGACGTAGCCTTGCTATAGTGCCTAAGCTTTTATAAATAATAATAAGTCTCTGTGTCATTATTTGGGAACTGGCAGGTCCAAGACAGTCCAGCAATACAACCCAAAGTGTTTCTTTATAGCAAATGAAACACAACTGACTGACAAGATGGAGGAAGGCATTTGCTTTTGTTTTTTGTTTTTGTTTTTGTTTTGTTTTGTTTTTTAGACAGGATTTCTCTGTGTGTAGACCTGGCTGTCCTGGAACTAGCTCTGTAGACCAGGCTGGCCTCGAACTCACAGAGCTTTGCCTGCCTCTGCCTCCCAAGTGCTGGGAGGCAATTTGCAATTTTTTCATTTGCCAAGAGATTGATTTCCAGAACAGAAAAAGCACAAGCAATAGCAAAGGGAAATGGAGACAGTAGGTCCTAATAGACATTTCTAAATGAAAGCAGTGAATACAGCCAGTAAGAATATCTTTAAAAGCTATGCATGGTACTACATGCCTTTGGTCCTGACAATAGGTAGGCAGAGTCAGACAGATTTCTATGAGGCCACCCTGGCCTATACAGAGAGTTCCAGGCTAGCCAGGGCTACATAGTGAGACCCTGCCTCAAATAATCAAGAATATCTTTTAAAGTGTTTAGTGCTTGGAGAAGTAGCTCAGTGGTTAAGAATGCAGTCTGTGGGCTGGAGAGATGGCTCAGCCATTATAGGCTAGGTACACAATGAAAAATATGAATGCAATCTTCTTGAGCAGAGGATGCCAACTTGGTTCCCAGCACCATGCGGCATGGCACATAGTCATCTGTAACTCCAGCTCCATAAGGTCTGATGCCCTCTGCTGGCCTCTGGGGGTACCTGCACTCACATGTGCACACCTACACACAGACCCACACATATAAATAATTAAAATTAAAATTAAAAATTTAATGTTCAATATCACTAATTGTGACTGAAAATTCTGAGAAAGAAGCTGTGTCTTCAAACCAAAATCTTCTGCAAGGCTTATTGACTAATTAGAAGTTTAATAACTGAGGAGAGTTTAGAGAGATGAAGAAGATCCAGAGCAAAATTATAATTTATCTTGGGCTTTCTTCAGCTTCCTAAATAGCCATTCTTTGCCCCCTCTGTGTTGGACCTAGCATTCTATGACTGATAGATAAAAATCTTTTTGGAATGTGTTAGCTTAACAAAATGATAGTTTGCACCAATCACGGGGCTAAGAGTGCTGCTCACCAGCATTTAAGGCCTATATAAGCGTTCCCTCGCCAGGCATGATGGTGCATGCCTTTAATCCCAGCTCTGGGGAGGCAGAGACAGGTGGATCTCTGTGAGTTTGAGACCAGCCTGATCTACAAAGTAAGTCCAGGACAGCCAGGACTGTTACACAGAGAAACCCTGTTAGGGGGAAGGGAGGGCAGAGTTCTCTCCTTTGCTATAACTGGCTGTGGAGTTTTGAATAAGAATGCTCCCTCCCAATAGGCTCATCTAATTGAGTGCTTGGTCACCAGGGAGTGGAACTATCTGACTCATTTTTCACACTTTCAATAAGAGACACAGGTATCGCTGAGCCAACTCAAACCTCTGTGTCACCCCCCTTTCTTTTTTTTTTTTTTTTTTTTTTTTTTTTTTTTCTTCCTTTCAAGTGGACAGGGCAGATGTTCAGAAACACAGCAAGCAGTTTGCAGCCACAAGGTGGCAAGCCAGTCTGCAAAGCATGAGGCATGGCAAGACAGAGTAATCTGGGTTCCTTGTGGTACCTACCTGCCGTGCTCTGACCCTTGGCTGTGCATTCCTAGAATGCTGTCTTGTGAGATACTGTCACCTTGGAATCATTGTTTCCTGAACAGTCTGCTACTTGCTGCAAGCTATATTCTTGATTAAAAACAGCTACACAATAGCACATGAAATGTTGGAGGCTACTGTTGGCCAATGGTGCTATGATTTAAGCCATATATAATTAAACCTAAGGAGATTTAATTTTACATTCTTCTTTTTCAAACCAGCTTTATGAAATCTTGTATAGTGTCCTTATATCAAGTAGCCAGTGGCCAAAAATTATGAATAAGAGAAATAATTAGGGATTTATCCTATCTCTTTAAAAAACATGTATATGGAAGGTTGTGCACATGAGTGAGGTCCCCATGGAGGCCAGAAAAAGGCATTGGATCTCCTGGACTTAGAGTTGTAAGCTGTCTGATGTGAGTGTTGGGAGCCAAGTTTGGGCTCTCTGAAGAGTAGTACTCACTCTTAATAGCTGAGCCATTTTTAGACCTTGTCTGCCCTTTCTATATTAACTATTACTTGAAACCACTAAATAGCTAACTTAGCGACCTACAATGAAATGTGGGAGCTCAGAGTTGCTAACATTACAATTAGGTGAAAACCTGGTAGGAACTATTGTAACAAAGCAATGAAAAAGATACAACCTGAATTCTATATCGAAATTTGTAAGTACCTAGAAATCTGTCTCTTAGAAAATTTTTGAAATTTGAAAATTGAGATTAATTACCACAACCTCTAAATTAGAGAATTCCAAGATCCAGAGGCCCTGTGACATGCAGAGGTCTTGTGAGATATAGAGGAGCTGTGAGATGGGGAGGATCTGTGAGATGGTGAGGACCAGTGAGATGGGGAGGAGGACCTGTGAGATGGGGAGGAGGACCTGTGAGATGGGGAGGGCCTGTGAGATGGGGAAGACCTGTGAGATGGGGAGGGCCTGTGAGATGGGGAGGACTTGTGAGATGGGGAGGACCTGTGAGATGGAGAGGACCTGTGAGATGCCAAGGATTTGTCAGATGGAGATGACCTGTCAGATGGAAAGGGCCTGAGGTTGAGAGCTTCTAAAATGGAAGGGGCCTCTCTATGCAGAAGATAATAGGGAAGTTTACAGGTTTGGGTAGAATATCCCATGCCTCTCTAATGATGATGATGATGATAGAGGCCTGAAACTGCTTCTTTAAACCTCTTCATTAAATCTCACCTTATCCTAAGAATGGGGACTATCAACAGCTGGAGTCCCTGTAGTAAGCTCCCTCGGGGATTACCATGCCTTTTGAGTCAGAAGAATGTAGTTGTTATTTAAATTCACTCTCCTTCAGAATATGAGTGTGGGCTACAGGAGGCACTCGCTGAGGAGACTTTATGCTCCCTTACAGCAGGATCAATGTCTGCTTTGACTCTTATTTTCTAGCCAAGTTCCTAACGTGGGTATATAGTAAAATCAGTTTCCTGGAACTAAATACATTTAGGGAGCTGCTGTTCCCCTCCAGTCAGTCGGGTTTATTCAGAGGATTTGGAAGAGGAATACAAGTCCACTAAATTTGGCTGCTTGCACCTTGTCTTTTCTTCTTACCCTTAGGTAGGGACCCCCTCCACTACCTCTGCCAGGCTATCCTAGGTGCCTACAGACACGTTAACAGGATGATGCCCAGCTGTATGCACATGAGCCCTCTGCCAAGGCCACTGGACTAGGTGCCTGCTCTTTAACCTCTTCAACAGGGAAGCAAGTACACCAGTGTCTGCTTCTCAGGAATGAACAACTTTCTTGTCAGTCAGAGAAGCATCCCTGTCTCCACATTGGTCTTCTGGTAACTCAGTGAAAAGTAGGTCACCATACCAGGACTAGCTCCCCATCTGGGACCAGCAATTCTTTTTTTGTGTGTGTGTTGCATAAAGGAACAGGAAGCCAAAGAAGCTCATCATGGCAATTTTTTTTTTTACATTAAAAGGGTGCTTAGACCCTAAGTTAACTTAGCAAGCACACTGGAGCCAACATGGTATCTGTCTTTTATCTCTAACATTGGTGATGACTATGTCTCATCCTATAGGTGGGAGTTTAACTTCATAATCTGATGAAATTGGCTAATTGGTGCAAAGAGGAAGGGGAAGGTTGGGGATGGTTGAATCCTTGCTGGGCTAACTACCTTTAATAGAAAAACCAAATCAAGTAAATAAACCAAGAAAAACCCTAATTTACTCAGTCAGTAGATATCACTCTGACATGACTAGCCAGCAATGGCTACCTTTGCATCACTTAGCACCATCATAGCTTGCCTTCACTTGGCAACTGGACAGTATATAGCTGCAGTATTTTCATTCTCTTTTATTGGTTTCCTAAATATGGATATTATCCATGCCACTGCTTTCTTAGTTTATCAGTGACACTTTCAAATTCTTTTTGTCTGAGGCTTGCTACTCTTGTACTTGAAAAACAAATTCATGGGACAAGGGAGATGACTCAGCAGGTAAAAGTACTTGTCCTGTAAGCCTCATGGCCTGAGTTTGACCCTTGTTGGGGTCTTAAGTACTGCCATTTTGACTTAAGACTCCATTTTACCTAAGTTGATACACCCCCCCTCTCTAAGCAATAGCAGAGCAGCTACCCAAAACATAATGTTTGTCCTAACAACAGAGAAAACAAATGAATTTGATTGGTTGGGCAAAAACACATTCAATGTCAGTTGATGATAGTACTCTTGGGAAATCCCTAATCCCCATGTTCTGATTGGTATAATTTTGGTTCAGATGCTTGCAGGTTTTAAGCTTATAAATCCTGCTTCAGCCTCTACTCAGGCCTGGCAGAAGAAACAAGGCTCCCAAATCCTTGCCTGGGACCTCATCAATCTGTTGTTGTTGTTTGGGGTTTGGGTTTGACATTGAGGTTGACCTGCTTTCCTGATCAGGTGGGAAATGTCCAGGAAACCCAAAACTCCTAGGCCTGGCAAGGTATCCCAGCTCTGAGAAAAGGTATTCTAGGACACGGGAGCCCAGGAACCATACAGCTTTGAGAGGAGGTCTCCTCTGCAGAAACGTTGTGGCTCTGAGGGAGGATTATCCCAACACAGGAGGAGCTGAGGAGCCTGAGCTCCACTTCTTCTCCAGCCATTGCAGCTCCCAAGGGAGGGCTGCCCTGAACCCTGAGGAGCTGAGGAGCATGAGATCCACTCCTTCCCCAGCATCTTCTCTTCTTCCAAAGACAGTGTCACACCAGGCAGTAAATCTCTTAAAATAGATTTAATGGAGGGATGAATCCAGGACTGGCTGTCTCTGTTCCTGGGAGAGACACTGGGCAGCAAAGAACTGGGCAGACACAGCTTTTATATAGGATTTCTTAGGAGAAGAGCTTTCTAGGAATTTTCAGAGTGTGGATTGGTGGGATTACAAATCCTAACCTTGGGATGCTCAGGGATTGGTGGGCTCTCCTGTACAAGGATTGTTGGTTCTCTTGTTCTGAGATTGGTGAGTTTTAGTGGGAAGCTCAGGGATTGGTCAGTTCTCTTGCTCAGGGATTGATGGAGTTTTGTCCAGACTTCATTTCAAACTAGTGTAATATGGGATAAATCCTACTGAGGAACTGCAGATGACAATTTCAGAGGCATGGGGAAGGAGGGGGGCTGCTGGAGCTTTCTCAGGCAGGGTTCTGCCCACTTTTCTGCCTTGAGGGGTTGTAAAGTGTACGAAGAGTCCACTGTTCACAGTGGCAGAACAGGAAAGGTTGTCCTTATCATGGACAGCTTCCATGGCAGTAGCAACAAGCATTCTGAGGCAGGAAAGGTATGGGTTCCTATAGCAGTAGGCTGGGACAGGAATAGTCACCATGGACAGCTCCCCGTGAGCTCCTCCTGAGGTGCTGACAGGAACAACCATTTTTGTCTCCCATCTCCACAGCCCCAGGGTGGGAAGGAGGGCCTGGCTGTCCTGTGGCTTGAGGCACTATTTCCTCCTGCCTGCCACTGGGGCAGCTTTGATTTGGCGGCCCTTTCCATGGCTGAGGTAGGGGGCTGCTGTGGTTCTTGGCTCTCTCAGCTGCTGCTGCAGCGATGAAAACCCTGCACAATCAGCAATTCTGCTTATGTGGTGGAAATAATAAAATATTTTGCTTGTGAATAAAAGTTCATGAACCAAATGGCATTTTCTCTCCTTTTCCCCATGCTGCACAATGGAAACATTTGGGGGTTTTTCCAGGAGTGCCTCATCGAGGACCGGGATCCAGGGAGTCCTCCAAAGGCATGAAAGGTTTTGACACCAAAAGGTTAGGGCTCAAAAAGGAAGCTTGGACTCAGCACTACTCCTTGAGTCTGGGGATGAGGAGGGATGCATCTCTTGCTCCAAGGGGTTCCCGGTGTGGAACCTGGTGTCCCAAAACAGTAGGACAGTGGTTTTTTTGAAGGCCAACTTCTCGTCTGTCTGCATATTTGTCTGCTTCGTTGTCTGGTCTGTCTATCTGTCCATGAGTGCTGGTCTGTGTCAGTAGTTTGGTTTAATTTGATTGTTGTTCTATGTTTCATATTCAGAGAAACAGGACAAACTTCATCCATTGGCCATTCATCCCTTAACTTAGTCAGAAAAAAAGCAGCTGAATCCGGACAACAAGAACTGACAAGCTGGTGCTGCTCTTGGAACCTTGCATCTGTAGCTAGGAGCAACCACTGCTGGGGCAACCCCACCTTCTGCTTGGGGTCAAACTGACAGTAAACCTGGGGGCTCTTTTTTTAATTAATTAATTAATTTATTTACTTTATATACCAATTATACTTCTCCTCCTCTCCTCCCAGGCCCACCCTCCCTCCCTCTTCCCCCTATTGCTCCTCCCCTACTTCTCAGAAAAGGGGAGCCCCCACTACCAGCCCATCCCAGCACATCAAGCCACATCAGGACTGAGACATCCTCTTCCCCTGTGCCCTGGGGAGGCAGCTCCACCAAGGGGAAGTGATTAAAGCAGGTAACAGAGTCCATGTCAGAAGCAGCCCCCCTCCCCTTACTTAGGGGACCCACATGAAGCCTGAATTGCCCATTGGTTATAAGGGGCCTAGGTCCTGTCCATGCATGGTCCTTGGTTGGTGCTTCAATCTTTGCAAGCACCTCTGGGTCTTGGTTAGTTGGCTCTGTTGGTCTTCTTGTGGAGATCCTGTCACTTCCAGGTCCATTTATCCTTTCTGCCACTTTTTCACAAGACTCCCTGGCTTTGCCCAATGTTTGGCTGTGAGTCTCAGCATCTGTTTTAATCTGCTGCTGGCTGGAGCCTCTCAGAGGGCAACTCTGCTAGGCTCCTGTCTGCAAGCATAGCAGAGTATCCTTAATAGTATCTGGGGTAGACTCTCTCCCATGTTGTGGGTCTCAGAGAATCCCTGTCTCGAAAAACAAACAAACAAACAAAAAATTACATTCAGCAGGTAGCAAGGTGCTCCTCCTTTGAAATTACAGCTGGAGAAAATAAGGAAAGTTTTGTCTATTTTAAACGTATGTGGCCACTACATGTTTGTTTCTGACTGCTCTTAAATATGTGAGTTTACTATGTTCTGTATGTCTTGGTTATTGCCTAATAAGTTGTTGGGTATGGTTAAAAACTTGTAACATCTGTAACAAAAAGTTAACTTAAAACTGCAAAGTCAGGGTTGGAGCCATTCTGGACTGCAAAACATGGCCTGAACCAAGCAAGGAAACAGGTCTCCAAAGATACTTTTAATCTAGAATAAGATTGTTATGTAATTTCTGCTGTCTTAAAAACCAGGTTTTTTAAAATGAGGTATTAAAGCTGCACCTCCAAGCTTTCATATACAAGAACTTTTCTTGCTGGCAGCCAAACTTTGTGACATAAAAAGAACCTACTTGTTATTGATTTGGGAAGCATCTTGTAGACCAGGCTGGCTTCAAACTCACAGAGTGCTGAGTGCTGAGATGACAGGCATGTGGCACCATGCCCAGCTCAAGAGTGAATATATTTTGAAATAGCACATATTTTAAAATGGTAATAAAACCAGGTTGAGGCTGAAAATGTATCTTAGAGATCCAGTGTTTGCATGTTGGGCTCCTAGTTTAGTTCCCAGCACTGACACAAACACATGAACAAATATGTAAAAGAATTTGGGACTAGAATCTTGGTCTGGGAAGTGTGGCCAGCAGATGGTTGCAGGAATGTCTCCTGGGCAGAGCTGACTCATCCAAAATCTACACCTCAAAAGACAGCTGGGTGATCTACTGGCCCTTTGACGTTGAGAACCGGAGTGTAAAGGACCAATGGCCAGTCCCCCTTAATAAAGCCTGTGCAGGGCTGAAAAATGAGGGCCAAGGAGCCTCAGATTAAAAGACTAAAGAGATACATAGGCCAGGCAAAGTATCGACCTGCCTGCATCCTGATGGTAGCCAAAGGAGAATTTCGGATTTCAGTAAACCAACTATAAAAAGGATGGGATTAAATGTGGGACTAAATGATAAACTTTTTAGGTATGGTTGTTTCTGTTTTGCTGTTTTTATTGGTTTATTTTCATTTTTCTAGACAGGGTTTCTTTGTGTATCCCTGGCTGTCCTGGAACTAGCTTTGTGGACCAGGCTGTCCTGGAAATCATAGAGATCTGCCTCCCTCTGCCTCTTGAGGGGTGAGGTTAAAGTCTTCCTTTTTCCTTCCTTCCTTCCTTCTTCTTCTTCTTCTTCTTCTTCTTCTTCTTCTTCTTCTTCTTCTTTTCTCTCTCTCTCTCTCTCTCTCTCTCTCTCTCTCTCTCTCTCAAATTATTTTGGCAGTCATGTATTTTAAGAATATTTTTTAATGTCCTTACAGTTTGACCCTGTAACATCCCCCCACTGGCTGGTGTTCTGAACGCTGGTCCTGAGCTGATGCTGGTAGTGTTTGGGAGGCAGGGCCTGGATGGCAGAAGTAGGAACAGATGCATTTGCATCTGGTTCTGCACTGTTTCTGCGATGAGAAATTACCCTGATCAAAATAACTCAATTGTTTTACCTAACAATTCCAGGTTACAGTACGTCACAGTAGGGAGACCAAGGGAAGTAGCTGGTCACATCTGCGGTCAAGAATGGTCAATAAATAGGTAAGTGATGCATACCTACTGCTCAGCTTGCCCTTTCCACTTTTATGTAGTCAGGGACCACCTGCCGAGGGAATGTATGACCCTCCTTCAGACGGGGTCTTCTCATATCAGTTACTGTAGTCAAGACATCCCCTCCCAGGAAACATGCCTGACGGGCCAACCAGACTTAGACAATCTCTCACTGAGATTAAAAATTAATCATCGCTGTAGACCAGGCCTCAAACTCACAGAGATCTGCCTGCTTCTTACTGAAATTAAAGGCATGCATCACTGTGCTCAGCTTGCTTTAGTTTCTTGTGTGTTTTTTTTTTTCCCCCTTTGGTTTTGGTTTTGGTTTTTCGAGACAGGGTTTCTCTGTGTAGCCTTGACTGTCCTAGACTCACTTTGTAGACCAGGCTGGCCTCGAACTCACAGCGATCCACCTGCCTCTGCCTCCGGAGTGCTGGGATTAAAGATGTGCATCACCACGCCTGGCCCCTGGCTTCGGTTTATTTTGTTTTGAGACAGGTTCTCATTTTAGAGCCCAGGGTGACCTGCAATTTCCTATGTAACCTCTACTGTAGGCAATCCTCCTGCCTCCTAAATTCTGAGATGACAGAACTGCATGGTAAAGGAGGCTCTGAAAGTTCTTTTGGGGTAGAGGGATGGCCAGGAGAGGAAACCAACACACTGAATCAGACTCTTCCTTGAACTGGCATCATGCTTACCTATCAGACAAAACCCACATACCAGACCGTCAGGAAAAGGAGAAGTCAAAGATCTGTTGACTACAAGGTACCAGATAGCTACTCAGTCACAGGATCTTTAGGGACAAAATACAGAGGTACTGGGGTGTTTGACAGAACATATGGTAGATGTGGTCGTGGAGCTGGTACTCAACTCAAATTGCCACAGTGACGTTTCAAGTCCCCCTACTTCCTGGTCCTCCACAGACGTGTTATTTTGACTGAGGAGATGGCTAAGCTCCTCTTAAGAGATTCCCTGAGCAAGTAATGGTGGCGCATGCCTTTAATCCCAGCACACAGTAGGCAGAGGTAGGCACAGCTCTGTTAGTTCGAGGCCAGCCTGATCTACAGAGAAAGTTCCAGGACAGCCAAGGCTGCACAGAGAATCTTGTCTCAACACACACACACACACACACACACACACACACACACACACACACACACACATGCATGTACACACGCAGAGAGATAGAGAGAGACAGAGACAGAGAGCCAGAGAGACAGAGAGTGATACCTTGAAATGTGGTCACTCATGTACCCTATTATGAGGTCCCCCTACAGCCAGGCATGGTGGTGTATGCTTGAACACTTTGAATGATGAGGCAAAAGGATTTTCAAAAGTTCAAGGACAGTCTGGGTTAAATAACAAGTACCAGGATAGACAGGACTACATAGGAGAATTGTCTCAAAATTCACTACCAAAACTAAAGACAAGTGTGATCTTTCTCAGGCTTCATTCAGAGAGCCTGTGGCCCTTTGCCAGTGTCTTAGAAATTTTACCTGTCTCAGTGATAAAATATTGTGACAAAAGCAATTTAAGGGAAGGGTTTCTTTTGGCTCTTGTCTCCAGGGTAGAGAAATCCAGGAGGCAGCTGATCATATTACATGTGCAGTCAGGAAGCAGAGATAAAGGCTGGTTTTTTGATTTACATCAGTACAGAGAAGGGTGCTGCCCACATTAGGGTGGGTCCTCCCACCTCAGTTATCCTAATCAGCATAATTTCTCGCAGGTGTGTTTAGAGGCTAACCCAATCTAGTAATCCTTCGTAGGTGGAGGCTTGTCTCCCAAGTTGTTCTAGATCTAATCATGTTAACAATCAATATGAGCCATCATAGCCAGGGGACAAGGAAAAGCATTTGAGCTGTCAGAGTCTCAGGTTTGGGGTATCTGGAAGTTCCCCTTTGGGGTTGGTCACATCCTTAGATCTAGTTCTGACTTCAGATGCAGCTGAGCGGGACAGTTCTCCGCAGTGTTGGGGGACGCATGCACACCGCAGCGTCTCCACCTTGTGCTCCCAGGTTCCTGTCCCCCACCCAGATGTTAGCCAGGTCTTTCCCAGTGGTCTCTCTAAGGAAAACAGTCTCTGGAACTGAAATGACGCTCTGATTCCTCTAGCTTGATATACTATGAATCCGTCTTAGTTTCTTTTCTGTTTCTATAACAAAACACCCAAGACTGGCTAATCTATGAGGAATAGAGGGCTGGGGAGGGCTTCCTTACATAAGACGTGGAAAATAGCACTTAATGAGAAAAGGCCAGAATGTTCTTCTTTGTTGTGCTGGGAATTGAACCCAGGGCACTGTACATGCTAGGCAAGAATGGTGCCACCAAGCTACATCCCAAAATAATCATCCTCTTCTTTAAAAAAAGAAAGAAAAAAAGGAGGGCTGGAGAGATGGCTCAGTGGTTAAGAGCACTGTCTGCTCTTTCAGAGGTCCTGAGTTCAATTCCCAGCAACCACATGATGGCTCACAACCATCTATGAAGGAGATCTGGTGCCTTCTTCTGGTGTATAGGCAGAGAATATTGTATATGTAACAAATAAATCCTTTTGAAAGAGATTTGTTTTTTAAAAGATTTTTATTTATTTTATGTATAGGTGCTCTATCTGCATGTATGTCTGCATGCCAGAAGAGAGCATCAGATTCCAGTACAGATGGTTGTGAGCCACCATGTGGTTGCTGGGAATTGAACTCATGACCTCTGGAAGAGCAGCGAATGCTCTTACCTACTGAGCCACCTTTCCAGCCCAAAATATTTATTTTTAATGTATATGTTGTGTGTTTGTGTGAGGGTATGTACAGGTGAATGCAGGTGCTAGTAGAGGCCAGATAAGGGCATCAAATTCCCTGGAGCTGAAGCTATGGATGGTTTTGAGCCACCTGATATGGGTGCTGAGAACCAAACTTGTATTCTTTGTGAAAGCAACAAGTGTGTTTAACCACTGATCTATCTCCCCAGCCTCCTCCTACTCTGACACTTCATCTTCATGACCTCATTTAAACCTAGTCAACTCCCAAAGGTCCCACATCCATGCATCATTGTCATAGAGTATTGGGGTTCGAGAATAGCCACACCCTGGCCACTCAGACACCAGACTCAGGAAGATGGAAGTTTATTGAACACTGAACAAAGGTCAGAGAAACAGTCTGGATTCTTGAATCAAGACTGTAACCTTGAGCCATACTCAGAGTGAGTTTTTAAAGGAAAAAGACCATAGCCAATCAGCAAGAACCAATTCTATTCCAGGTACATTGTGCCTAGGTAACTAGACAAAGCACTTTAAGCTGATTGGCTGGGATTTAGGGTAGGGGAGCTTTGGGGACTTTGCAGCTCCCCGCCATTCTGGGAGAAAAGAACATAGCAGGGTATTGTGGTTTTGTTTAAGTTGAACATACATTCATCATTAATTCAAGCAGAACATTCAACAAGTATTGAGGCGTAAGTGAAAGTCTATTCTGATGTCAGGCAGGCAGAGCCTAAGAGCCTGAACTCACTTTTACCTTATGCTCAAAACAGACAGAGTGACTTTAGTTACACTAAAACCGGAAAGTAGGTGTCAGCAGAGGGTGTTAAAAGAGGAACTATAGTTATGCTAAAAACTAAGGTAGGTCTCAACAGAGGGACTAAGAGAACAACCTTTTACCACATCACCTTCGGGACACACACTCAATCCACACTCCATCCTCTCAGGCATTCTCTGGGTTCCTTCCTTTACCAGCTGCAAACACAGTGCAAGCTTTCCCCAAACTCCCTACCTCACCATCGCTTTCCCAGGGAGTTTGCTCCATGGATCAGTCCTCTGGCTCCCTTGCCTGGGAAGTGAGTCCTGTGTCCTGGCAGTGCTCCAAGTCAGTGGGTTCGTCTTTGTCTAGTTGTGTATTCTAGAATCTTTCGTTCACCTCATGAAAAGTAAACACTTGGAGTCCTCCCTCCACCCCTGCTCATGTGGCCTTGCTAAGCCATGCAGCACTCCAGCTCACGGTTGGCTTTTTCCATGTCTTTAGCTAGAAAGGCTGAGATCAGCGGCGGTACAGGGACCCAGGGCCTCACACACTAGGTGAACACTCCCCATCTGGGTGCCTCTCCAGCCCTGCAACTGGTGCAGAAACCAGGAGAGGAGGAACAGATACTGAAGGGACAGGGACAGGAGACCATGATGAAGGAAAGGCCTGTGACCTCTGCTGTGTGGGCTTCAGGGGCTCCTCAAGACCCCATATCTTGGCTATGTTGAAAATTGTGCTGCCATGCATGGCTGCCTTGAACACAGCACACTTGGACACTTGAGTTTAAGCTACCCTCTGAAAAGCCAAATGGCTTTGATAACTGGAAACAGGCTTGAGCCCACCAGTATCATACTTGCTATATCTTTCTCCCAATGTCACACAAGGAAAGTGCCATTTAAGAGTAGCTTTCCAGCAAGATGTGGGTCCATACCTGTAATTCAGCACTTGGAGGTGGGGAGGTCAGGGGTTCAAGGTCTGCTTAGTTACAAACCCCAGCCCTCCACACATCAACAGTGACAAGGCACCTGGCTATCTCCACTCTCCCCCAGCACTGCCATGTGCAGATGAAGTAGGGATATCAGGAAATAGAGTATTAAGGCTGTTGGGCAGTGATGGCACATGCTTTTAATCCCAGCTCTTGGGAAGCAGAGCAGAGGTAGGCAGATCTCTGAGTTCGAGGCCAGCCTGGTCTACAGAGTGAGTTTGAGGACAGCCAAGGCTACGCAGAGAAATCCTGTCTTGAAAAACCAAAACCAACCAACCAAACCAACCAACCAACCACTAATGGTAGTTCCTGAACCTGTTCAAGGAAAGAAAGACCTTTTCATATTGGGGACATGGTCCTTGTCCTTCATTAGCACCCTTTTATTTTGTTTTGCTTTATTTTGTTTTTCGAGACAGGGGTTCTCTATGTAGCCTTGGCTTCCTGGACTCGTTTTGTAGACAAGGTTGGCCTGGAACTCAACAGCGATCTGCCTGCCTCTGCCTCCCCAAGTGCTGGTGTTACAAGCATGTGCCACCTTACCTGGGTTTATTGGCAGCCTTCTGAAATGATAATTTAATATTACAAATGTCACAGCAATTTGAAGGTTCGTGTTTGTTCCTTCTTCATACTCCAGGAAATCTTAAAACCAAAACCAATGAGAATTGTTCCGTACTCCTAGCATGTCTGTGAAACAATATCTTCCCAGAATTCTACTGGAGTGACTTTGCCCAATAGAAATAACCTCATATTGGGCTTCTTCTTTAGAACATTAGCTACCCTGAGTTTCACATTTGTGCCCATCTCAATGTGTGCACTCACCGTGTACTCTGGGAGGGTTAGCAGGATTTTAGTCCCCATCTTAACTTTATATTGTAACATTCATTTTTATTTTGTTGGAGGGACAGGGTACATGCCATACCATGGAGTTTGTGCATGTGTGTAGGTGAGAGGACAGCTTGCAGAAGTTAGCCCTCTAGTGTGGGCCCAGGGGATTGAGCTCAGGCCCATTAAACTCGATGTCAAGCATCTTCATTCACAGAGCCAACCTTTTTTTTGTTGTTGTTGCAACATTAAACACTGAATGAGGGGCCTCACACATGAAGGCTGTATCCCAATCCAGGACCCATCTTTTAATAACACCTTTTCTATGGAAGAGCTTCACTTGCTGCCTTAGACTGTCCTCTCGGGGGCAGAGAATCATGAGTGGGTTCAGCTGGAAACCCACAGAAGTTAGGGAGAGCTAGGGAGCAGGTGGCAGGCTGGTCATCACGTTCTTAGACTTGGGCCTCAGCCAATCCTGCTGTAACCTCCAGCAGGACTGGCCTGCTGGATCCATTCAGGCAAAAGGGGTGGGATTCTTCAAAACTTGGGCAGGCCACCCACTAAGACAGCATACAGCTTCCTAAGGGGAAGCTCCCTTCCCTCACCACCTGAAGTTCTGTGTCTTAGTTACTTTCTTGTCGCTGTAATAAAATACCCCCAGGATGGCAACTTAAGGAAAGAAAGGTTTATTCTGGCCCACCATTCAAGGACCAGTCTGTCGTGGCAGGGAAGGCAGAGCAGAAGGAGCTTGAAGCAGCCAGTCACATTGCATCCTCAACCCAGAAGAGGAGAACAGTGCATGCCTGCACACTGGTGCTCACCCAGGTTGCTGCTGCAGCCCCAGGAAATGGTTCCACCCGGAACTGAGGTGGGCCTTTCCACACCATTGACACAATCAGGGTAATCCTTCACAAATACTCTCAGTAGCTGACGTCAACATAGGGAATCCTTTACAGGTGTGCTCTAGGCTTGTCTCAGAGGTGATTCGGCCATTCATACGAACTACCACATCTAACCTCTAGGAGAGGCCAGATAAGGGCAGAGGGTGGGATCTAGAAGCTCATTCATTACACTCCAAACCTACTGCAGCCTATGTACAGAGTATTCTGCCCACCAAGGACATGGTACCTCTGCCAGGAATACCCACTTGCATCCCACTGCCTGTAAAGCGTTCCCAAGGCAAGGCTGTTGCACTGTGACCTTAGCTCTGGAGAGCCCAAAGAGCCCAGAGGATAATCTGGCAGCAGACCTTCAACTTCTGATCTCCTGCCCCTGCCTCTTGAGTATTGGGACTACAGGTGTACACCAGCATACCCAGCTTTTGGGGTATAAATTTAACTAGGGAAAATCAGAACATACTTGCCTATTAATTTTTAAAAAATAAAACAGCAATCCCATTACATGTTTATCTAAATGACATGTCTTTGTAAAAAATTATTTTCCAAAGTTGTTCAACATTTTTGTTCATCTCTTGAACACAGCTGAAATCTTGTATCTGTCCCTCCCATCCATCTGCTGTGATATGACATCTTTCTTTCTTACAACTTTCCTTTAAGTTGGTAAAGCCGATGCAGCCTCAGGAGAACTAGAGGCAGATTTAAATACTCTTTTCAGGTAATCATGGACATTTTTTTCGGTGATGCTATATCAAAACCCAGCAAGTGCTAATTTCTGAACTCTTTGTGCATAGTGAATCTTACTATATACCTTTTCATACCGGTAGATCAAAATCCATCATCGGCCCGTGAGAGGGATCAGCTGGGAAAGATGCTGGCCGCAAAGCCTGATGATCTGAGTCTGATCCCCAAACCCACAGTGAAAGGTGAGAACTGGTTCCAAAATTTGTCCTCTGACCTTAACATCTGTGCTGTGCACAAAAGCAAACAATAAAAAAAGACCTATTGTGTGCTTTGCCTTTTGAACTGAATCAAATCCTATTCAGGAATTTGTCATGTCATCGCCTGGTCATTTGAGTTATTGAATTGTTCAGTTCAGACTTTCCAGATGGTGACACATTTGTAATATAGTATCATAAGACTGGGGTGATGGCTAAATGGTTAGGAGCATGTACTTCTTCCAGCAAACCTATATCAGGCATCTCATGACCACCTATAACCCCAGCTACAGGGGATCTGATGCCTTTATCTTCCTGCACACATGAGTATATAATCCCTGCCACATGTGCATAACTTAAAATAACCAAATACATCTTTTTAAAAAAGAATTGCACTCATTAACCTTATCATCAACATCAGCCCACAGATCTCTAAGCATGTGGAAGCTGCCAGGTGTCCAATGGTGGAATTGGATGTTCTAGAATTTTGTTATGGGTGAAAAATAGTGTCATTTATTTTCCTTAAAGGCTTACCTCACTCATTTGAAAGAGAATATATGCAATATATACAAAGGTGAAGAATAGTGTTTTATCTGTCCATAATTCTTTCAAGGAAAACGTTGTTATTTCATTAAAAATATTTCCAGTTCTAGCCAACATATAATAATTATGTCAGTAGCATTTCTCAACATAAGCAGTTTCCTTTGTTATCAGAAAGGCCATATACGTGTCCCACATTTGGACCACCACCATGAGTATTAACACTGTAAAAAGCAAGTGATACTTTAAGATTGTTGCTTTGACCCAAGCAAATCCACTGAAAAGGTCTGCGACTACTAAGAAGGGTCAATGGCTGTGTGTGTGTTGTTGTTGTTGTTATTGTTTTGTCACTTTGTTTACATGTGCATTGGGGTGAAGAGTTAATGTCCCTGTTGTGTTTTTTATTTAGTTACTTGGATTTTTGTTGTTCGTTTTGTTTTGCTTGTATTTTACTTTATTTTTTGAGACTATGTAGCCCTGGCTGGCCTTGAACTCATAGAGCTCCATCTGCCTCAAATTCAAGTGCTGGAATGCCTGGCTCAATGCCCCTGCCATTGAGCTTTTTCTTTTTTTCTTCCTTAAGGATTTATTTATTTTTATTTTAGATGCACGTTTGCCTGCTTGTATGTATGTGCACCACATGTACATAATGCTGGTGGGAGCCAGAATTGAGCACCACATGCCCTAGAAATGGAGTTACAGTCAGTTGTGAGCTGCTGTGTGAGTCCTGGGAACCAAAGGCAGCCAGTGCTTCCTCCAGCTCCTCGGTAGAGACTCCTGCAAGCCTCTTTCTAGGTGTCAGGAAATAGGCACCCCGACTCCACTCCTTAGCTTTCTCTGAAAACAGGACAAACAGCCATCTATCTTTTCTCCTCTAAGCTCCTTAAACGAGGCCACTTTGCTCACCCAGTTAGGAGGTGAGCAAGAAATCTGGTAGGGAACAGCAGTGGGCTGGGTTAGGTAGGTGCCTAACTCCGGACACTTGTACGTCAAGCATCCCCTGGAGACCAAGATGTGTCTCGGGACCTCAAAATCACCTCCAGAGGGGGGCACAGGTGTTGGAGGAAGGGTGTAGGAAAGTTCACTTGCTAATTGGTTCCTGACCACTGACCCATTGGTAAAAAGCGGCTGGACTGTGGCTAGACACCAAGCTGTGCTGGTATAGGCAGCAGCACCGCGGACAGCGCCAAGCACAGGCAGCCAGGGGCGGGGAGAGGCGGCTTTATCAGCTGATGCCTTACGTAGCTCCGGAGCCTCACTTTGCTGAGGCTGGTTCAGTGGGCGCCGCCACCGAGCTCTCTCTGAGCAGCAGCCCCGGGCACGGCAGAGAGGCCAGCGCAGGACAGAAGGCGATCTCTAGAAAGCAGGTATCTGCATGACTTCTTCAGTATTCTGCTATCCTGTCCTCTCACCACCTCCACCCCCACCCCTCGGAGCTACTGAGGGGGACGGTGGGCAGAGAGTAAGCCTGGACCAGCGACTATTCTGATGTTCTAGCTGGGTTCCAGGCATCCACCTTGCACGAGGCCAGGGGGCCAGACCTTAAGGATGCTCCGCTAAAGGCGACCAGACAGCGGTCTCCACCGAGGTGAGGAGCTGCAGGCACGTGATCGCATAGGCGGGCTCTGACTTCTGGTCTCAGCCTCTTGAGTCCGCTTTCCAAATCTCTATGGATACCTAGGCTGTGTGGCTTGCAGCCCAAGTGTCCTCCTCTCTGCCACTGTCTCCTCTCACTGGCTGGAGATTGGGGCCAGGTTCACAGGCCATTGGCAGAATCCTTTCTACTGGCCAGTGGTGGCAAACATCTAGACTGACTCCAGTGGCCTCAGTGGCTACCAAGTCTGAACGCAGGTGTCCTGAGCCAGCAATGGATCTGCCTGTAAACTTGACCTCCTTTTCTCTCCCCACTCCCTCCTCTTTGGAAGCTAACCGCACCCTGAGCACGGAAGACCTGCGCCCTAGTCGGCCCTTTCTTTCAGTTTTCCGAGTGTTAGTCCTGACCCTGCTGGGCTTTCTAGCCGTGGCCACATTCGCTTGGAACCTGCTGGTGCTGGCCACCATCCTCAGGGTACGCACCTTCCACCGCGTGCCACACAACCTGGTGGCGTCTATGGCCGTCTCGGATGTGCTGGTGGCTGCTCTTGTCATGCCACTGAGCCTGGTTCATGAACTGTCTGGGCGGCGCTGGCAGCTGGGCCGGCGGCTGTGCCAGCTGTGGATCGCTTGTGACGTGCTCTGCTGCACCGCCAGCATCTGGAATGTGACAGCAATAGCACTGGACCGCTATTGGTCCATCACACGCCACCTGGAGTACACACTCCGTGCTCGCAAGCGTGTCTCCAATGTGATGATTCTGCTTACCTGGGCGCTCTCCGCCGTCATCTCTCTGGCCCCGCTGGTCTTCGGCTGGGGGGAGACATACTCTGAGCTCAGTGAGGAATGCCAGGTCAGTCGCGAGCCTTCCTATACGGTGTTCTCCACTGTGGGCGCCTTCTATCTGCCGCTGTGCGTGGTGCTTTTCGTATACTGGAAGATTTACAAGGCCGCGAAGTTCCGCGTGGGCTCCAGGAAGACCAACAGCGTCTCCCCCGTACCCGAAGCTGTGGAGGTGGGTGCTACAAGGATTACTAAAAATACTTCACTTTCATCTCAAAGGCTTTCTTCGAAGCACACCTCCCGATGTCTGTGGAAAGTGAAGCTCTCCAGTTTGGGGAGAGGTAGGCAAGGGTGGGTGCAAGCGGCAGAGACTCCCTTTGCTCTAAGCTCTGAATTACTGAGCTCCTCCCATGCTGAGTGTCTGGTGGATTGTTTTTTTCTTAGGTGGAGAGGTGAGAAAATGATCCATGTCCCACCTGGTCACTTTGGCTCTAAAGCCCTGTGGATGGCTAGCATCCCTTATAGACCATCCAAAGAAGCTGGCATCTGGGGGACACTGGCTCAGTGGGGGTGGGGGGGAGGGATGGACGACAAAAAACCAAATCCAAACAAAATACCCCTGCAGTTTCTGCATTGGTAGTGAGGCTGTCTAGAGGAGGGAAGAAGAGAATGATTGACAGGATGATTGCCACATAGCAGGCTCATCAGCTGTGCTGTGTTCTAGGCTGTTTTGCAAACTACGATTTCTAGGTTGCTGTCATTCTTCCTTCTAACGTGCCCTACTTAAACCACCTGCCCCCCAAGATTAAAAACAACTGTTTACTGCCATCTTGGTGCCTGCATTTATTGTCTGCTTCGCTTGCCTTGCGGTTTGTACCACTGCTTTCTGGATCTATTTACTGCAGCCCCATCAAGCCATGGGTACCACTGAGGACCACTTGGCCTGTCTGCCTTTCCTTTGAGTAATATGCAGGAGGAAATTGACATTTCAGGATGGACAGCGCCCTCCCCCCATAGCCCCCCCAGGCCCCCCCCATAGTTGGCATTTGAAGCTCTACAACCAGGAAGTCCTGCTTTCATCTTCTCCCACCCACACTTTCCTGCCTGCCTCTCTGTAACTCCAGAAGCTGATTTAGTGATTCAGTGTTCTCAAGCTCCATGAGCAGGAGCCAGCTCCCCACCCACTGCTCAAAACCCCATTTGTGTACTGAAGTTAGACCAGACAAGGACAGAGTCCCGTTTTCTGTTGCTGGGCTCTGGGACAGTAGTCTGTTTTAAATGAATCGGCCGAGTGTGTGTCCTGGGTTGATGTAAAGGTAAGGCTGGAGAGCGGTGGTTACTTGTGAAGACCCGCCACTGTGGCTGCATTTCCAGTCACTCAAGCTTAGGTGTAGGTCAGAGGAGAGGAGCATCATTTTTGTTTTAGAATAAAAGAGGAGAAGAGTGTTAGAGGCCTCCTCCACCTAGAGCAGTGGTCCTCCAACAAGGATGATGTTTGGGTTGCCTAGTGACTTCTAATAGCACAGGGCGCTCCACAATGAAGAATTTCAAGGTCCAGAATTCACAGAACTGAATTTTGGAAATTGCTGTATCCGCTGATGAGCCTGGAACTAGGTTCTAAGTAGCCTTAGGCTACTGAAGTTTGGAGCCCACCTGATTCCCCTGGGAACAGAAACAGAAATACCAGCTTTGCTTCTCCTTGAATTTAAACGAGCATATAAAAAGGAGAAGGTGGCTTTAAGTTAAGAAAAGTGCGCTTAGAAAAGACAAAGAGAAAAGAAGAGGCTATGCTTAGAAAACCAGGAGACAGAACACAGTGGTTGTAGGTTATAAGCTACTGTGCTAGGGGCTGGGAGGGGGCACTAATCGTCCCGCCCACCTCTTCAGCAGGGCTCAAGGTAAGCCTCCATTCCTAGGCCCAGTGAATGACCCTGCCCAACTGAATGTTATGTCTCTACCCAGGCCAGAGATTCTAGTCTCTCCACCCATTTTTTTTTCCTATTCTAGCAGTAGGGAGATGCTGGATAGGTCCATTAGCAGTTGGGGACTGGGACTCTTTACAGGTAGTGACAAGGAAACAGAGCTTTCATTACTGAACCGGGAGCTGGGAAGCATGGCTCTGTCAGTGTGCACTTTTGATTTGTTTTTTTAATTTGAAAACGTTTTCTTAGGGAATTGGAGAGATGGCTCAGTTGTAAAGAGCACTGGCTGTTCTTTCAGAGAACCTTGGTGGGATTTCCAGCACCCCCATGGCTGACAACCATCAGTAACTCCAGTTCCAGGAGGTCAGATGCCCCTTTCTGGCCTCTGTGGGAACTGCATGCACGTAGTGCACAGACATACATGGAGGCAAAACACTCAGACATACTAAATAATTTAAAACAAACATTTTATAAGTGCCCATGGAGGCCTGAAGACCTGGATCTCTACCAGCTCTGTGTAGCTCTCTATGGACTGATCCTCCCTCCCAGTGATGGAATTAGAAGTGTGTCCTAATACACCCACTTTATTTGGTGCTCCAGGTTGTTTTGTTTTGTTGAGACAGAGTTTTTCTGTGTCATCTTGGCTGTTCTGGGCTTTGTAGACCAGGCTGGCCTTGAACTCACAGAGATCACCGGTGGTGGAGCACACCTTTAATCCCAGCACTTGGGAGGCAGAGGCTAGTGGATCTCTGAGTTTGAGGCCAGCCTGGTTTACAAAGCTGGTCCAGAATAGCCAGGGCTACTCAGAGAAATCCTGTCTTGAAAAAAAAAAAAAAAAAAAAAAACCACACATACACCTGGTATCTGTGGAGGCCGGAAAAAGGAGTTGGATCCCCTAGAACTGGAGTTAGAAATGGTTGTGAACAGCCCTGTTGGTACTGGGAATCAAACCCAGGTCCCCTGGGAAATGAGCCAGTGCTTTTTTTTTTTTTTTTTTTTTTAAAGGTTTATTTATTTAATTTATTAGGTATTTAGTGTTCTTCCTGCCAGTACAGCTGCAGACCAGAAGAGGGCACCAGACTTCATTATAGATGGTTGTGAGCCACCATGTGGTTGCTAGGAATTGAACTCAGGACCTACTGGAGAAGCAGTCAGTGCTCTTAACCTCTGAGCCATCTCTCCAGGCCCAGAGCCAGTGCTTTTAACTGCTGGGCATCTCTCCAGAGCCCTTGGTGCAGTTATTGGTATAAAAGGAAAGGTTCCTGGGGACTCTGGTCCAGCTGTTTGGGTGCACTGGGCTGCAGTCCCTGTACTTGTGGGGGCTCTGCAGGGACTCCAGGCCCCTGGCTGCCCCTTAGGTAATGCTCTGGGGCAAGTGTAAGTATTCTCAGCTACAACCTCCTCATGAGCAGCAGCACAGTTTATTTAGAAACAGACAGTATTTACCAGACTTCAAATGAGTCTCAGATAAGAAAGAGGCTGTCTTCTCATCACTGGAACCTCACGTCCCCTCGAACCTTTGGGGGAAATGTGCTTCATGGCCACAGATTGGTCTTTGATTTACTCTTCTTTTTTAGTCATCTGGCACACACACAAAAAATAATTTTTGTCTATCTTTTGTTTGTTTGTGGTGGGGCCTTCATATATAACCCATATATATCCTGGAATTTGCTATGTAGCCCAGGTTAGCCTTAAACTTGAGACTCTTCTTCCTTAGCTTCCAGCATAGACTGCAGCCCATACCGTGTCCAGTGACAAAGTATTTTACTAAAGAAAAAAAGCACCTAGGTTTGTTTCAAAATTTGACTGTAAACTAGGTTACCGTTGCCTTTCAGATACCTTGGTGTTTTATTGTTTTACATTTCGTCACTCTCTCATGCACATGCATGCTAGTGCCTGTGCGCACACCTCAGTGCATGTGGAAATTAGAAGACAGCTGGCAGGAATTGGTTCTCTTTATAACCAGCGGGATCAAACTCAGGTCCCCAGGGTTACTGGCAAACACCTTTACCCCACTGAGCCATCTTGCTATTCTCAGATAATTTTTATTTTACTTATTTTATGTGTTATAGATGTTTTGCCTGCACGTATCTGTGTATACCATGTGTGTGCCTGCTACCTGCAAAAGGCCAGAAGAGGGTGTTGGAGCCTCTGGAATTGGAGTTACAGGCAGTTGTGGTCTGCCATAGGAGTGCTGCCATCAAATCTGGACCTTTTGGTTGAGCAGTGTGGACTCCCTTTGTAAACCAGGCTGGCCTTGAGCTCACAGAGATCCACCTGCCTCTGCCTCCCAAGTGCTGGGATTAAAGGCATGCGGCAGCACCACCCAAAGATTTATTATGTATACAGTGTTCTGCCTGCACAACAGAAGAGGGTACCAGATCTCATTATAGATGGTTGAGAGCTACCAGGTGCTTGCTGGGAATTGAACTCAGGACCTTTGGAAAGAGCAGTCAGTGCTCTTAACCTCTTAGCCATCTTTCAAACACCCCCTCCCCCCTTTTGAGGCAGGGTTTCTCTATGTAGTTCTGGCTGTCCTGGAGCTCACTGTGTAGACCAGGCTGGTCTCAAACTCAGAGATCCACCTGCCTCTACCCTCCAGGGCTGGGACTAAAGGCGTGTGCCCCCACACCCAGCTGAGCAGCTAGTGTGATTAACTGCTGAGCCATCTCTCTAGCCCACCCTAGAGAAGCTTTAAATTCTATATCAAGTGAGTTGATCTTTATAATGTGAGAGATAAAGGGAGCTTTAACTGTACAAATGAGAAGGGCAGCTGCACATCAAGCACATGTCCTCTAATGTCAGAAAGATGAGGATATGGTAGGTGACTATGTCCCCTTTGGAATGACTTCATTGAGCGGATTTTGGATAGTGACCTTGCTATCAGCTAATATGAGATATTGGTATCAGATAAGATGAGATACTAATTCTTTTTTATTCATTTTTTAGGCAATCTTTAATGCATTTAACCAACACAGAGCCAGCATGGACAGCATAAAAAGACCATAAAAAAATATGAAATCCCAACGTGAGAATCTCAGGTTCTCCAGTTCTTGGACAGGGCCTACAGGACCTGAGCGTACAGACAGGCCAGACAGTAAAGCACGGCAAGGATGGAAGAGTTGATGGATACTGGCATGTCACCCCGTGTGGGCCGCAAATGGCCACAAGCATGTTTGTCCCCTTAGTGGTAGCTATTCCGTAGACTAATCGAGATATCGATTCTTTTAAGGAGCCTTCTGCTAATAGAGTAAGATACATATAGATGCATGACAAGCAGTTAGTACCTGATAGATATAAGAGGTGAAAGACAGGATAGATGACAATCTATGGGCAATGTATCTTATCTAGGCTCCCACATCTCTGGGCCCAGAGGCCTATTCAGGTGTAGCCAGAGAACTGCATCTTGCATGCATCTCTGGCCTTTACCTTTTAAGGCTATTTGTAAATGTCTAACCTCATATTTTCTAAGTTGCTAAGTTCACAGTTTCACTTACTTATTTTTGAGTCCATTTATTGAGAGAAAAGACTGAGCCAGGCATGATGGTGCACGGCTTTAATTCCAGCGCTCCAGAGGCAGAGGCAGGAAGATCTTTGTGAGCTCGTGGGCAACATAGTGAGTTCCAGTACAGCCAGAGCTATATAGAGAGACCCTGTCTCAAAAAACTCAGGGTGGGCGCAGGCCTGAGCTTCAGCTTCCACACCTGTTCCGCCAGCTGTGGGCTTCCAGTCCGCACAAATGCTGTGTGTGGGTTTTCTGTTCGGTCTATCTTCTTCTGTCTTTATTTGCTTTGCAGTTTTGTACCTTTCTTCAGTCATCCTGTGCCAAAGAAGCTTCTGACATCTCCTCATGTAGGTCATATTCTGTCTTTATGTTTAATTTTCCAGAGTTGGATTAGATAACCCTCCTCTCTCTCTCTCTCTCTCTCTCTCTCTCTCTCTCTCTCTCTCTCTCTCTCTCTCTCTCTCTCTCTCCTGCCTTTAAATATTTCCATATCTGAAGAGGTTTAGATTCGATTCAGGCTGTGACAGCTCCAGATAGATACTACGGTTTGTTTGCTGCTCTAATGAAATTCTAAATCCTACAACACATTCCTGCCCTTTTCTCTGAAGCTTAGGCAAATTCTTCCCTAAGCCCTTGACTCTGCCATAGGCTTTGAATTACAGTTTATAGATCTGACTTTATATCTGGGGAATTTACAGAATGCTTGTGTATTTCCTGAGTAAAAAAGTCTTGAAGAAAGGGCAGGGTCATTTAGAAAGCCTGACAAATCTTCCAGAACATGCTAGAGAGAGACCCAAGGGCGGGGGCAATGTGGTAAGGCCTCTGGATATAAATTAAACAAGATGAATGGGGCTAGACAGAGATGGCTCGTTGTGGAGTGCTTGCTGGTCTTGCAGAAGACCTGAGTTCAATCCGAGCACAAATGGCAGCTCACACCTTCAACACTGACCTAATACCCTCTTCTAGACCCTGCGGACACCCAAGTGAACACATGAACACACACACACACACACACACACACACACGTAAAACAAATCTTTAAAACTAAACCAAGCAGCTGCAGCCCCTGCAGGCTAATTACACAGGACAGTGGTAGTATACACTGACACACTGTCTACATCTTTTTCTTTCTTTCTTTCTTTTTTTTTTTTTTTTTTTTTTTTTTTGGTTTTTTGAGACAAGGTCTCTCTGTGTGGTCTTGACTGTCCTGGACTCGCTTTGTAGACCAGGCTGGCCTCGAACTCACAATGATCCGTCTGCCTCTGCCTCCCAAGTGCTGGGATTAAAGGCGTGTGCCACCACTCCTGGCCCTCACACTGTCTACATCTTAAGCAAAATGGGCAGACTGTTGGCTGAAGCTCTAGTTACTAGAAACAAATACCTCGACCTGACGACCTGACACATGGACACCCTTGCTTGCCAATTCCAGACTCTCCAGTCATCGTTAAGCAGTAAGAGCCCAGGGGACCAGGCAGAGCCTGAGGAACCAGTAGTTCCTCACAAAAGCCTGTGCAGGCAGGTGCCTGGAGCTGAGGTCCTCTGAATGCTTTTTCGTAGAGAGACATTACATGGTCTCAGTGCTACTTTTAGAACTGGCCACAAGGCAGGGCCCAGCTGTGACCCAGGGGCTGAGGTGAGAACTGCTGAGCCTGTGGCCTAGGCATTAAGAGAAAGTCATTCATGATGGTCGGGCGCGGGTGGGGCAGTGGGCAACGTCATCTATAGAGTGTGGGAGCGCAGGCTGATTGGCTCTCAGAGTCTGGTTTCTAGGGTGACTCTGACTTGATTGGCTGCCTCCCAAGTGACGGCTGGTGATGATTGGCTCATTTACAAGCATGTGCTCAGGGAAGGACATTGTCCTTGATCAGCGGAAGAGGTTTAGACAGCCAGCAAGCCTCCTTGTTACCATAGCTACGGAACAACCAGTCTGCCCCTGAGTTGGGACATTTTTATCAGCACCATGCCGAGCCTTCTTCTAATGCGCGAATCTGTCTCTTGAGTGTTCCGGCAGGACCAGGTGACCTGTCTTTGCAAATAAACTGAGCCCACACTTTGGTGCTGAGAGTCTCTGTCAGCTGACTTCAGCACCACCAAGCAGGGTAATACTAATTGGTGCTAGACTTGTAGTAAAACTGTAAACAATTATCTAGTATATCAACATTTTGGAAAAAGCAAGAGCTTTAGCAAGTGGTGCTAATCCCCTAAATAACTCAGTTATTTTAAGAGAAAAGGCAGTGGGCAGTGGTGGCACATGCCCTTAGTCCCAGCACTCGGGAGGCAGAGGTGGGTGGATCTCTGTGAATTCAAGGCCAGTTTGGTCTACAGAGTCAGTTCCAGGACAGCCAGAGCTACCCTGTCTTGAAAAGATCATCATCAGCAACAACAACATAAAGGGGTGGGGGTGGGGTGGGGGGATGGGGCTGGTAAATCTGGAAAGTTTCGGTGAGTCTGAACAGGTGTGAAACACCTGTTCTAAAAGTGTGACAGCGGCGACAGAAGATCTAGCTTGGCCTGCTGGCTCACACTGTGCTAGCCTTATTCACTCTTTCTGACATCTGGTAATGAGCCAGCCTCAGTTAAGTGCTTCATTGTAGCCAGTGACTAGCAGAGAGCCAAGGTCTGGAAGCTAGAGTGAGCGCACAGACCTGCAAACAGGAGACAGTGGAAACTTTCCAGACAGCCGGGATCTCCAAACAGTGGCCATTACATTGTTTCGAACTCTGTACTGTGGCTTCCTCTCTTTTCTACACCGCAGAACCATGGTCCTGCCATCGCACTGCTATACCCTCTAGTTTGCAGGATTCCTCACCTAAGCTCCAACACTTACTTTGGCGTTGTTTGTGGGGCTCAGGCCCATCTGCATCTGGGCTCAGCCCAGCCAACCACCACCTGACAGGTGTGACGGGGCAATTCCTTACCAAGTGTCTGCTTGTACCTTGCAGGTGAAGGATGCCACTCACCAGCCCCAGATGGTGTTCACGGTCCGCCGTGCCACTGTTACCTTCCAGACAGAAGGGGATACTTGGCGCGAGCAGAAGGAGCAGAGGGCCGCCCTCATGGTGGGCATCCTCATCGGCGTGTTTGTGCTCTGCTGGTTTCCTTTCTTTGTCACAGAGCTCATCAGTCCCCTGTGCTCCTGGGACATTCCTGCCATCTGGAAGAGCATCTTCCTGTGGCTGGGCTATTCCAACTCCTTTTTCAACCCGCTCATCTACACAGCGTTCAACAGGAGCTACAGCAGCGCTTTCAAGCTCTTCTTCTCTAAGCAGCAGTGAGAAGCCAGATGGGAGTGCCTTCTTCGCAGAGCTCAGTGGACTATCCTGTCCCATGAACCTTTGCGGTCTCTCCCAGCAATGCTGAGGACAAGCTCCTTCTGCCAAGGGCACGAGGGTCACATCAGAGCTCAGCTCAGGTCACTTCTGCGCTCATGTGTTGGGAGTTGCTTCTCCTGAGGGCTCTGGTGGCTTATGGCCTCTGTCTGGGTACTCTCTCACTCTGTACCAGCAGCCACGGACCTGCCTGGCCCACAAAGTGCCCGTTCCTCCTCTAAATCCACTCCAGCACAGACATGAGAAAAGTTGACCAGAAGAGACAAGAGGTGGGATGGGGGAGGAAGAAAAGGGGAGAGGAAGACAAGGAGGGAGGAGGAGGAGGAGGAGGAGGAGGAGGAGGAGGAGGAGGAGGAGGGAGGAGGAAGTGAAACAACTCAGGTAGGTAGAGAGGGGCAGAAAGAAGGGTAAGACCTAAAGCTATTTATCAATGGTCAAACACACACACCTGTAATCCAGCACTAAGGAGACTTCAGCAGGAGGCTCTCATCCAGCCTGGGCTACGTAGTAGGTTCAAAACCAGCCTGAGCTCTCTAGCAACATACAACAACAACAACAAAATGCCCTGGTGAGGCTGTTTGGTGAGCAGTGGACCATGAGGCCAAACTTCCCAGAATAGCCCTCACTTCAGAGTTCTGCTCTGTGGCCCTAGAGTGTACATCCTAATGCTAAGTCCTTCCTAACACTTGACCACAAACTTCCCCACACATATATGTCCCCACACATATCAGAACACAGTCCCACTCCTGAGGACAGCAATTCCTGTCTTTACCGTTTTGTCCATGGTAAACACACACACACACACACACACACACACACACACACACACACACACACATACACATGCACTGCAGAAAGGCACAGTTTCCAGTTAAAATTGACTCAGCCCATCAGCTTGGAACTGGAAAAAACAAAATATTTCTTTCCATTTTGAAACAACTGGTCACGAACAATAGAAAAATTTACTAATTTCACAATTTATTTGTTATAGGTTTTTCTTGGTATGGTTCCTTCAAATGTTTCTGGCCTTAGTGTTTCTTGTCTAAATAGTAAAATTAGAGGTTAACAACTGCCATGAGTTGTTGGCTTCTTTGTGTGTGTGTGGGGGGGGCGGGGATTGAGATAGGGTTTCTCTTGCAGTCCTGATCTTGCTTTGTAGACCAGACTGTCCTCGAACTCAGAGATCCGCCTGCCTCTGCCTCCTGAGTGCTGGGATTAAAGGTGTGCACCACCGAACCTGGCATAGTTGTTGACTTCTTAACACAGTTTCACAGTTGGTGACCACAAGGGCCTGTCTATCAGACACATGCAGTAGCAGGGGCATTGCCATTTTGCAGTTGGTATATGAAGCTGACCAGATAGACAAACAAGAGTCTAATGAGGCCTCTATCAGTTTGGCAGTGTAATCAGTGTGTCAAAGACTATATAGTAGAGACAGTGTTTGCGTGGTCATAGAAAACTGTGGGCACACTCTGACCTCCAAAGGGAGCCCAAGGGAGCTTTGAGAACATTATCAACAAATCCAAGGAGAGACTTTGCAGAGCCCTGTGTGTGCTGACTTCTCCCACAAAGCAGGGATGGAGCCATTGGAACACACAGAGCTGTGGATGTCTCAGCATGCGGCTCTCAGCAAAATCCGGAGTGAGCAAAAGCACACATACTTCAGATCACAGCGGTGAGGAGCAAGGGGCTGCCTTTGCAGCCGTGCCTGGACCATTTGCTGACAAGTCCTCCTGCAGGAAGTGGGCCCTCAGAACTAGCCGGATGCTGCTACCGCTGCAGGGCATTGCTCTGTTTCTCCAGTTCACTGAAAGTGCAACAACGTCATCCTCAGGATTTCAAAATGTTTCCTTGTTCGTTTACTTATGTTTGAGACAGGACCTCACTAAGTAGCCTTGGCCATCCTAGAACCCGCTGTGTAGACCAGGCTGATCTCAAACTCATAGAGATCTGCCTGCCTCTGTCTCTGCCTGTGCCCCAAGTGCTGGGATAAAAGGTGTGTACTACCACACCTGGACCAAGAGGATTTTAAGTAAAAATTCTCTAATACTCTGAGGCCCTTTGTCTGGGAGCAGTGGCCTGGACCAGACACACATCCTACATCCAGGGACTGGGTCGGACAGTCTGGAAAGTGAACAGAATGGCTTACATGGCTATCACTGTCATGACTGTTCTCATAACAAGGGTTTGCTAGTTGTGTCAACAAGAACTAAGTTTGTTTGTTTGTTTCTTTCTTTCTTTCTTGGCCTCGGTCACAACTAACCAGATATAAGAAGTTGTTTTTGTTGTATCTGAGTCCTATGAAAATAGGATGCACACAGAATGTTCTAAACTGCATATTGTGCACTGTGTCCTTCATTGTCACCTCTCAGCCAGGAGCCCTCAGTGAGATGAGCGTTTAGATCCAAGGAAGGTAGGAGTGTGTTAGTCCCTCTCCTCCACAGCTGGAAAGGGGAGTGAGTCACTACTGCTTGCCCACCCAGCTGCTGGCAGAGCACTCACGGACATTCTTACCACCTGAAGGCCACCACTTCTATCACCAAGGGGCAGCTTCACCCATTTCACCTCAATTAAAAAAAAGCCCACCCTTGTCATTCAAAGCATTTACAAACTCTTGGGCAATAAAACCTCATTATATTCCATTTCTTAATTCCTCAAACCCACAAGTTAAAGCTGGGTATTCTAACAGCAGGCACAGACACATTAGATTGTACATAATAAATTATACTCATCAACATTTCAAAATTGAACATTTATGATGATTTATTTGTGGTTTTGACATAAATTGTCTTGAATTTCCTGCAAAGACGGCCTTTATAGGAGAGTATGAGCCAGCGGAGGGTGTTAGCCAGCTAGTATCGTAACTGGACGTGTTTAATGTGGATTCTTGTCTGTGCATGAAAGCAACACAATAGAGAACCTACTTTGGATTTCCTTAGATTTTTCTCGCTTCTGTGTATATCTTAGTTCACATACCAGACTCATAAATACCTTAAAATACAGACTTGCTTCCTTTCTCATTTTCCCTGCCCCCAAGATCATCCAGAACAAGGGGGAACCACTGGGCTTTTCAATGCTATAATGGGGTATGAGTCTTCTCAGTGCCCACAAATGAAGGAGTGGACACATGTGGACTCCAGTGCGAATTGTACCATGTCTGTCTGTCTGAAATTCCTGGTGGCATCTCTCCCAGTGCCAAATTTCAATATTTATCTTACTGGGTTGCTTTTTTTGTTTTTGTTTTTTCGAGACAGGGTTTCTCTGTTTTAGCCATGGCTGTCCTAGACTCGCTTTGTAGACCAGGCTGGCCTGGAACTCACAGAGATCTGCCTGCCTCTGCCTCCTGAGTGCTGGGATTAAAGGCGTGCACCACTACACCCAGCTGTTTTTTTTGTTTGTTTGTTTGTTTTTTGTTTTATTTTTCTTAAAGGTTTATTTGGGGTTGGAGAGATGGCTCCGTGGTTAAGAGCACATACTGCTTTTGCAGAGGACCTGAGTTCTATTCCCAGCATATTATCAGGTGACTCATAATTACATGTAAATCTATCTTTAGTGGATCTGATACCTCTGATATGTGTGGGCACCTGTATGCATGCACACACATGCAAATTTATACTTAGGCACACATAATTTTAAAAGTAATAAATATAATGATTTGTACCTGTATTTTTTATTTGTATGATGGTCTACAAGCATGTGTGCACTATATGCATGCAGTGCCTGAGTAATCCAGAAGAGGGCACCAAATCCCTTGGGACTATAGTTACAGACAATTGTGAGTCACCATGTAGGTACTGGGAATTGAACTCACATCCTCTGGAAGAGGAGCCAGTGCTCTTGCACACAGAGCTTTCTCTCCAGCCCCAGATACACTTTTCTTTGTTTATTTTCGGGTTTTCAAGACAGGATTTCTCTGTGTAATAGCCTGGCTGTCGAACTCACAAAGATCTGCCTGCCTCTGCCTCTGAGTGCTGGGATTAATGGTGTGTGCCTGGCCCAGATACATTTTTTTTAAGGGTTCATTTCCTTTGGGCTTTTCATTAAGGCTGAGGAAAAGATGGGATTTGAGGGCTCTCACTGCCTCCTGATTCTGTACACTCTAGTCAAAGGAAGACACTATGAGCAAACAACTGAATCTCTAACTGAGGCTGTTAGTAATGTTTTCATAAGATGAACTCAGACACTATCATTCAGATGTATTAGCGTCTCCCAGACAGCACTTACATCAAACACACTCTGCCGTGCTAACCAGGCCATGGAACACCTGGTGTACAAGGAGCACGTAGGGATTGATGATTGTGCTTCTATCTCCATGCAAAGGTGTATTGATAAAAACACTGCACAGTGCAAATGTTGACTTGTGTCTCTAGCATGCAATTCAAATATTTGTGGAATGCGTTCAACTAATCTTTTAAAAATATTTTTTAAATGGGGCTGGGGAGATGGCTCAGTGGTTAAGACCACTGGTTGCCCTTCCAGAGGGCCTGGGTTCAATTTCCAGCACCTACATGGCAGCTCATTGCTGTCTATAACTCCAGTTCCAGGGACTCCAATACCCTCACACAGACATGCATGCAGACAAAACACCAATGCACAGGAAATACATTTTTAAAATATTTTTTAAATTATGCATGTATATTTGTAGGTTTGTGCACATAGGAGAAGGGGCATATGTGACCAGAGGCCACAGATCCCTTGGGGCCTGGACTTACAGGCAATCAGAAGCTGCCTGGTGTGGGTGCTGAGAACTGAACCCAGGTCCTCTGCAAGAGCAGCACGTGCTCCTAGCCACCGGGCTCTCTCCAGGCCCCCTTCCATAATCTTGAGTGCCAATACATGAGCAGGCTAGTGGTGCAAAGAATTCACAGCAGAAGCCGATCAGCAGAAACACAGGTGCCCATTCCTTGTACCCACTCTGTCAGGTACCCACCTTTATCAGACAGGCTTTGAGGAGGCCCAAGACAGCCTGTGCATCCTCTTCAGGGTAAGACTAGCAGCTTACAGAGCCAAGAAAGAAACTATGTCTGCTGCCCTGGTACAGACAACACGCTCTGGATTCTCTCCTCTGATGGGGGAATCTGAACCACTCTGGGTCAACTGAAGGCTTGCATTTTCCAGGCACATTACTTACAGCTGAGATGATGTTACTGGGTCTATTGGCATTGGGGTCATTTGGTGGACTTTAAAAGTGTGTGTATGTGTGTGTGTGTGTGTGTGTGTGTGTGTGTGTGTGTACCACACATGTACAGTACTCTGGATGGTCAGAAGGTGGCACTGGATCCCCTGGAGCTGAGTTAGGCAGGATATGAGTGCTGGGTTCTTAATTCAGGGCCCTTGGCAGAACAGTATGTGCTCTTACTTGCTAGGCCATCTCTCCAGGCCCCAGACTTATTCTTGGGATGAGCTTGTGATCTGCTGTTTATTTGTAGAGGAGCACTTCAGTGTCTGTGTGGCTTCTGTTGGGCTCATGGTGCTGTACTAACGTAAGGGAGTGTACGTGAAGTGCTGCACAGGGCCAACCTCTCAGACACAACATGGGGCTGGCAGCCAGGCAGGGACCGGTAAGTGGGAGGGAAGTGAGTGTCCCAAAATCTGTTCCATGCCAGGCAGCAGACCCTCTGCTGTTTCTCCCTGCTGACCTTTATGTGACACACAGGGATGCTCTTGTGATGGAGTCTGCATTCCCACATCTACAAGACACCTACTCAAGGACCTGCAACCTCCTATCCTCACTGTGCATACGAGGTGCTAGAGCCTGGGGCACAGGCACTGTGGGCGGGTTGGGTGGCTCCACTAAGAACTGTGAGTCCCAGTTACCCCTTCCCAGCTGCCCTCCTGAGGAGAAAATGGCTCCATTCCCATGGCGGAAGAAGATTCTTGAGATGGACTCGCATGTCTAGCACCAATGGCACTGTGCCTCTTTCCCTTTGTTTTCAAAGCATTGGCCTAAAGTTTCCCTTTCACCTTCTGGGTGTGCTGGCTCCACAGACACAGGCTCACAGGCTCGAGAAGGCCGCTTGATGCTCTTGTCAGGGTGGCTCCTACCCGAGGACACGCCCTTCTGCCTGAGAGGCCCCAAGGCTACAGAAGGAAGAGGGATGTGCACCCCATGGCTTCTGTGGGCAGCTGCTCTTTTGAGGGTCTCCCCGGCTCCCCACAAGGCTCCTCTCATGGCTGAGCTCCCCTCTGGACTGCACTCCTCTGAGCTCCTAGAGCTTAGTTAATTCCTAAGCTTCCTGGATCCCATCCATCAGCAGGAGGCAGCTGCTTCCCTGTGCACCAGTGCCGCACAGGGCCAGGTGCTCTGCATCTGGGACGTAATCCCAGGAAGCACAACGGAGGGGCGAGGCTGGCCTGACGGTCTGCCCTTTGAAGACCTTTGAGGAGCTGAGCAGAGTAGGCCTCAACTGTGGCTCACCAGGGACAAGGGATTTGGGACAGTTGTACAGGTCTCTGATAACCCTCCAGGGTGTTTAACTTCCTACATGTCCAAATCAGGCCAGAAGCCCAGCCGTCTGTCTGTCTGCCAAATACAGGAGCCATTGTGTGGAAACGGGCTGGCCACACAGTAAGTCAAGGAGTGGGAAAATGGTCCAGCCAACACTAGGACCTCTCACACTGCTTCCTGGTGGCTCCTGGCCTCCTCCCAAACAAGCTAGTGCAGGATGTCTACCTAGCTAAGACCCCTTCCGGGAAGCACTTTAAACTTCCAGGCAACCATGATAGATGTCTCAGCTCTCTGGTGTAAATCCCACGGGAAGGAAGAACTATGTTGAACTGAGGTGGTTTTGTTTGTTTTGTTTTTTTCTCTTCTTCTGGTGTGACGTGTGCTGGTTAATTTTAACTTAATTGACATAACCTAGAACCACTTGGGAAGAGAGTTTCTGTTGTTTTTTAAGAGAAGGCCTCACTATGTAGCCATCCTTGCCTTGGAATTTGCTATCTTAGACCAGGCTGGCCTCAAACTCAGGGAGATGCATTCACCTACTCCTGCCTCCCTTCCGAAGGGCAGGAACTAAAGCTGCATGCCACTACACCCCTGTGCTGGAAGAGTTTCAATTGAGGAGTTATCTGGATGGCCCATGGTGGAGTGCTCTGATTGTTAATTGAGGTGGGAAGACCCACCCTGGACTTCATCTTATGGACCGAGTCCTGGACTCAGAGAGGTCGCTGAGGTGGTGGCTCAGGCTCCTCCCTGACCTCCCTGAAATGGTGGACTATAACTCAGACACTTCTAAGCAGCAAAAGAATGTATATATGTGGTGCCATAAATTGTATATAAATAATATGAAGTATATATATTTTAATATATTTTATTAATTTATTCATATTACATCTCAATTGTTATCCCATCCCTTGTATCTTCCCATTCCTCCCGCCCTCTCATTTTCCCCTTACTCCCCTCCCCTATGACTGTGACTGAGGGGGACCTCCTCCCCCTGTATATGATCATAGGGTATCAGGTCTCCTCTTGGTAGCCTGTTATCCTTCCTCTGAGTGCCACCAGGCCTCCCCATCCAGGGGATGTGGTCAAATATGGGGCACCAGAGTTCATGTGAAAGCTTCCACCATTTTGACCTTCCCTGCCTAGCCTAGTTTTCAGTCGCTTTGTTTGCCCTCTCCAAGGTGCTAACAAACCACGGCCTCCTGGGCTGACCAAAACCCACGCTACAAACCCACAACCACACAATGCACTTTTCAAAGAAGATGCACTCTGGGAATGCACTCCAGGAGCCCACGGCATGCCACTTCCTCCCAGTTGCCAAGGCCGTCTACCTGCCAGCATTCTAACTGTGCGATGTCCCAAGAATGAACATAATTCAACCAGCGTGGTACCATGGCAGGAAGGCAAAGAGATCTGATCTGAAAAGACTTCCTAAGCTCCTCTGCCCTTCGCACTCCGCCTCTCTCCTTCACTCTCAGGTCTCAGGTAACCCAGGCTGACCTCAAACTCACTGTGAAATCGAGGTTACCTTGAACTCAATCTTCCTGCCTCCAAAGTGCTGGGTATCGTGCCCACTTACCCAATTCTACTTAAACGGAGACTTGAATGAGTATATCCCACAGAACGCTCCCGCTTGTGGCTCTGTCCCCCCACAGCAGGGGTCCCCAGATGCTCAGAAATGCCTGGGGTGATCACAGCTATTTGAAGACTTTGCTCTCATCCAGCTAAGAAGCCAACCTGGAATGATTGACATCTCTGGAAAGTCATTCCCTGGTTTTCTTGTTTGATTTTTGTACAGCTGAAGGCAAGGACGGGCCGGATGTTAACCCTGAGGGAAGGGGCCTCTCTTTCAGAAGAGAGTCTGGCTGGGGAGCAAAAATAAGACCACAGTCTGAAGTGAAGCTAGTTCTGAGAGTCGGCATGATATTGTAAGGGACGGGCCTAACAAGCAGAATGAGATGATGATTCATGTATGTGCATGTGTGCGTGTGACATGTATGATGTATGTGCGTGTGGTGTGTTTGTGTGATGTGTGTGGGATTTGTATGTGTGCTGTGTGTGTGACATGTGTACGTGATGTCTATGTGTCTTATACATGTGTATGTGTTGCATACAAGTACATGGATGCACGCACATGAAAATTGCAGAGAACACTGGCTGTCATCTCCCATCTCTCAGCCTTATTGCCTTGACATAGAGCTTCTCACTGCCCTGGATGCTCACTACTTGGGCTAGACGGCTGCTCATAGGATCTGCCTATCTCTGCCACTCAAGGCTAGGGTTACAGTTACACAAGCCAGTCTTTGGCTTTTTACTTGGTTTCTGGGGATTCAAACTTGTGTCTTCATACTTGCACAGAAAGCACCCTTACTGACTAGGCTGTCTCCCACTCCTAAGATGATAATTGTTTTGGTCCAAGGAAGAAAAAAAATGAAAGAAGCAGGGGTGTCTCAGGGGCAGGGCTCCCCACTTTACAAAGATAAGGTCAAACTCCTGACAGAGACACTAGTGGGCTCTGTCTTTCTAGGGGCTGTGTGTGGAGAGCATAGCCAATGGTCTCTTTCTGGAGAGAAAATCTCCTTTGAAGGGAACTGAATTGAAGAGAGTAAAGTTTTCAAAAAGTGTTGGTGAATCCAGGCCTGGAGTTAGTCACCCCCCCCCCCAAGAAATCAGGGCTTGCTAGTGGACAGCAGCTGGGCAAACAGCATCGTGAGCAGACAGCAGGTGGCCACAGAGCCTCTAGTGGGCAGAGTGGCCTGGAGGACTCAGGGCAGTGATAAGGCAGCAGGGATGCTGAGAAGGTGCTGGGGTGCTCCCCCTGTTGTAAGAGAAGGCCTTCCTGGACCACTTCTTGATTCTCTACCCCCTCACAGAGGCTTTCTGCATGCCCTGCTAGGGAACAGGACCGAGGTCCTGACCAGTGCTTTTAGAAGGATGCCAACCCTACAGGGAGTGGGTGTGGTCATGGTCATCCTGTCACCCTCCCATTCTTGCTGCTTCTGCTTTTTCAACTCAACAGAGAAGGGCAAACAGGACCTATGGGAAGGATGTTCAAGGTCATGACCACAGGTCACTCTACACTGACCAGAATGAGGACAGGTTAGGGGACTGATGCCACTGCCAGGATGGAGGGCAAAGACAGAAAGAAGCAGATGCTGGACAGTAGCAAGTTTACCTAACATGCCAGTGGCCTCCTTTCTACCTTTCTCCTTCTTCTGACAAGGCCTTGCATAACCTAGGCTGGCCTTGAACTCACTATGTAGCCGAGGATGACCTTGAACTTCTGATTCTCCCTTCTTATATCGTCAGAGTGCTGGGATCACAGGTGTGTGTCATACCCCTGGTTTATAAGACCTTGGGGTGGAATCAGTATGCTTTTTGCATGCCAGGTTGTGCTCTACCAAGTGAGTCATATCCCGAAGTTGGGATGTGTTTTCACTAAGAGAAAAATAGAGACACAACTTTATCAACCTGGGAGAGCATGGAGCATCACTAAACTTACGTGCTTGTATAAACTACTAGAAGCAGGAGGGAGGTAGTCATGACACATCTCCCTTTTAAGGAATTTATGGAAGAAGGAAAGGCAGTATGACGTCATTCCATGATGTGAACCTCATGACACTGCCCTCACACTAACACTCGAGAGGTGTCACTGTCATGGTGCCACCCTCACTCTACCACGCTAGAGATGGCACTTTCACACTACCACCCTAGAGATACTCTATCGCCCTAAAGGTACTCTACCACCCTAGAGATGCCACCCTCACACTGCCACCCTAGAGACACCAATCTCACACTGCCACCCTCACACTACCACCCTAGAGATGTCACCCTCACACTACAAGCCTAGAGATGTCATTCTCACAGTGCCACCCCCACAATGCCACACTCATGCTGCCAGTTTAACGAGGAGGACCTGCTGACCTGTGTGCTCTCTTCACACACCACACACACACACACAACTGGACCGTCCCTCTCTGCTACATTCCAGGTGACTTTCCAGTTTCACTTTTAAAATACTTCTGGCACTCTTGTCAAGAATTGAATTTCAATCAGAAACCAATGTTTGTAACCTTGAAAGCTACCTGAGCTGGAGACCCAGCTTTGAGTGGCAAAGGGCCCTTTTTAATGTATTTCAAATAGACTAGTTTAGTAACAATTTTTGGCCCAATAATGACAAAAGCGGCCAAATGTTTCTCTTTGAAGCCTAGCTGGGAAAGCGCTGTGTGCACCCTGACGAGTCCCCCTGTGGTTTATTAAAGTAATCAAGGCTTGTTATAGAAAATTCCAGCAAAGTGTGTTTTATTATCTTTCGCAGGGTGAACCAAACAAGGCATGCGGAGCCCATCTGTCTGCTCCGGGTGCAGGGACTTCCAGGGGGAAGGGGGGAGGGGACACTCTCTGTCCCTTCTCGCTATGTAACCCTGTTGATGGGTAGACACGGCTATGCACCATGAATTATTAATAGAAGAAGCTGTGAGGCCATAAATATTCAAAGGGGTACATCTGGTTTCCCCAATGCCTTATGTAAGGCAGAAAACACGCATTTTTATTGAGGCAAACAACTTGTCAACCCCAAATCTTCCACTTGCCAGTGCCCAAACACTACAAGGAGAGAGAGAGAAAAAACAAAAGAAAACCTTCTGACACATCCCATAAATGTCCAGCTGAGACACACCGGTGTGGGAGCGAGAGCAGGATTCAGTCTGGAGAGACATATGAGCCAGCAATGTCACCATGTCCCCCGGGGGATGAGAGGCTGTCTGCAGGGGCTAGACAGGGGGGCAGCCTCCCCCCGCCCCCACGAGCAGCTTGTTCACACAGGTGCAATATGACATTTAAGAACAATGTTTGGAACTGCAGACAAGACAAAGAAGGGCAGCCCCCAAGGGAGTTTCCTTCTGAGTGGGCGGGGCATGGGGCGGGGTCCTCCAGGACATTGGCAGGGCTACTTTTTGCACACAGCGCTGCCCACACTGTGCTTCTGCCTGTCACCTTCCACCAGGACATGCAACATTTCTTTTAGTGCTTGGAAGCTCATTGGCATCTGTAGGTCTTTAGAGCAATTTGTGTGTGTGTGTGTGTGTGTTGTGTGTGCCTGCTTGTGTACAGGTGTTCCATTGGTCAGAAGAGGGCACCAAAATCATCTGCAACTGGAATTACAGAAAGTTGTGAGCCAACTGATTTGGGTTCTGGGAACTGAAACTGAGTCCCCTAAAAGAGAAATAAGTGCTCTCAATCACTGAGCCGTATCCCCAGCCCCAAGAGATACTTAAAAAAAAAATTTACTTATTTTTATTTTGTATGTATGATTGTTTTGCCTTTTGTATATACATATGTGGAATGTATGCAGTACCTGCATAAGCCAGAAGAGGGCAATATATCCCCTTGGGTCTTTTTTTTGCTTCTGTTTTCTGAGACAGGGTTTCTCTGTGTAGCCTTGGCTGTCCTGGACTCACTTTGTAGACCAGGCTGGCCTCGAACTCACAGAGATCCACCTGCCTCTGCCTCCTGGGTGCTGGGATTAAAGGCGTGCACCACTGTGCCCCGCTCCCCTTGGGTCTTTTTATCGTTGACAGGCACAGAACCATCCATATTTGGGGTTACAGTGTGCTCTTTCAATATGTATAAATAGACATAGCTATATGTAAGATGGTGCTGTCTTCAGGGTAATTACTATCTCAAACATTGACTCTTTGTGTTAAGAACATTCAACACGTCATTTTCTAGCTGTCTTGAATAGAAACCCCAGGCATCCCACACATTTGCTATAGACTTGGGAGTTTACATCTGCAGCCTGTGGGAAGGAGTGCTGTTTGTGTTGCTGTGTCTAGATTCTGTCTGTCTGTCTGTCTGTTTGTTTGTTTGAGGCAGGGTCTCTCTATGTAGCCCTGTCTGTCCTGGAGCTCTCTATGTACACCAGGCTGGTCTTGAGCTCACAAAGTTCTGCCTTCAGAGTGCTGGGATTAAAGGCAGATTATACCACGCCCGGCTCCTTGTCTAGTTTCTCATACTTAACATGGTGCCCTCCAGTTCTACACATGTTGCTGCTCATGACAGAATTCCTTTCACTGTTTACTCCTGAATAGCATTCCTTTGTGTGTATATGTCACGTTTTCCTTATCCACTCATCTCCCAGAGAATTCTGGGTTCAGTCCATAGCTTGGCTGTTGCAGACAATGCTGAAACCAGCCTCTCCCCTTTGTAGTGACACTGAGCAGAAGCTTGCTGAGTCCCAGACTATTTTGATGGGTGCTGCAGACCGCTGTGGGTTACACAGGCACAGGGACCCTATTGAATCTTCCAGACCACAAACTCACAAAGGCTTTCCATTTATGTGTGTCCTTGTCAGTGTCTTTCCCAAAGAGGGAATAGTCCCTCCCTCCCTCCCTTCTTCCCTTCCTTTCTTTCTTCATGATAATCTGTGGAAGTTTCTTAACTAGGCTAACTAAGCTTTGCACAATACACTTTCTTTCTTCCTTCCTTTTTTTTTTTTTTGGTTTTTCAAGATAGGGTTTCTCTGTGTAGCCTTGCCTGTCCTGGAGTTCTCTTTGTAAACCAGGCTGGCCTTGAACTCACAGAGATCTGCCTACCCCTCTCTCCTGAGTTCTGGGATTAAAGGCGTGCACCACCACTCCTGGCTTTAAAAAAAACTGTTAATTTATTTTATGTATATAAGTGCTCTATCTAAATATATCCCTTCACACCAGAAGAGGGCATCAGATCCCATTACAGATGGTTGTGAGCTGCCATGTGGTTGCTGGGAATTGAACTCAAGACCTCTGGAAGAGCAGACACGGTACTCTTAACCACTGAGCCCTCTCTCCAGCCCCTGCACAATACTTCTTAAGCCAGCCATTTTGCCTATGTGTTATAAAACCCTAGTCCCAGGAAGACAGCGCGTTGCTGCAGTGGTTCTGCAGCCATGCTTGCCCCACACCCTCAAGCAAACGGTGACCACGGAGGTGAGTAGGGAGACTGTGAAGAGAAAGGGCACTGCCCTGTGGATTCAGCCTCATGAGGAAGGACGGTGAGAGCTTCATCTGGGGCAGGAGTTGGGCAGAAGAGCCTGGGGCACAGGCTTCCCAGGGAACCATCACAGATAAAACCCAACAGCTACTTAGCTGTAGTTATTTACAGACTGTGTTTGGCTAAAGCTCACTCAAACGCCGTAATTGTTCTTAACTTAAAAAAACAAAAAAAAAGTGGGTGCTGGAGAGATGGCTCAGCAGTTAAGAGCACCTACTGGTTCTGTACCTAAAACCCAAATGGAGACAGAGCCAGATCAGCCAGAAGCTTTCAAGCCAGCCAGCCTGGGTTCCACAGAACAGCTGCCCACTGCTAAAACCGCAGAAGGGGCGGGGCCTGAGGACTACCTATCTACCCTGGCTATGCTGGGATTAAGGCTGTCTTGATCATGTGCAGCTAACCATGACTGCTTTGCGTTCATGACTACAATGGCCACGTGTCCAGAAGCACTTTACAGAGCCAGTGCCATCCTCCGTCTTTTACACTGTGTTCCCTGATGGTGGTGAAGATGGGTGGGTAGGACGAGTAAAGGGGTCCGAGTCAGGACTCAACCCTCGGCCTCCTATTCTCCACACTGACTGGTGCCCGCTACTGTTTCCTGACCACAGTTGAGAACAACATGGGCCTATGGGCTGGGCAGGCAGGGAATGCTTGGACCAAGCGCCTCCCTCCAATTCTCTTAAGCCTTTCCATGCGTCTCTGCTTTATTTGACAAGGGGGTGGAAATGCTCTGAGGACAGACTTAACTTCTTCCTGGGTCACTGTGGTGATACCAGGGCTTAGAATAGTGCCAGGCTCTTAACGGATGCTGGGTACACACCTGCTGTGGGAATACTGATCTCCCTAGACAGAAAACTGTGACTAGTTCCTCTGTCTGAGAAAGCTAGTACAGAAACCAGGAGTGGACGTCAAGTGGACACACAACATTTGGGAAGCTCAGCTCACAGCTCAGGCACTCCCCACACACCTCCTGCACTTACATTTCAAGTAGCTCCTTTCACCAGCAGGGGTGCATTATGGGTCTAGAGCCTCCTCCAGTATGCAGGGCAGGGCATGAGCTATGCCCATTTGAACACCTGCCAGAGTCCAGGCGGGGGCGGGGGGATCAGACAAGCAGGAAGAGAACCTCTCACAGTACCACAGCTGCCTCCTTTCCTGCAGTGCTCAAGGTATACCTTGAGATCTCTATCCCACTGCAGTTGTGGGGCTTGGCACCAGCCATGACTTCTCATGAGCCAGAGAACTATAGTGGGCTCTGTTCTTGGTCTGGTTTCAACTGGGAAAAACCAAACCAAACCAAACCAAACCAAAACAAGAGATGGCTCAGAAGTTATCAGCACGGGCTGCTCTTCCAAAGGTCCTGAGTTCAATTCCCAGCAACCACATGATGGCTCATGATCATCTATAATGTGATCTGGTGCCCTCATCTGGCATGCTGGCTCACATGCAGGCCGAATACTGTATAAATAATAAACAAACAAACAAATAAATAAATCAACCTTAAGCACACACACACACACACACACACACACACACACACACACACACACCTCAGGAGCTAGAGAGATGGCTCAGAAGTTCAGAGGACTCACATGGACTCTCTGGAGACGTCTCCTCAGACTTTGTGTTCACTGTTAAATCATGTTGTTTGGTTGGCTACTCAGTGCTAACAGTTCACATATTCTGGAGACTATATTATTTCTTCTTTCTCTCCGCCCCCGCCCCATCCTTCCCCATCCTCCCCCTAGTCCTCATTCTCTTCTTCTTCAGAAGATGTCGTGTAGCCCAGGCTGGCCTTGACTGTAGCTGAGGATTTCCTTCTGCTGACACCCTTGCTTGGGATGGCAGGTGTGCACCGCCATGCCTGGTCTCTGTGGCACCTTTGTGGATGCCATGTGAGGGCTCTCCCACCTGAGCTACATCACTAGCTCCTCTGTTTTCCTCTGAGCACGCCATGGCTTCGCTTCTGACATTTGGGGTATTAGTCCATTTTCAGTTCCGTCTGCTAGCTGAGGTAGGAACCTCGCTTCCTCCTTTACAAATAGTGGCCAGGTCTCTCAATATGTTGGACATAGATTTTTTTCATATCATTCCTGGATGACCCAGTCCTTTCTCTGTGGCAAGTCATTAGTAGTGAGTCTGACCGCTGTGGTGTGTGGTGGTGTGAATAGGCATGGCTCCCACAGACTCATGGGTTTGAATGCTTGGCCCATAGGGAGTGGTACTATAGGGAGGTGTGGCCTTGTTGGAGGAAGTGTGTCACTGTGGGTTGGCCTTTGAGGTCTCCTATGCTCAAGCTATGCCCAGTGTGGCACACAGTCTCCTCCTCCCTGAGAATCAAGATGTAGAACTCTCAGCTCCCCCTCCAGCACCATGTCTGCCCGCATGCCGCCATGCTTCCCGCCATGATGATAATGGACTAAACCTCTGAACTGCAACCCAGCTCCAATGAAATGCTCTCCTTTATAGGAGTTGCCATGGTCATGGTGTCTCCTCACAGCAATGAAACCTAAACTAAGACACCCCCATGCTCTCTGACTTTTTATTACTTTTTCCCACCTGTGCCTGCCATTGTGTCGCCACCCACCTTACCAGAGCCTGCCTAATGCTGGCATCATGCCTTTGAGTCCCTAGACTCACCTGTGAGCTAAATAAGCCTCTTTTCTCTGCTAAGTTAGCTCACCTCAGGCATTTCCTTATAGTAATGGAAAATGAACTATACCCTCTTCCTATGTTGTGGCTTGTGGTTCCTGAAGAAGCCTGACAACAGAGCAGGGGACACAAGGATCCCCTTCCTCTGCTTTCTTCTAGCTCCAGGGAAGGACGAACGGTTTGAATGTGACAATCAGGTTGAGTGCGTGGACTGTCTCTGTGCAGAATTGGCACAGGAAAGTCATCAGGGACAGCAGCTGGGCCACAGTGTGTGACCTTTCCCTCCTGATTATACCTGATCTCCATTAAGACACAGAGTGACCTGCTGGCCCATCGGTTCTGTTTGTCCTGGGGTCACTGTGAGCTTTGAATCCATACCCTAGTTCTTTTCCAAGCATAGACTTCCAGGGCTGCAAGTGAGTTTATAACCGTGTCTGCTGTCAGGCCCGCCCTGAGAGACCAGTCTATTTTTCTCTTTCCCCTAAAGAATAAAGGACTTCTCTCACCCTCAACATTAAGTGACAATATCATTTACTCTGTTGCCAGTCTAGGCCTCTGTGACATTTCCAGGAGCTACCGCTCAATCCTGAGGGAGCAATTAAAACTCGAGCAGGGATCCACTGGGGTTGAGGAAGAGGAAGATGCACGGGTGTGGGGCGGTGAGGGGGTCTGCGATAGGCTTGACTCAATAGCTTCCCTGCTTCTGGTCTTCAGAGGGGTGGCTCCTGTGTGAAGACACTAATGGATCCAGGGCAGGGACATTTCCAGTACAGTGAAGGGCATCTAACAATGTAGGGGATACTAGGAGCAGCTTGAGAGTGACAGCCCCTTAGGTGCCCAGTCTGGGTTCGGGGGAGCCTGGTATAATGGTGGTGGAGGCTCCATCCCGACCTTTATATGCCTTTGAAGGCTGTATCTACATTTTACAAACTGTCGTGTTCTCTACCAAGAGCAGCTGTGACACAGAAAAGAGCCATCTAGAGTTATGTTCAGTAATGTAAGGTCACCCTCCAGGCACATCTCCATCCCTCGCTGCTTTAAGTCCCACTCAGGTTCTGGTTGGTTGACACAGAGGCCCTGTGGGGACACAGCAGTATGAGTCTAGGAAGAAACTGGCTTGTCTCCTGTAAAAAGCCACCCCAGGGCCTCAAAGCTGCAGTCCCCTGCTCGGTGCTTATGCCTGGTTTGCCTCATGCTCACACATGGGAACTGCCTGGCCAAGGCTCACCCTGCTCCTCTTTGACTGAGAAGTTTTTCTTTCTTTCTTTCTTTCTTTCTTTCTTTCTTTAAGATTTATTCATTGTTATGTATACAGTATTCTGTCTGCATGTACACCTGCATTCCAGAAGAGGGCATCAGATCACACTATAGAAGTTTGTGAGCCACTGTGTGGTTGCTGGGAATTCAACCCAGGACCTTTGGAAGAGCAGGTGGCTCTCTTAGCCACTGAGCCATCTCTCCAGCCCCTGAGAAGTTTTTCAATTATAATGACAAAATTTGACCAAGATCAGATTACACAGTAAGAGCCCTGGCTCCTGAAGTATTAAAATATGGAAATAGCTAGTTTCTTTCTTTCTTTCTTTCTCTCTTTCTTTTTTTGTGTGTGTATATGTATGCATGGGCATGAGCTTGCATGTATGCACACATGTGTGTAAAAGTGTGTGCACATGTGTGTGGAGGTGTGTGTGGAGGTGCACTTGCCCATGAGGATGGGCATGGAGGCCAGGACTTGTTGGGTATCTTCCTCATTCAGTTCTCTGTCTCATTTTTTAAAAAATATGTTGGTTACCATTTAACACATTTTAAATTATATTTATTTACTGTATGTGTATGAACATAAATACACATAGCGCCCCTTCTCTCTCTCTCTCTCTCTCTCTCTCTCTCTCTCTCTCTCTCTCTCTCTCTCTCTCACACACACACACACACACACACACACACACACACACACACACACACACACATACACACACACACACACAACATGGCCTGCATATGTGTGGGAGTCAGAGGACAACTTGCCGGAATTAGTGCCTCCTACCATGTGGGACCCAGGATTCAAACCCAGGTCTTCAGGTTGGATAGCAAGCACCTTTCCCCACTGAGCCATCTCACTGGACCCCCACTTTTTGAGGTAGAGTCCCTCACTGAACCTGGAGCTTACTGCTTTGACTAGGCTGGCCAACAAGCCCCAAAGATCTGCCTGTCTTTGCCCCGCCCTCAATGGTCACAGGAGCACTGTTACGCCTAGTTTTATGTGGGTGCTGGGGATCCAGGCTCAGATTACACGCTTTACCCACTTCGCCTCGCCCTAGTCCCTCTTTCTCTTATTTTAGACAACCTTTTATTCCAGACTTAGCCTTGGAGAAAAATTGCAGAGATAGTACAGTGTTTCCAAATGCCTTGCCAATCATTTCTCCTATCTTTTGTCTTGTTTTGTTTTTCCAGACAGGGTTTCTCTGTGTAGCCTTGGCTGTCCTGCACTCACTTTGTAGACCAGGCTGGCCTCGAACTCACAGCGATCCGTCTGCCTCTGCCTCCTGAGTGCTGGGATTACAGGTGTGCGCCACCACCATGCCCAGCCATTTCTCCTATCTAGTACCTATATCAGTGTGCTCTACTCGAGACACTGCACTCATGTGGCTTGTTACCAACTAATGTCCACACTTTCTTTTTTTTAATTAAAATTTTTTCATGTATGAGTGTTTTGTTGGCATGTATGTCTGCACACTAACTGCATGTCTAGTGTCCTTGGAGGACAGAAGAGGGTGTCAGATCCTCTAGCTGCCATGGAGGTGCTGGGATTCGAACTCAGGTCCTCTGAAGAGCAGCAGTGCTCTTAACTGCTGAGCCATCTCTCCAGCCCCCACCTACTTCATTCTTTTTGTTGTTGTTCTTTTTTAAAAAAAAATTATTTATTATGTATACAGTGCTCTGCCTGCATGTACACCTGCAGGCCAGAAGAGGGCATCAGATCACATTATAGATGGTTGTGAGCACCATGTGGTTGCTGGGAATTGAACTCAGGACCTCTGGAAGAACAGTCAGTGCTCTTAACCTCTGAACCACCTCTCCAGCCCCCACCTACTTCATTCTTGTTCCTCAGTTCCCTCTACCATCCCCTCTTCATCCCAGGATCTTCTCTAGGACACCACGTGGTTGTCAGCTGCCCTGTCTTCTTGGCTGTGTCTATTTTCATGTTTCTTTGACTCTGGCTTAGAAGCATCCTTCCTGGTTAATAATGCTGTGGGATATTCTTCAGCTGAGACTGTTGGGTGTAGTTTCCATGATTAGGCTAAGGTTGGGACCTTCAGGAAGAACAGAAAGTGTCATTTTATCATCCATATAAAGGTAGCAGTTATCAACACTGATGCAAATCTTGGCCATTGGGCTGACACTGTATCTAGGCTTCTTTCTCTTAGTCATTTATTACATTGAAAAAAGAAAAAGAAATTAAAGAGGACACCAGCGGAAGGAAAGAGCTTCCATGCTTATGACAGGTAGGATTAATAATATGAAAATGGCCATTCTGCCAAAAGCAATTTACAGATTTAATGGACTCCCTATTACAATTCCAATGTTATTCTTCAAAGAAACTGAAAAAAAAGATTTTTATAGGGAAATACAAAAGATAGCAAAACAATTCTAAACAACAACAACAAAAACCCTGTCATCATCCCGGATTC